>NC_138813.1:1862933-2081114 GCF_965178545.1 Coloeus monedula | reverse complement strand
AAAACCCCCAAATCCCACAAAAAAATCCCCCCCAAAACCCCCAAATCCTGCCAAAAAAACCCCAAACACCCAAACCCCATCCTGCATCCCAAAAACCCCAAATCCTGCAAAAATCCCCCCAAAACCCTATCCTGCACCCCAAAACCCCCAAATCCTGCAAAAATCCCCCCAAAACCCTATCCTGCACCCCAAACCCCCCCAAATCCTGCAAAAATCCCCCCAAACCCCCATCTGCACCCCAAAAACCCCAAATCCCGCAAAAAATCCCCCCCAAAAACCCCCAAATCCTTCCAAAAACAAACAAACACCCAAACCCCATCCTGCACCCCAAAAAACCCCCAAATCCTGTGAAAAGCCCCCCAAACCCCCAACCTGCACCCCAAAAACCCCCAAATCCTGCAAAAATCCCCCAAAACCCCATCCTGCACCCCAAAACTCCCAAAATCCCCCCAACCCCATCCTGCACCCCAAAAACCCCCCAAATCCTGCGAAAATCCCCCCAAACCCCAAAATCTTGCAAAAATCCCCCCAAACCCCATCCTGCACCCCAAAAAACCCCAAATCCTGCAAAAGTCCCCCAAAAAACAAAAATCCCACAAAAATCCCCCCAAAACCCCATCCTGCACCCCAAAACCCCCAAAATCTCCCCAAACCCCATCCTGCACCCCAAAAATCTCCCCAAATCCTGCAAAAATCCCCCCAAACCCCCAAAATCTCACAAAAATCCCCCTAAAACCCCATCTGCACCCCAAAAAACCCCAAATCCTGCAAAAGTCCCCCAAAAAACAAAAATCCCACAAAAATCCCCCAAAACCCCATCCTGCACCCCAAAACCCCCAAAATCTCCCCAAACCCCATCCTGCACCCCAAAAATCTCCCCAAATCCTGCAAAAATCCCCCCAAACCCCCAAAATGTCACAAAAATCCCCCTAAAACCCCATCTGCACCCCCAAAACTCCCAAATCCTGCAAAAATCCCCCCAAACCCCATCCTGCACCCCAAAACCCCCCAAATCCTGCAAAAATCCCCCCAAACCCCATCCTGCACCCCCAAAACCCCCAAATCCTCCCAAACTTGCATCCTAAAAATCCCCCAATGGCCCCAACCCCAAACCCTGAATGATCCTGACCCTGAACCCCAAAAACCCCCAAACCTGGATCCCAAATTGCCCCAAATCCCCCCGATCCCACACCCCAAAACCCCCCAAATCCCCCAAACTCCAGACCCCCAAATCCCCCCAACCCCACACCCCAAAAACCCCCAAATCCCCCAAAATCCAGACCCCCAAATCCCCCCAACCCCACTCCCCAAAAACCCCCAAATCCCCCAAAATCCAGACCCCCAAATCCCCCCGATCCCACACCCCAAAAACCCCCAAATCCCCCAAACTCCAGACCCCCAAACTCCCCTGATCCCACACCCCAAAAACCCCCAAATCCCCCAAAATCCAGACCCCCAAATCCCCCCGATCCCACACCCCAAAAACCCCCAAATCCCCCAAACTCCAGACCTCCAAATCTCTCCATCCCTGGACCCCAAATCCCCCTGACCCCAAAGCCCCAAATGTCCCCAAATGTCCCCAAAATCCCAAATGTCCCCAAATGTCCCCAAACGTCCCCAAAATCCCAAATGTCCCCAAAATCTCAAATGTTCCCAAACATCCCCAAATGTCCCCAAAATGTCCCCAAACATCCCCAAATATCCCCAAAATCCCAAATCCCCCTGACCCAAAATGTCCCCGATGTCCCCAAATGTCCCCAAACGTCCCCAAAATCCCAAGTGTCCCCAATGTCCCCAAATGTCCCCAAAATCCCAAATGTTCCCAAAATCCCGAATCCCCCTGACCCAAAATGTCCCCAATGTCCCCAAATGTCCCCAAATGTCCCCAAATGTCCCCAAATCCCCCAAAATCCCAAATCCCCCTGACCCAAAATCCCAAATGTCTCCAAATATCCCCAAATGTCCCCAAAATCCCAAACGTCCCCAAATGTCCCCAAACATCCCCGAATGTCCCCAAAATCCCGAATTCCCCCGACCCAAAATGTCCCCAATGTCCCCAAATGTGCCCAAACGTCCCCAAATGTCCCCAAATCCCCCAAAATCCCAAATCCCCCTGACCCAAAATCCCAAATGTCTCCAAATATCCCCAAATGTCTCCAAATGTCCCCAAATGTCCCCAAAATCCCGAATCCCCCTGACCCAAAATCCCAAACGTCCCCAAATGTCCCCAAATGTCTCAAAATGTCCCCAAACGTCCCCAAATGTCCCCAAAATCCCAAACATCCCCAAACGTCCCCAAATGTCCCCAAAATCCTAAACATCCCCAAATGTCCCCAAACGTCCCCAAATGTCCCCAAAATCCCAAACATCCCCAAATGTCCCCAAACGTCCCCAAACATCCCCGAATGTCCCCAAAATCCCAAATCCCCCTGACCCCAAAGCCCCAAATGTCCCCAAAATCCCAAATGTCCCCAAATGTCCCCAAATGTCCCCAAAATCCCAAATGTCCCCAAACGTCCCCAAATGTCCCCAAATGTCCCCAAAATCCCAAATGTCCCCAAAATCCCAAATGTCCCCAAACGTTCCCAAATGTCCCCAAAATCCCGAATGTCCCCAAACGTCCCCAAATGTCCCCAAATGTCCCCAAAATCCCAAACATCCCCAAATGTCCCCAAACCCCCAAATCCCCTCCCTGGTCCCCCCCGGTGTCCCCATGGCCCCCCCTGACCCCCCCCCCGGTGTCCCCACAGCTGGAGAGGCCCCGCTGGAGACACATCTGGGTGAGGAGGAGGAGGATGGGCTGGGATGAAGATGATGGAGATGGGATGGGATGGGATGGGAGGAGGATGAAGATGATGGGATGGGCTGGGATGAAGATGATGAAGGTGATGGAGATGATGGAGATGGGATGGGTTGGGATGGGAGGAGGATGAAGATGATGGGATGGGCTGGGATGAAGATGATGGAGATGGGTTGGGATGAAGATGATGACGATGATGGTGATTGGATTGGGATGGGCTGGGATGAAGATGATGGAGATGGGATGGGATGAAGATGATGACGATGATGGTGATTGGATTGGGATGGGCTGGGATGAAGATGATGGAGATTGGATTGGGATGGGATGAAGATGATGATGATGGGATGGGTTGGGTTGAAGATGATGGAGATGGGCTGGGATGAAGATGATGACGATGATGGTGATTGGATTGGGATGGGATGGGATGAAGGTGATGGAGATGGGATGGGTTGGGATGAAGATGATGAAGGTGATGGAGATGGGATGGGTTGGGATGAAGATGATGGAGATGGGTTGGGTTGGGATGAAGATGATGAAGGTGATGGTGATGATGGAGATGGGATGGGTTGGGATGAGGATGAAGGTGATGGGATGGGTTGGGATGAAGATGATGAAGGTGATGGTGATGATGGAGATGGGATGGGTTGGGATGAGGATGAAGGTGATGGGATGGGCTGGGATGAAGATGATGGAGGTTGGATTGGGATGGGATGAAGATGATGACAATGGGATGGGTTGGGATGAAGATGATGGAGATGGGCTGGGATGAAGATGATGACGATGATGGTGATGGATTGGGATGGGATGGGATGAAGATGATGGAGATGGGATGGGATGGGATGGGCTGGGATGGGATGGGATGAAAGTGATGGAGATGGGATGGGATGACGGGATGGGTTGGGATGAAGATGATGGTGATGATGGAGATGGAGATGGGTTGGGATGAAGATGATGGAGATGGGATGGGATGGGTTGGGATGGGCTGGGATGAAGATGATGGAGATGATGGAGATGGGATGCGTTGGGATGAGGATGATGGTGATGACAGGGATGGGATGGGATGGGATGGGATGATGGGGATTGGGATGGGGATGAAGATGATGATGATGGAGATGGAGATGGGATGGGATGAAGGAGATGGTGATGATGATGAAGATTGGATTGGGATGGGATGAAGATGATGATGATGGGTAGGGGATGGGATGAAGATGACGGAGATTGGATTGGGATGGGATGGGTTGGGATGAAGATGATGATGGGGATGACGGAGATTGGATTGGGAGGGGATGAAGATGAAGATGACGATGGATGATGGGCATGGGATGATGATGATGATGATGATGATGATGATGATGATGGGATGGGATGGGGATGAAGATGATGGTGGGAATGGGATGATGATGGGGACGGGATGAAGATGATGGTGATGATGGGAATGGGATGATGATGGGGATGATGATGATGATGACGACAATGATGGTGATGGGGATGGGATGGGGATGAAGATGATGGTGGGAATGGGATGATGATGATGATGACAATGATGATGATGACGGGATGGGATGGGGATGAAGATGATAATGATGGGAATGGGATGATGATGGGGATGGGATGAAGATGACAGTGATGGTGGGAATGGGATGATGATGGGGATGAAGATGATGATGATGATGATGACGGGATGGGATGGGGATGAAGATGATGATGGGAATGGGATGATGATGGGGATGGGACGGGGATGAAGATGATGATGGGAATGGGATGATGATGAAGATGATGATGATGATGACGGGATGGGACGGGGATGAAGATGATGGTGGGAATGGGATGATGATGGGGACGGGATGAAGATGACGATGATGATGAAGACAATGGGGTGCGCATGATGAGGTGAGGATGAGGATGGCGTTGCCGATGATGCCGACCATCCCGCCGCCAACGCCGCCCCCTCCCCGCAGTGCGGCCGGCGCCGGGGCTGACCAGCGGCTGGTGGCCGGCGCTGGTGGCCCTGGTGGCCGTGGGGACGCTGGCGCTGGTGGCCCTGGGCGCTCTGGCGGCGCGGCGGCGGCGCAAGGAGACGCGCTACGGGTGAGGGGACGCCCCTCCCCCGAGTCACCCCGGCACCTCCTGGTGACCCCCGTGGTGACCCCCGTGGTGACCCCCGTGGTGGCCCCCGCGGTGGCCCCGGTGGCCACGGTGACCACGCCGCTGTCCCCCCCCCCAGGGCGGCCTTCGAGCCGGCCGTGCGCTTCCGGGTGCGCAGCTCCTACGGACGGCGCTCGGCCCAGGCCACGCGTGAGTGACCGACGGCCCCGATGGCCCCGATGGCCCCAAATGGCCCCAAATGGCCCCAAATGGCCCCAAATATCCCCGATGTCCTCACTCCCCAATGTCCCCAAATGTCCCCAAACCCCCCGATGTGCCCAAATGTCCTCAAATGTCCCCAAATGTCCCCAAATGTCCCCAATGTCCCCAAATGTCCCCAAATGTCCCCAATGTCCTCAACCCCCAATGTCCCCGATGTCCCCAAATGTCCCCAAACCCCCCGATGTGCCCAAATGTCCCCAATGTCCCCAAATGTCCCCAAATGTCCCCCATGTCCTCAACCCCCAATGTCCCCATCCCCCCAATCCCCTCGATGTCCCCAATGATGTCCCCAAGCCCCCGATGTCCCCCCAATGTCCCAAATCCCCCCAAATCCCCCCAATCCCCCAACCCTCCCAGTGTCCCCGATGTCCCCAAATGTCCCCAAATATCCCCAAATGCCCCCAAATGTCCCCGATGTCCTCAACGCCCCCAATGTCCCCAAATGGCCCCAGATGTCCCCAATCCCCCCAAATGCCCCCAATCCCCCTGACGCCTCCATTGTCCCTGATGTCCCCAAATGTCCCCAAATGCCCCCAAATGTCCCCAAATGCCCCCAAATGTCCCCCAATGTTCCCAATCCCCCCAATCCCCCAATGTCCCCAATGATGTCCCCCAATGTCCCCAATGCCCCCAATGTCCCCAAATGCCTCCATTGTCCCTGATGTCCCCAAATGTCCCCAAATGTCCCCAATGTCCCCATCTCCCCCATCCCCCCATCCCCTCGATGTCCCCAACCCCCGATGTCCCGGATGCCCCCAAACCCCTCAATGTCCCCATTGACGTCCCCATTGATGTCCCCAAATGTCCCCAAATGTCCCCAAATGTCCCCAACCCTCCCAATCCCCCAATGTCCCCAATGATGTCCCCAATGTCCCCAAATGTCCCCAATGTCCCCATCTCCCCCATCCCCCCATCCCCTCGATGTCCCCAACCCCCGATGTCCCCGATGTCCCCAAACCCCCAAATGTCCCCATTGACGTCCCCATTGATGTCCCCAAATGTCCCCAAATGTCCCCAAATGCCCCAAATGCCCCAATGTCCCCAATCCCCCCAAATGCCCCCAATCCCCCTGACGCCTCCATTGTCCCTGATGTCCCCAAATGTCCCCAAATGCCCCCAAATGTCCCCCAATGTCCCCAATCCCCCCAATCCCCCAATGTCCCCATTGACGTCCCCATTGATGTCCCCAAATGTCCCCAAATGTCCCCAAATGTCCCCAAATGTCCCCAAATGCCCCAATGTCCCCAATGTCCCCAATGCCCTCAAATGCCCCCAATTCCCCGATGTCCCCAAACCCCCGATGTCCCCATTTATGTCCCCAAACGTCCCCAAACGTCCCCAAACGTCCCCAAACGTCCCCAAACGTCCCCAAATGTCCCCAAACGTCCCCAAATGTCCCCAAACAACGTCCCCGCTGTCCCCAGTGAACCGCCTGGGCATCAGCCCCGAGCTGAAGGAGAAGCTCCGGGACGTCCTCGTGGAGCGGCACCGGGTGGCGCTGGGCAAGACCTTGGGCGAGGGTGGGTCCTGGGGGGGTCCCCAAATCCCCGGCACCTCCCGGGCACCCCCAAACCCACCCCAAATCCATCCCAAAATCTACCCAAAAATCCGCCCAAAATCTGCCCTAAATCCACCCAAAATCTGCACTAAATTCACCCAAAATCTGCCCAAAAATTCTCCCAAAATCTGCCCTAAATTCTCCCAAAATCTGCACTAAATTTACCCAAAATCTAGCCAAAAATCCACCCAAAAATCTGCACTAAATCCATCCCAAAATCTACCCAAAAATCCGCCCAAAATCTGCACTAAATCCACCCAAAATCTGCCCGAAATCCACCCAAAATCTACCCAAAAATCCGCCCAAAATCTGCACTAAATCCACCCAAGCCCTAAATCCACCCAAAATCTGCACTAAATTCACCCAAAATCTGCCCTAAATCCACCCAAAATCTGCCCAAAATCCACCCAAAATCCATCCCAAAATCTACCCCAAAATCTGCTCAAATCTGCCCTAAATCCCCCCAAAATCTGCCCTAAATCCACCCAAAATCTGCCCAAAATCCACCCAAAATCCATCCCAAAATCTACCCCAAAATCTGCTCAAATCTGCCCTAAATCCCCCCAAAATCTGCCCTAAATCCACCCAAAAATCCACCCAAATCTGCCCAAAAATCCCCCCAAAAACCCGCCAAAAACTCCGCCCCAAAATCTGCCCTAAATCCGCCTTAAATCCACCCAAAAATCCCCCCCAAATCTGCCCCAAATCCACAAAAAAATCCTCCCAAAATCTGCCCTAAATCCACCCAAAATCCCCCCAAAAGTCCACCAAAAATCTGCCCAAATCTGCCCTAAATCCATCCAAAATCTGCCCTATATCTGCCAAAAATCCACCCAAAATCTGCCAAAAATCTACCCAAAAATCCGCCCAACATCTTCCCAAAAATCCACCCACAATCCATCCCAAAATCTACCCAAAAATCCGCCCAAATCTGCCCTAAATCCACCCAAAATCTGCCCCAAATTCCACCCAAAATCTGCCCAAAATCTACCCAAAAATCCGCCCAAAAATGCCCCCAAAATTGCCCCCAAATCTGCCCTAAATCCACCAAAAAATTCTCCCAAAATCTGCCCAAAATCCCCCCAAAATCTGCCCTAAATCCACCAAAAATCCTCCCAAAATCTGCCCTAAATCCGCCTAAAAAGTCCACCCAAAAATTCCCCCAAAATTCCACCCAAAATTCCCCCAAAATCTGCCCTAAATCCACCAAAAATCCTCCCAAAATCCCTCCAAAATTCCTCCCCAACCCCCCCAAAAATCCACCCAAATTCCTCCCAAAATCTCCCCCAAATCCCCCCAAAATCCCCTCGGGACCCCCCAAAATCCCCCAAAACCCACCTGGGACCCCTCAAAATCCCCTCGGCACCTCCCAGAACCCCCCTGAGACCACCCAAAATCCCCTGAAATTCCCCCAAAATCTCTTTGAGACGCCCCAAAATTCCACAAAACCCCCCCCCAAACCCCCAAAATCCCCCCAAATCCCCCCAAAATCCGCAGGCGAGTTCGGCTCCGTGGTGGAGGGGACGCTGCACCAGGACACCGGCGTGCTGCGGGTGGCCGTGAAGACGATGAAAAGTGAGGTTCCCCCCCCAAAATCCCCCCCCAAAATCCCCAAAATTTCCCCCCAATCCCCAAAATTTCCCCAAAATCCCCCAAATTTCCCCCAAAGTCGCCATCTGCTCGCGGGGGGAGCTCGAGGATTTCCTGAGCGAGGCCGTTTGCATGAAGGAGTTCGACCACCCCAACGTCATGAAGCTGATTGGTGAGAAAACACCCCAAAAATCTCCCCAAAACACCCCAAAACCACCCAAAATCAGCTCCGGGACCCCCCAAAACCCCCCCAAAATTCTGGGATCCCAAATCCCCCCAAAATCTCCCCAAAAATCCCCCCCAAAAGGAGTTCGACCACCCCAAGGTCATGAAGCTGACTGGTGAGAAAAGCCCCCAAAAACACCCCAAAACACCCCAAAACACCCCAAAATCCCCTCTGGGATCCCCAAATCCCCCCAGAACCCCAAAATCGCCCCGGGACCCCCCAAGCCCCCTGGGAGACCCCAAAACCACCCCAAAACCACCCAAACCACCCCAAAATCCAGTCACCCCCAACCCACCCCAAACCCACCCCCAAAACTCTCCAAAACCACCCCAAAATCCTCTCTGGGACCCCAAAATCGGCCCTGGGAGCCCCAAAATGCTCTGGGAGACCCCAAAACCACCCCAAAAGACCCCAAAATCCACTCTGGGACCCCCAAATCCCCACCGGACCCCAAAATCACCCTGGGACCCCCCCCAAGCCCCCTGGAGACCCCAAAACTCTCCAAAAACACCTCAAAATCCTCCCTGGGACCCCAAAATCGGCCCTGGGAGACCCCAAAAAAAACCCAAAACACCCCAGAATCACCCCAAAATCGGCTCTGGGACGCCCCAAACCTCCTGGGAGACCCCAAACCCACCCCCAAAACTCTCCAAAAACACCCCAAAATCCTCTCTGGGACCCCAAAAACGGCCCTGGGAGACCCCGAAACACCCCAAAACCACCCCAAAACCACCCCAAAACCCCCCCAAAACACCCCAAAACCACCCCAAAATTGGCTCCAGGATCCCCAAATCCCCCCAGGACCCCAAAATCGCCCCTGGGACCCCCCAAAATCTGCTCGGAGAGCCCAAACCCACCCCAAAATCCATTCCGGGCCCCCCAAATCCCCCTGAGAGACCCCAAAAACACCCAAAACCACCCCAAAATCCATTCCAGGATCCCCAAATCACCCCAAAACCACCTCAAAATGCCCCGAAAACATCCCAAAACCCCCTAAAATCGGCTCTGGGACCCCCAAATCCCCCCAGAACCCCAAAACCACCCCGGGAGCCCCCAAACCCCCTGGGAGACCCCAAAAACACCCCAAAACACCCCAAAACCACCCCAAAATCCACTCCGGGACCCGCAAATCACCCCAAAACCACCCCAAAATCAATTCCGGGACCCGCAAATCACCCCAAAACCACCCCAAAATCAATTCCGGGACCCGCAAATCACCCCAAGACCCCAAAACCACCCCAAAATCCATTCCAGGACCCCCAAATCACCCCAAAACCACCCCAAAATCCACTCTGGGACCCCCCAAATCCCCCCAAAACCACCCCAAAATCCATTCCAGGACCCCCAAATCACCCCAAAACCACCCCAAAATCCACTCTGGGACCCCCAAATCCCCCCAAAACCACCCCAAAATCCATTCCAGGACCCCCAAATCCCCCCAAAACCACCCCAAAATCCATTCCAGGACCCCCAAATCCCCCCAAAACCACCCCAAAATCCACTCTGGGACCCCCAAATCCCCCCAAAACCACCCCAAAATCCATTCCGGGACCCCCAAATCACCCCAAAACCAACCCAAAATCCTCTCTGGGATCCCAAAATCACCCCAGGACCCCCAAAATGGTCCCTGGGACCCCCAAAATTCCCCCAAAATCACCCCTGGGACCCCCCAAAATCTCCTCGGGACCCCCAAAATCCTCTGTGGGACCCCAAAATCTCCTTCGGGACCCCCCAAAATCCCCCCAAAAGTCTGGGACCCCCCCGGGAAGGCCGCACCCCAAATTTGGGGGGGTCGGGGGGGTCTCAGCCCCAATTTTGGGGGGGTTGAACCCCAAATTTGGGGGGGTCTGCACCCAATTTTGGGAGGGGTCTGAGCCCAAATTTGGGGAGGTTGAATCCCAATTTTGGGGGGGTCTGAGCCCCAATTTGGGGGGGTCGAACCCCAATTTTGGGGGGGTCTGAGCCCCCATTTTTGGGGGGTCTGCACTTGAATTTTGGGGGGGTTTGGGCCCCACTTTGGGGGGGGTTGAGCCCAAATTTTTGGGGGTCTGCACCCAAATTTGGGGGGGGCGAGGTCCTATTTTGGGGGGTCCGCACCCCAATTTGGGGGGTCCAGAACCCCAAATTTGGGGGGTTCTGAGCCCCATTTTTGGGGGGGTCTGCACCTGAATTTGGGGGGGGTCTGAGGCCAAATTTGGGGAGGTCTGCACCCAATTTGGGGGGGGTTGAACCCCAAATTTTGGGGTGGTCTGAGCCCCATTTTTGGGGGGATTGAGCCCCAAATTTGGGGGAGTCTGAGCCCCCTTTTTGGGGGGGTTCTGTGTCCCATTTTGGGGGGCTCTGAGCCCAAATTTTTGGGGGGATCAGGGCCCCAATTTGGGGGGGTCTGAGCCCCAATTTTTGGGGTGGTTGAACCCCAATTTTGGCGGGGTCTGGGCCCCAATTTTGGGGGGAGTCTGCATCCAATTTGGGAGGTCTGAGGCCCCTTTTTGGGGGGGGTTGAACCCCAAATTTGGGAGAATCTGGGCCCAAATTTTTGGGAGGTCTGAGCCCCCTTTTCTGGGGGGGTTGAACCCAAATTTAGGGGGGGGTTGAACCCCAATTTTGGGAAAGTCTGGGCCCCACTTTGGGGGGATCTGAGCCCCCTTTTTGGGGGGGTTCAACCCCAATTTTGGAGGGGTTTGAACCCCAAATTTGGGAGAGTCTGGGCCCCAATTTTTGGGGGGTCTGAGCCCCAAGTTTTGGGGGGGCTTGAACCCCAATTTAGGGGGGGTCTGCACCCAATTTGGGGGGGTGTCTGAGCCCCCTTTTCGGGGGGGTTCAACCCCAATTTTGGGGGGGGTTGAACCCCAATTTGGGGGGTCTGAGCCCCCTTTTTCGGGGGGGTTGAACCCCAAATTTGGGAGAATCTGGGCCCAAATTTTTGGGGGGTCTGAGCCCCCTTTTCTGGGGGGGCTTGAACCCCAATTTAGGGGGATTGAACCCCAAATTTGGGGGGTCTGAGCCCCAATTTGGGGGGGTCTGAGCCGCCTTTTTTGGGGGGGGTCTGCGTCCATATTTGGAGGGGTTGAACCCCAAATTTGGGAGAGTCTGGGCCCCAATTTGGGGGGTCTGCACCCATATTTTGGGGGGGTTCAACCCCAATTTTGGAGGGGGTTGAACCCCAAATTTGGGGGGGTCTGGGCCCCCTTTTCTGGGGGGGCTTGAACCCCAATTTGGGGGGGTTGAACCCCAATTTTGGGGGGGTCTGGGCCCCACTTTGGGGGGTGTCTTAGCCCCCTTTTCGGGGGGGTTCAACCCCAATTTTGGAGGGGGTTGAACCCCAAATTTGGGAGGTCTGAGCCCCCTTTTTCGGGGGGGTTCAACCCCAAATTTGGGAGGTCTGAGCCCCCTTTTTCGGGGGGGTTCAACCCCAAATTTGGGAGGTCTGAGCCCCCTTTTTCGGGGGGGTTCAACCCCAATTTTGGGAGGTCTGAGCCCCCTTTCGGGGGGGTTCTCTGCCACATTTTGGGGGAGGCTTTCCCACCCCATTTTGAGGGAGCTTCGGGGGGTTCTCCACCCCAAATTTTTTTTTTTGGGGGGGGGTCCCGGAGCCGCAGCGGGGTTGACGCTGCCCCTCCCCCCCCAGGGGTCTGCCTGCAGCCGTGGGGAGGGGGCTCCGAGGGTCCCCCCCCCGCCCCCATCGTGCTGCTGCCCTTCATGGCCCACGGCGACCTGCACAGCTTCCTGCTCTGCGCCCGCCTCGGGGACCCCCCCACGGTGAGCACCGCACCCCCCCAAACCCCAAAAGGGCCCCCGAAAAACCCCCAAACCCCAAAATCCCAAAAAACCCCCGAAATTCCCAGAAAGTCCCCAAAAAATCCCATTAAAGATGTCAAAAATCCCAAAAAAATCCCATCAGAAATGTCCGAAATCCCATCAAAGATCCCAAATGCACAAATCCCTCAAATCCCACCAAAAAAAACCCCCAAATCACGAAAATCCCACAAAAATCCCACAAAAAATCCCCAAAAATCCCATGAAAAACTTCCAAAGTCCCACCAAAAAATCCCATAAAAACACCAAAATCCCACAAAAAAAACCCCAAATCCCGGACATCCCAAGAAACCCCTGAAATTCCCCGAAAAATCCCATCAAAATCGTCAAAAATCCCATAAAAAATCCCAAATCCACAAACCCTTCAAATCCCACGAAAAAACACAAATCCCACAAAAAATCCCCAAAAAAATCCCCCCAAAATCCCACAAAAATCCCAGAAAGTCCCAAAAAATCCCATCAAAAATGTCCAAAAAATCCCCCAAAAAATCCCAAATCCACAAATCCCACAAGCCCCCAAATCCCACAAAATGTCCCCCAAAAAACCCCAAATCCCAGAAATCTCGGAAATCCCAAAAAAATACCCCAAATTCCCATAAAAATCCCAGAAAGTCCCCCAAAAATCCCATTAAAAATGTCCAAAATCCCACCAAAAATCCCATCAAAAAAGTCTAAAATCCCACAAAAAATCCCAAATGCACAAATCCCTCAAATCCCACAAAAAAACCCCAAATCCCGAAAATCCCACAAAAATCCCCCAAAAAATCCCCAAAAATCCCATGAAAAACTTCCAAAGTCCCACCAAAAAATCCCATAAAAGCACCAAAATCCCACAAAAAACCCCCAAATCCCGGACATCCCAAGAAACCCCTGAAATTCCCCAAAAAATCCCATCAAAATCGTCAAAAATCCCATAAAAAATCCCAAATCCACAAACCCTTCAAATCCCATGAAAAAACCCAAATCCCACAAAAAGTCCCAAAAAATCCCCCCAAAATCCCACAAAAATCCCAGAAAGTCCCAAAAAATCCCATCAAAAATGTCCAAAAAATCCCCCAAAAAATCCCAAATCCACAAATCCCACAAGCCCCCAAATCCCACAAAATGTCCCCAAAAAACCCCAAATCCCAGAAATCTTGGAAATCCCAAAAAAATACCCCAAATTCCCATAAAAATCCCAGAAAGTCCCCCAAAAAGCCCATTAAAAATGTCCAAAATCCCAAAAAAACCCCATCAAAAAAGTCTAAAATCCCACAAAAAATCCCAAATGCACAAATCCCTCAAATCCCACAAAAAAACCCCAAATCACGAAAATCCCACAAAAATCCCACAAAAAATCCCCAAAAATCCCATGAAAAACTTCCAAAGTCCCACCAAAAAATCCCATAAAAAACAACAAAATCCCACAAAAAAACCCCCAAATCCCGGACATATCAAGAAACCCCTGAAATTCCCCGAAAAATCCCATCAAAATCGTCAAAAATCCCATAAAAAATCCCAAATCCACAAACCCTTCAAATCCCATGAAAAAACCCAAATCCCACAAAAAGTCCCAAAAAATCCCCCCAAAATCCCACAAAAATCCCAGAAAGTCCCCAAAAAATCCCATCAAAAATGTCCAAAAAATCCCCCAAAAAATCCCAAATCCACAAATCCCACAAGCCCCCAAATCCCACAAAATGTCCCCCAAAAAACCCCAAATCCCAGAAATCTCGGAAATCCCACAAAAACCCCCAAAATTCCCATAAAAATCCCAGAAAGTCCCCAAAAATCCCATTAAAAATGTCCAAAATCCCAAAAAAATCCCATCAAAAAAGTCTAAAATCCCACAAAAAATCCCAAATGCACAAATCCCTCAAATCCCACAAAAAAACTCCAAATCACGAAAATCCCACAAAAATCCCCAAAAAATCCCCAAAAATCCCATGAAAAACTTCCAAAGTCCCACCCAAAAATCCCATAAAAACACCAAAATCCCACAAAACAACCCAAATCCCAGAAATCCTCAAAAACCCCCTAAAATTCCTCCAAAAAATCCCATCAAAACCATCCAAAATCCCACAAAAAATCCCAAATCCACAAACCCCTGAAATCCCATTAAAAAACCACCAAATCCCAGAAATCCCGGAAATCCCAAAAATACCCCAAATTCCCATAAAAATCCCAGAAAGTCCCCCAAAAATCCCATTAAAAATGTCAAAAATCCCAAAAAAATCCCATAAAAAAAGTCTAAAATCCCACAAAAAATCTCAAATGCACAAATCCCTCAAATCCCACAAAAAAACCCCAAATCACGAAAATCCCACAAAAATCCCCCAAAAATCCCATGAAAAACTTCCAAAGTCCCACCAAAAAATCCCATAAAAACACCAAAATCCCACAAAAAAACCCCAAATCCCAGAAATCCAGGAAATCCCAAAAATACCCCAAATTCCCATAAAAATCCCAGAAAGTCCCCAAAAAATCCCATTAAAAATGTCAAAAATCCCACCAAAAAATCCCGTCAAAAATCCCATAGAAATATCCCAAATCCACAAACCCCTCAAATCCCACAAAAAACCCCAAATCCCACCAAAAAATCCCGAAATCCCCAAAATCCCACAAAAAAATCCCAGAAAAACCCCATGAAAAAGTTCCAAAGTCCCACAATCCCATAAAAACACCAAAATCCCACAAAAACCCCAAATCCACAAACCCCCAAATCCCAAAAAATCCCACCAAATCCTCAAATCCCACAAAAACCCCAAAATCCCCACAAATCCCAGAAAATCCCCCCAAAAATCATAAAAAATCCCATTAAAAGCCCCAGAAATCCCTCAAAAAATCCCATAAAAACACCAAAATCCCACAAAAAACCCCAAATCCCAGAAATCCCAAAAAAACCCCTAAAATTCCCCAAAAAATCCCATCAAAATCATCAAAAATCCCAAATCCACAAATCCCACAAACCCCGCAAATCCCACCAAAAAAATCCCCAAAATCCCACAAAAATCCCCTAAAAAATTCCAGAAAGTCCCAAAAAATCCGCCAAAATTCCCATAAAAATCCCAGAAAGTCCCCCCAAAAAAGGCAAAAATACCATCAAAAATCCCAAATCCACAAATCCCGCAAAAACCCACAAAAAACCCCAAATCCCACAAATCCCAGAAATCCCCCAAAAAAATCCCTCAAAAAATTTCATCAAAATCCCAGAAAGGCCCAAAAAAATCCCATTAAAAATGTCAAAATCCCACAGAATGCCCCAAAAAACCCCAAATCCCAGAAATCCCGGAAATCCCAAAAAAACCCAAAAAATCCCATAAAAAATGTAAAAAATCCCATAGAAAAATCCCAAATCCACAAACCCCGCAAAACCCACAAAAAACCCCAAATCCCACAGAAAATCCCAGAAATCCCAGAAAAAATCCCACAAAAAATCCCAAAAAATCCCAAAATCCCCCCAAAACCCCCAAAATTCCCATCAAAATCCCTGAAAATCCAAAAAAAATCCCATCAAAAATGTCAAAAATCCCCCAAAAATCCCAAATCCACAAATCCCACAAATCCCACAAAAACCCACAATAAACCCCAAATCCCACCAAAAAATCCCCAAATCCCAAAAATCCCAGAAATCCCACAAAAAATCCCATCAAAATCCCAGAAAGTCCCAAAAAAATCCCATTAAAAAAATCAAAAACCCACAAAAAACCCCAAATCCCACCAAAAAACCCCAAATCCCGAAAATCAAAAAAAAAAAAAAAAACCCAAAAAACCCCACTAAAATCCCAGAAAGTCCTAAAAAAATCCCATTAAAAAAGTCCAAAATCCCACAAAAACCCCAAATCCCGCAAAAAATTCCCAAATCCCCAAAAAATCCCCAAAATCCCCCCAAAACCCCCAAAATTCCCATCAAAATCCCTGAAAGTCCCAAAAAAATCCCATCAAAAATGTCAAAAATTCCCCCAAAAATCCCAAATCCACAAATCCCCCAAACCCCAAATCCCACAAAATGCCCCCAAAAAACCCCAAAATCCCAGAAATTTGGGGGGATTTTTTGGGGATTTGGGGGCATTTTTTGGGGGAATTTTTTGGGGGGATTTTTTGGGATGTTTGGGGGGATTTGGGGGGAATTTTTTGGGGATTTTTGGGGAGATTTTAGGGGCGATTTTTGGGGATTCTTTTGGCATTTTGGGGCGATTTTGGGGGGAATTTCTGGGGATTTGGGGGAAAATGTTTTGGGATTTTTGGGGAATTTTGGGGGCGATTTTTTGGGGATTTTTTGGGATTTTTGGGGGATTTTTTGGGGGATGTTCTTGGGATTTTGGGGGGATTTGGGGGGAATTTTTTTGGGATTTTTTGGGGATATTTTTGGGAATTTTTTGGGATTTTGGGGGGATTTTTTTTATTTTTGGGGAATTTTTTGGGGACTTTTTGGGGATTTTAGGGGCGATTTTTGGGGTTATTTTGGCATTTTGGGGCGATTTTGGGGGGAATTTTTGGGGATTTGGAGGAAAATGTTTTGGGATTTTGGGGAAATTTTGGATTTTGGGGGGGATTTTTTGGGATTTTTGGGGGATTTTTTGGGGGATGTTCTTGGGATTTTGGGGGAATTTGGGGGGAATTTTTTAGGGACTTTTTTGGGGATATTTTTGGGAATTTTTGGGGATTTTCGGGGGATTTTTCTTTGGGGGGAATTTTTTGGGGAATTTTTGGGAGATTTTAGGGGCGATTTTTGGGGTTATTTTGGCATTTTGGGGCGATTTTGGGGGGAATTTCTGGGGATTTGGGGGAAAATGTTTTGGGATTTTGGGGGAATTTTGGATTTTGGGGGGATTTTTGGGGGATTTTTGGGGGGATTTTTTGGGGATTCTTTTGGCATTTTGGGGGCGATTTTGGGGGGATTTTTTTGGATTTGGGGGGATTTTTTTGGATTTTTGGGGGATTTTTTTGGGGATTTTTCTGGGATTTTGGGGGGATTTGGGGGGAATTTTTTAGGGATTTTTTGGGGGATATTTTTGGGAATTTTTTGGGATTTTGGGGGGATTTTTTTTATTTTTGGGGAATTTTTTGGGGACTTTTTGGGGATTTTAGGGGCGATTTTTGGGGTTATTTTGGCATTTTGGGGCGATTTTGGGGGGAATTTTTGGGGATTTGGAGGAAAATGTTTTGGGATTTTGGGGGGATTTTGGATTTTGGGGGGGATTTTTTGGGATTTTTGGGGGATTTTTTGGGGGATGTTCTTGGGATTTTGGGGGAATTTGGGGGGAATTTTTTAGGGACTTTTTTGGGGATATTTTTGGGAATTTTTGGGGATTTTCGGGGGATTTTTCTTTGGGGGGAATTTTTTGGGGAATTTTTGGGAGATTTTAGGGGCGATTTTTGGGGTTATTTTGGCATTTTGGGGCGATTTTGGGGGGAATTTCTGGGGATTTGGGGGAAAATGTTTTGGGATTTTGGGGGAATTTTGGATTTTGGGGGGATTTTTGGGGGATTTTTGGGGGGATTTTTTGGGGATTCTTTTGGCATTTTGGGGGCGATTTTGGGGGGATTTTTTTGGATTTGGGGGGATTTTTTTGGATTTTTGGGGGATTTTTTTGGGGATTTTTCTGGGATTTTGGGGGGATTTGGGGGGAATTTTTTAGGGATTTTTTGGGGGATATTTTTGGGAATTTTTTGGGATTTTGGGGGGATTTTTTTTATTTTTTGGGAATTTTTTGGGGACTTTTTGGGGATTTTAGGGGCGATTTTTGGGGTTATTTTGGCATTTTGGGGCAATTTTGGGGGGAATTTTTGGGGATTTGGAGGAAAATGTTTTGGGATTTTGGGGGGATTTTGGATTTTGGGGGGGATTTTGGGGGGATTTTTGGGGATTTGGGGGGGATTTTTTGGGGATTCTTTTGGCATTTTGGGGGCGATTTTGGGGGGAGTTTTTTGGATTTTGGGGGGATTTTTTTGGATTTTTGGGGGATTTTTTTGGGGATTTTTCTGGGATTTTGGGGGGATTTGGGGGGAATTTTTTAGGGATTTTTTGGGGATATTTTTGGGAATTTTTGGGGATTTTGGGGGGATTTTTTTTATTTTTGGGGAATTTTTGGGAGATTTTAGGGGCGATTTTTGGGGTTATTTTGGCATTTTGGGGCAATTTTGGGGGGAATTTTTGGGGATTTGGAGGAAAATGTTTTGGGATTTTGGGGGGATTTTGGATTTTGGGGGGATTTTGGGGGGATTTTTGGGGATTTGGGGGGGATTTTTTGGGGATTCTTTTGGCGTTTGGGGGGCGATTTTGGGGGGATTTTTTTGGATTTTGGGTGGATTTTTTTGGATTTTGGGGGCATTTTTTGGGGGATTTTTCTGGGATTTTGGGGGGATTCTTTTGGGGATTTTTCTGGGATTTTGGGGGGACTTGGGGGGAATTTTTTAGGGATTTTTTTGGGGATATTTTTGGGAATTTTTGGGGATTTTGGGGGGATTTTTCTTTGGGGGGGAATTTTTTGGGGAATTTTTGGGGGATTTTAGGGGTTGTTTTGGCATTTTGGGGCAATTTTGGGGGGAATTTTTGGGGATTTGGGGGGAAATGTTTTGGGATTTTTGGGGGATTTTTTTTGGATTTTGGGTGATTTTTTTGCGGATTTTGGGGGATTTTTTGGGGATTTTGGGGGGGATTTTTTGAGGATTCTTTTGGCATTTTGGGGGCGATTTTTGGGGGATTTTTTTTGATTTTTGGGGGATTTTTTTAGGGATGTTTTTGGGATTTTTGGGGGATTTTTGGGGGGATCGGGGGGATGTTTTTGGGATGTTTGGGGATGTTTATGGGATATTTTGGAATGTTTTGGGGATTTTTTGGGGATGATTTTGGGATTTCTTGGGGATTTTTTGGGGATGTTTTGGGGATTCTTTGGGAATTTTTTGGGATTTTGGGGGGGATTTTTTGGGGAATTTTTTGGGGATTTTTTGGGGATTTTTTGGGGATTTTGGGGGATTTTTGGGGGATGTTTAGGGGGATTTGTTTGGGATTTTTTGGGGGATTTTTTTGGATTTTGGGGGGGATTTTTTGGGGGATGTTTTTTGGGATTTTGGGGGATTTTTTGGGGATGTTTTTGGGATTTTTGGGGGATTTTTGGGGGGATTGGGGGGATGTTTTTGGGATGTTTGGGGATGTTTATGGGATATTTTGGAATGTTTTGGGGATTTTTTGGGGATGATTTTGGGATTTCTTGGGGATTTTTTGGGGATGTTTTGGGGATTCTTTGGGAATTTTTTGGGATTTTGGGGGGGATTTTTTGGGGAATTTTTTGGGGATTTTTTGGGGATTTTTTGGGGATTTTGGGGGATTTTTGGGGGATGTTTAGGGGGATTTGTTTGGGATTTTTTGGGGGATTTTTTTGGATTTTGGGGGGGATTTTTTGGGGGATGTTTTTTGGGATTTTGGGGGGGATTTTTTGGGGATGTTTTTGGGATTTTTGGGGCCGTCCCTGAGCGTCCCGGTGCCCGCAGGCGCTGTCCCCCCGCCCGCTGCTGCGGTTTGGGGCATTTGGGGGGGGATTTTTTGGGGGGATTTTTTGGGGCATTTTGGGGGGAATTTTTTGGGGGATTTTTTTGGATTTTGGGGGGGATTTTTTGGGGGATGTTTTTTGGGATTTTGGGGGCCGTCCCTGAGCGTCCCGGTGCCCGCAGGCGCTGTCCCCCCGCCCGCTGCTGCGGTTTGGGGCATTTGGGGGGGGATTTTTTTGGGATTTTTTTTAGGATTTTGGGGGGGATTTTTTGGGGGGATTTTTTTGGGATTTGGGGGATTTTTTGGGGATGTTTTTGGGATTTTTGGGGCTGTCCCTGAGGGTGCCGGTGCCCGCAGGCGCTGTCCCCCCGCCCGCTGCTGCGGTTTGGGGCATTTGGGGGGGGATTTTTTGGGGGACTTTTTTTAGGATTTTGGGGCATTTTGGGGGGGATTTTTTGGGGATGTTTTTTGGGATTTTGGGGGATTTTTTGGGGATGTTTCTGGGATTTTTGGGGCCGTCCCTGAGGGTGCCGGTGCCCGCAGGCGCTGTCCCCCCGCCCGCTGCTGCGGTTTGGGGCATTTGGGGGGGGATTTTTTGGGGGACTTTTTTAGGATTTTTTTGGGAATTTTTGGGGGGATTTTTTTGGGATTTGGGGGATTTTTTGGGGATGTTTTTGGGATTTTTGGGGCCGTCCCTGAGCGTCCCGGTGCCCGCAGGCGCTGTCCCCCCGCACGCTGCTGCGGTTTGGGGCATTTGGGGGGGGATTTTTTTGGGGACTTTTTTTAGGATTTTGGGGCATTTTGGGGGGGATTTTTTGGGGATGTTTTTTGGGATTTTGGGGGATTTTTTGGGGATGTTTTTGGGATTTTTGGGGCCATCCCTGAGGGTGCCGGTGCCCGCAGGCGCTGTCCCCCCGCCCGCTGCTGCGGTTTGGGGCATTTGGGGGGGGATTTTTTTGGGATTTTTTGGGGCATTTTGGGGGGGATTTTTTGGGGGATTTTTTTGGGATTTTGGGGGATTTTTTGGGGATGTTTCTGGGATTTTTGGGGCCGTCCCTGAGGGTGCCGGTGCCCGCAGGCGCTGTCCCCCCGCCCGCTGCTGCGGTTTGGGGCATTTGGGGGGGGATTTTTTGGGGGACTTTTTTAGGATTTTTTTGGGAATTTTTGGGGGGATTTTTTTGGGATTTGGGGGATTTTTTGGGGATGTTTTTGGGATTTTTGGGGCCGTCCCTGAGCGTCCCGGTGCCCGCAGGCGCTGTCCCCCCGCACGCTGCTGCGGTTTGGGGCATTTGGGGGGGGATTTTTTTGGGGACTTTTTTTAGGATTTTGGGGCATTTTGGGGGGGATTTTTTGGGGATGTTTTTTGGGATTTTGGGGGATTTTTTGGGGATGTTTTTGGGATTTTTGGGGCCATCCCTGAGGGTGCCGGTGCCCGCAGGCGCTGTCCCCCCGCCCGCTGCTGCGGTTTGGGGCATTTGGGGGGGGATTTTTTGGGGGACTTTTTTAGGATTTTTTTGGGAATTTTTTGGGGGATTTTTTTGGGATTTGGGGGATTTTTTGGGGATGTTTTTGGGATTTTTGGGGCCGTCCCTGAGGGTGCCGGTGCCCGCAGGCGCTGTCCCCCCGCCCGCTGCTGCGGTTTGGGGCATTTGGGGGGGGATTTTTTGGGGGACTTTTTTAGGATTTTTTTGGGAATTTTTTGGGGGATTTTTTTGGGATTTGGGGGATTTTTTGGGGATGTTTTTGGGATTTTTGGGGCCGTCCCGGAGGGTGCCGGTGCCCGCAGGCGCTGTCCCCCCGCACGCTGCTGCGGTTCATGGCCGACATCGCGGCCGGGATGAGCTACCTGAGCCAGAGGAACTTCGTGCACCGGGACCTCGCGGCGAGGAACTGCATGTGCGGTACTGGGGAGACTGGGAGCACTGGGACGGACTGGGGGGGCTGGGGGGGGCTGGGAGCACTGGGACGGACTGGGAGCACTGGGGAGACTGGGAGCACTGGGACGGACTGGGAGCACTGGGAGCATTGGGAGGGACTGGGGGGGACTGGGAGCACTGGGAGGGACTGGGGGGGACTGGGAGCACTGGGAGGGACTGGGGGGGCTGGGAGCACTGGGGAGACTGGGAGCACTGGGACGGACTGGGGGGGCTGGGAGCACTGGGGAGACTGGGAGCACTGGGACGGACTGGGGGGGCTGGGAGCACTGGGGAGACTGGGAGCACTGGGACGGACTGGGGGCGACTGGGAGCACTGGGAGGGACTGGGGGGGACTGGGAGCACTGGGAGGGACTGGGGGGGCTGGGGGGGACTGGGGAGACTGGGAGCACTGGGAGGGACTGGGGGGGCTGGGAGCACTGGGAGGAACTGGGCGGGACTGGGAGCACTGGGATGGACTGGGGGGGCTGGGAGCACTGGGACGGACTGGGGGGGACTGGGAGCACTGGGACGGACTGGGGGCGACTGGGAGCACTGGGAGGGACTGGGGGGGCTGGGAGCACTGGGAGGGACTGGGAGCACTGGGACGGACTGGGAGCACTGGGAGGGACTGGGGGGGGCTGGGAGCACTGGGAGCACTGGGACGGACTGGGAGCACTGGGACAGACTGGGGGGACTGGGGGGGCTGGGAGCACTGGGGGGTACTGGGGGGGACTGGGAGCACTGGGAGGGACTGGGGGGGACTGGGAGCACTGGGACGGACTGGGGAGACTGGGAGCACTGGGAGGGACTGGGGGGGACTGGGAGCACTGGGAGGGACTGGGGGGACTGGGAGCACTGGGAGGGACTGGGGGGGCTGGGAGCACTGGGGAGACTGGGAGCACTGGGACGGACTGGGGGGGACTGGGAGCACTGGGAGGGACTGGGGAGACTGGGAGCACTGGGAGGAACTGGGAGGGACTGGGAGCACTGGGACGGGCTGGGGGGGCTGGGAGCACTGGGGAGACTGGGAGCACTGGGACGGACTGGGGGGGACTGGGAGCACTGGGAGGGACTGGGGGGGCTGGGAGCACTGGGAGGGACTGGGGATACTGGGAATACTGGGAGCACTGGGAGGAACTGGGGGGGCTGGGCGGGACTGGGGAGACTGGGAGCACTGGGAGGGACTGGGGGGTACGGGGGGGTACTGGGGGGGCTGGGGGTACTGGGAGGGACTGGGAGCACTGGGAGCACTGGGAGGGACTGGGGGGGACTGAGGGGGACTGGGGGGGACTGGGAGCACTGGGACGGACTGGGGGGGACTGGGAGCACTGGGGAGACTGGGGGGGACTGGGAGCACTGGGAGCACTGGGAGGGACTGGGGGGGACTGGGAGCACTGGGAGGGACTGGGGGGGACTGGGAGCACTGGGACGGACTGGGGGGGCTGGGAGCACTGGGAGCACTGGGACGGACTGGGAGCACTGGGACGGACTAGGGGGGGACTGGGAGCACTGGGAGGGACTGGGGGGGACTGGGAGCACTGGGAGGGACTGGGGAGACTGGGAGCACTGGGAGGGACTGGGGGGGACTGGGAGCACTGGGAGGGACTGGGGGGGACTGGGAGCACTGGGAGGGACTGGGGGGGCTGGGAGCACTGGGAGGGACTGGGAGCACTGGGACGGACTGGGAGCATTGGGACGGACTAGGGGGGGACTGGGAGCACTGGGACGGACTAGGGGGGGACTGGGAGCACTGGGAGGGACTGGGGGGGCTGGGAGCACTGGGACGGACTGGGAGCACTGGGATGGACTGGGAGCACTGGGATGGACTGGGAGCATTGGGACGGACTAGGGGGGGACTGGGAGCACTGGGAGGGACTGGGGGGGACTGGGAGCACTGGGAGGGACTGGGGGGGACTGGGGGTACTGGGGAGACTGGGAGGGACTGGGGGGTACAGGGGGGACTGGGAGCACTGGGAGGGACTGGGAGCACTGGGAGAGACTGGGGGGGACTGGGAGCACTGGGAGGGACTGGGGGGGGCTGGGGGGCACTGGGGGGGACTGGGGGTACTGGGGATACTGGGAGCACTGGGAGGGACTGGGAGGGACTGGGGGGGACTGGGAGCACTGGGAGGGACTGGGGGGGGCTGGGAGCACTGGGAGGGACTGGGGGGGGCTGGGAGCACTGGGACGGACTGGGGGATACTGGGGGGTTACTGGGGACACGGGGGCCATTGGGGTGGGATGCAGATGACAGGATTTGGGATTTGGGATTTGGGATTTGGGATTTGGGATTTGGGATTTGGGATTTGGGGATTTTGGGGACTTCTGGGGATTTTGGGACTTTTGGGACTTTTGGGATTTTTGGGATTTTTGGGATTTTTCATTTTCGGGGTTCGGGGATTTTGGGGATTTTTGGAATTTTCGGGATTTGGGGATTTGGGGATTTTGCATTATTGGGATTTAGGGATTTGGGGGATTTTTGGGATTTGGGATTTTGGGATTTTTTGGGAAAATGGGGATTTTTGGGATTTTTGGGATGTTTTGGGATTTGGGATTTTGGGATTCTGGGGATTTTGCATTATTGGGATTTGGGGATTTTTGGGAAATTTTGGAATTTTTGGGGATTTGGGGATTTTTGGGGAAATTCGGGATTTTTTGGGAAATTTGGGATTTTTATGGAACTTTTGGGATTTGGGGATTTTTTTGAGATTTTGGGGATTTGGGGGATTTTGGGATTTTTGGGATTTGGGGGCTTTGGGGAAATTTGGGATTTTTGGGGATTTGGGGGATTTTTCATTATTGGGGTTTGGGGATTTTGGGGGATTTTGGGGATTTTTTGGGGACTTTTGGGATTTGGGGAGCTGGGGATTTTTGGGGTTTGGGGATTTTTAGGGATTTTGGGGATTTTTGGGGTTTGGGGATTTGGAGATCTGGGGATTTGGGGATTTGGAGATTTGGGGATTTTTGGGATTTGGGGATTTGGGAAATTTGGGATTATTATGGGATTTTGGGGATTTGGAGATTTGGCGATTTGGGGATTTTTATGGGACTTTTGGGATTGGGGATTTTGGGATTTTGGGGATTTTTGGGATTTAGGGATTTGGGGCTTGAGGGATTTTTGGGATTTTTGGGATTTGGGGATTTTTGGGATTTGGGGATTTGGAGATTTTTGGGATTTTTGGGATTTGGGGATTTGGGGATTCTGCATTATTGGGATTTGGGGGATTTTTGGAATTTTTTGGGATTTGGTGACATGGGGATTTTTGGGATTTGGGGATTTGGAGATTTGGGGATTTTTGGGATTTGGGGATTTTTGGGATTTTGGGGATGTTTTGGGTTTTGGGATTTTGGGGATTTTGTATTATTGGGATTTGGGTATTTTTGGGATTTGGAGATTTGGGAAATTTGGGATTTTTATGGGACTTTTGGGATTTGGGGACCTGGGGATTTTTGGGATGTTTTGGGATTTGGGGGATTTGGGGCTTTGGGGATTTGGGGATTTTGGGGATTTGGGGATTTTGGGGATGTTTTGGGATCTGGGATTTTGGGATTTAGGGGCTTTGGCATTATTGGGATTTGGGGATTTTTGGGATTTGGAGATTTGGAAATTTGGGGACTTGGGGATTTTTGGGATTTGGGGATTTGGAGATTTGGGGATTTTTATGGGACTTTGGGGATTTTTGGGACGTGGGGATTTTTGGGCTTTGGGGATTTTTGGGATTTGGGGATTTTTGGGATTTGGGGATTTGGGGATTTTTGGGATTTGGGGATTTGGAGATTTGGGGATTTTTGGGCTTTGGGGATTTTTGGGCTTTGGGGATTTTTGGGATTTGGAGATTTGGGGATTTTTATGGGACTTTGGGGATTTTTGGGCTTTGGGGATTTCTGGGCTTTGGGGATTTTTGGGATTTGGGGATTTTTGGGATTTGGGGATTTTTGGGATTTGGGGACTTGGGGATTTTTGGGCTTTGGGGATTTTTGGGATTTGGGGATTTTTGGGATTTGGGGATTTTTATGGGACTTTGGGGATTTTTGGGCTTTGGGGATTTCTGGGCTTTGGGGATTTTTGGGATTTGGGGATTTTTGGGATTTGGGGATTTTTGGGACTTGGGGATTTTTGGGCTTTGGGGATTTTTGGGATTTGGGGACCTGGGGATTTTTGGGACTTTGGGGATTTTTGGGATTTGGGGATTTGGGGATTTTTGGGATTTGGGGATTTTTGGGATTTGGGGATTTGGAGATTTGGGGATTTTTATGGGACTTTGGGGATTTTTGGGATTTGGGGATTTCTGGGCTTTGGGGATTTTTGGGATTTGGGGATTTTTGGGCTTTGGGGATTTTTGGGATTTGGGGATTTTTGGGCTTTGGGGATTTCTGGGCTTTGGGGATTTTTGGGATTTGGGGATTTTTGGGATTTGGGGACCTGGGGATTTTTGGGATTTGGGGATTTTTGGGATTTGGGGACTTGGGGATTTTTGGGATTTGGGGATTTCTGGGCTTTGGGGATTTTTGGGATTTGGGGATTTTTGGGATTTGGGGATTTGGAGATTTGGGGACTTTTATGGGACTTTGGGGATTTTTGGGCTTTGGGGATTTTTGGGACTTGGGGATTTTTGGGCTTTGGGGATTTTTGGGATTTGGGGATTTTTGGGCTTTGGGGATTTTTGGGATTTGGGGATTTTTGGGCTTTGGGGATTTTTGGGCTTTGGGGATTTTTGGGATTTGGGGATTTTTGGGATTTGGGGATTTTTGGGCTTTGGGGATTTCTGGGCTTTGGGGATTTTTGGGATTTGGGGACCTGGGGATTTTTGGGCTTTGGGGATTTTTGGGCTTTGGGGATTTTTGGGATTTGGGGATTTTTGGGATTTGGGGACCTGGGGATTTTTGGGATTTGGGGATTTTTGGGATTTGGGGACTTGGGGATTTTTGGGATTTGGGGATTTTTGGGATTTGGGGATTTGGAGATTTGGGGACTTTTATGGGACTTTGGGGATTTTTGGGCTTTGGGGATTTTTGGGCTTTGGGGATTTTTGGGCTTTGGGGATTTTTGGGATTTGGAGATTTGGGGATTTTTGGGCTTTGGGGATTTTTGGGATTTGGGGATTTGGAGATTTGGGGATTTTTATGGGACTTTGGGGATTTCTGGGCTTTGGGGATTTTTGGCCTTTGGGGATTTTTGGGATTTGGGGACTTGGCGATTTTTGGCCTTTGGGGATTTTTGGCCTTCGGGGCTTTGGGGATTTGGGGGGATTTTTGGGGGATTTTTTTGGGGATTTGGGGATTGGGGGCCCCGCGGGTGCCAGTGTCCCGGTGTCCCCCCAGGCTGGACGAGCAGCTCCGCGTCCGCGTGGCCGATTTCGGGCTCTCCAAGCAGGTGGGGGGGTCCCAGTATTACCGGCAGGGCCGAGGCGCCCCCGTGCCCGTCAAGTGGGTGGCCCTGGAGAGCCTGGCTGACCGCGTCTACACCACCAAGAGCGACGTGGTGAGACCCCAAAAACCCCCAAAATCGCCCCAAAAATGGACTCGGGGACCCTGAAAACCCTAAAACCCCAAAAACGCCTCAAAAGTTGACCCGGGAATCCCAAAATCCCATCAAAATCCCATAAATATCCCATAAAAAAACCCCAAAACTCAAAAAATCCCCCCAAAAATGGACTTGGGGACCCTGAAAACCCTAAAACCCCAAAAACGCCTCAAAAGTTGACCCGGGAATCCCAAAATCCCATCAAAATCCCATAAATATCCCATAAAAAAACCCCAAAACTCAAAAAATCCCCCCAAAAATGGACTCGGGGACCCCAAAAACCCTAAAACCCCAAAATCCCATCAAAAATCCCATCAAAATCCCATTAGAAAGCCCAAAACCCCCCAAAATGGGCTCGGGGACTGCAAAACCCCAGTATTTTTCAAAACCCCCCCAAAACCTCAAAAAAACTGACCCAGGAACATCAAAATCCCATTTAAAAGCCCAAAAGCCCCAAAAGCACCCCAAAAATGGACTTGGGGACCCTGAAAACCCTAAAACCCCAAAAACGCCTCAAAAGTTGACCTGGGAATCCCAAAATCCCATCAAAATCCCATAAATATCCCATAAAAAACCCCAAAACTCAAAAAATCCCCCCAAAAATGGACTCGGGGACCCTGAAAACCCTAAAACCCCAAAAACGCCTCAAAAGTTGACCCGGGAATCCCAAAATCCCATCAAAATCCCATAAATATCCCATAAAAAAACCCCAAAACTCAAAAAATCCCCCCAAAAATGGACTCGGGGACCCCGAAAACCCTAAAATCCCAAAATCCCATCAAAAATCCCATTAAATCCCATTAGAAAGCCCAAAACCCCCCAAAAGGGGCTCGGGGACTGCAAAACCCCAGTATTTTTCAAAACCTCCCCAAAACCTCAAAAAAACTGACCCAGGAACATCAAAATCCCATTTAAAAGCCCAAAAGCCCCAAAAGCACCCCAAAAATGGACTCGGGGACCCTGAAAACCCTAAAACCCCAAAAACGCCTCAAAAGTTGACCCGGGAATCCCAAAATCCCATAAAAATCCCATAAATATCCCATAAAAAAACCCCAAAACTCAAAAAATCCCCCCAAAAATGGACTCGGGGACCCCGAAAATCCTAAAACCCCAAAATCCCATCAAAAATCCCATCAAAATCCCATTAGAAAGCCCAAAACCCCCCAAAATGGGCTCGGGGACTGCAAAACCCCAGTATTTTTCAAAACCCCCCCAAAACCTCAAAAAAACTGACCCAAGAACATCAAAATCCCATTTAAAAGCCCAAAAGCCCCAAAAGCACCCCAAAAATGGACTTGGGGACCCTGAAAACCCTAAAACCCCAAAAACGCCTCAAAAGTTGACCTGGGAATCCCAAAATCCCATCAAAATCCCATAAATATCCCATAAAAAAACCCCAAAACTCAAAAAATCCCCCCAAAAATGGACTCGGGGACCCTGAAAACCCTAAAATCCCAAAATCCCATAAAAAATCCCATTAAATCCCATTAGAAAGCCCAAAACCCCCCAAAATGGGCTCGGGGACTGCAAAACCCCAGTATTTTTCAAAACCCCCCCAAAACCTCAAAAAAACTGACCCAGGAACATCAAAATCCCATTTAAAAACCCAAAAGCCCCAAAAGCACCCCAAAAATGGACTTGGGGACCCTGAAAACCCTAAAACCCCAAAAATGCCCCCAAAAGTTAACCCAGGAACCCCAAAATCCCATCAAAATCCCATTAAAAAAACCAAAACTCCCCAAAATCACCCCAAAACTGGACTCGGGGAACCCAAAAACCCGAAAACCCCACAAATGCCCCCAAAAGTTGACGCAGGAACATCAAAATCCCATCAAAATCCCAGAAAAAATCCATCAAAATCGCATCAAAATCCCATAAAAAAACCCCAAACCTCCAAAAACCACCCAAAAATGGACTCAGAGACCCTGAAAACCCTAAAACCCCAAAAATGCCCCCCAAAAGTTGACCCAAGAGTGTCAAAATCCCATCAAAATTCCACTTAAAGACCCAAAACTCCCCAAAATCACCCCAAAACCAGACTCGGGGACCCCAAAAACCCTAAAACCCCAAAAATGTCCCCAAAAGTTGACGCAGGAACATCAAAATCCCATCAAAATCCCATTGAAACGCCCAAAATCACCTCAAAAATGGACTTGGGGACCCCAAAAACCCGAAAACCCCACAAATGCCCCCAAAAGTTGACCCAGGAACATCAAAATCCCATCAAAATCCCAGAAAAAATCCCATTTAAAAGCCCCAAACCCCCCAAACCCCCAAAATTGACTCGGGGACCCTGAAAACCCTAAAAACCCAAAAATGCCCCCAAAAGTTGACCCAGGAACCCCAAAATCCTGTAAAAATCCCATTTAAAAGGCCAAAAGACCCAAAATCACCCCAAAAATGGGCTCGGGGACCCCAAAAAACCCCATATTTTCCCCAAAACCCCCAAAACCTCCAAAAAAACTGACCCAGGAACGTCAAAATCCCATCAAAATCCCACAAAAATTCCATAAACCCCCCAAAATATCCCATTAAAATCCCATAAAAAAACCCCAAAATCATCCCAAAAATGGAATCGGGGACCCCAAAGCCCCCAAAATCCAAAAAAATCCCCCCAAAAACCCCCAAAAACCACGGAAATCCCATAAACCCCCCAATCCCATAAAAAACCCATGAAAACCCACGAAAATCGCATTAAAATTCCATTTAAAAACCCAAAAGCCCCGAATTCACCCCAAAAAACGGAATCGGGGACACCAAAAACCCCCAAATCAAAAAAAATAAAAAAAAAATCCCCAAACCCCCAAAATCCCGAAAAAAACCCAAAAAATCCCATTAAAAAAACCCAAAAAGGCAGAAAACCCCCCAAACCCCCCAAAATCCATCGAAATCCCATAAAAGCCCCAAAATCACCCCAAAAATGGAACCAGGGACCCCCCAAACCCCAAAATACAAAAAAATGCCCCCAAAATCCCCCAAAAACCCCAAAAACCCCAAAAACCCAACCCAGGAGCCCTCAGTGACCCCTCAGTGACCCTTAGTGGTCACTCAGAGTGACCACACAGGAAATGACCCCTCAGTGACCCCGCAGTGACCCCTCTGTCCACTCAGTGGTCACTCAGAGTGACCATGTGGGAAATGACCCCTCAGTGACCCCTCAGTGACCCCGCAGTGACCCTTAGTGGTCACTCAGAGTGACCACACAGGAAATGACCCCTCAGTGACCCCGCAGTGACCCCACTGTCCACTCAGAGTGACCACAGAGGAAATGACCCCTCAGTGACCCCGCAGTGACCTCTCTGTCCACTCAGTGGTCACTCAGAGTGACCACACAGGAAATGACCCCTCAGTGACCCCGCAGTGACCCCCCTGTGACCGCTCCATCCAGCAGTGGTCACTCAGAGTGACCATGTGGGAGATGGGGGCTGTGTCCGGGCTGTCTCAGCGGTCACTCTGTGTCCGGCAGTGGTCATTCGGAGTGACCATGTGGGAGATGGGGGCTGTGTCCGGGCTGTCTCAGCGGTCACTCTGTGTCCGGCAGTGGTCATTCGGAGTGACCATGTGGGAGATGGGGGCTGTGTCCGGGCTGTCTCAGCGGTCACTCTGTGTCCGGCAGTGGTCATTCGGAGTGACCATGTGGGAGATGGGGGCTGTGTCCGGGCTGTCTCAGCGGTCACTCTGTGTCCGGCAGTGGTCATTCGGAGTGACCATGTGGGAGATGGGGGCTGTGTCCGGGCTGTCTCAGCGGTCACTCTGTGTCCGGCAGTGGTCATTCGGAGTGACCATGTGGGAGATGGGGGCTGTGTCCGGGCCGTCTCAGCGGTCACTCTGTGTCCGGCAGTGGTCATTCGGAGTGACCATGTGGGAGATGGGGGCTGTGTCCGGGCTGTCTCAGCGGTCACTCTGTGTCCGGCAGTGGTCATTCGGAGTGACCATGTGGGAGATGGGGGCTGTGTCCGGGCCGTCTCAGCGGTCACTCTGTGTCCGGCAGTGGTCATTCGGAGTGACCATGTGGGAGATGGGGGCTGTGTCCGGGCTGTCTCAGCGGTCACTCTGTGTCCGGCAGTGGTCATTCGGAGTGACCATGTGGGAGATGGGGGCTGTCTCAGCGGTCACTCTGTGTCCGGCAGTGGTCATTCGGAGTGACCATGTGGGAGATGGGGGCTGTGTCCGGGCTGTCTCAGCGGTCACTCTGTGTCCGGCAGTGGTCATTCGGAGTGACCATGTGGGAGATGGGGGCTGTGTCCGGGCTGTCTCAGCGGTCACTCTGTGTCCGGCAGTGGTCATTCGGAGTGACCATGTGGGAGATGGGGGCTGTGTCCGGGCTGTCTCAGCGGTCACTCTGTGTCCGGCAGTGGTCATTCGGAGTGACCATGTGGGAGATGGGGGCTGTGTCCGGGCTGTCTCAGCGGTCACTCTGTGTCCGGCAGTGGTCATTCGGAGTGACCATGTGGGAGATCGCCGCCCGGGGCCTGACCCCGTACCCGGGGCTGGAGAACGGAGAAGTCTTCGAGTACCTGAGGGGGGGGCACCGCCTGGGGGCGCCACCGCACTGCCCGCCCCGCCTGTGAGTGACCACTGACCCCCGGGTGACCCCCGAGTGACCACTGACCCACACTGACCCCCACCGACCCTCACTGACCCCCACTGACCCCCCCAGACCCACACTGATCCCCCGCACTGCCCACCCCACCTGTGAGTGACCACTGACCCCTGAGTGACCCCTGAGTGACCACTGACACCCACTGACCCCCCTGCCTCGCACTGACCCCCCCGCACTGCCCACCCCGCCTGTGAGTGACCACTGACCCCCGAGTGACCCCCGAGTGACCACTGACCCCCACTGACCCCCAGACCCATTTCCACCCCCCAGACCCATTTCTGACACCCCCAGACCCATTTCCGACCACCCCAGGCCCATTCCAGCCCCCCAGACCCATTCCAGCCTCCCCGACCCATTTTCAACACCCCCAGACCCATTTCTGACACCCCCAGACCCATTTTCGACACCCCCAGACCCATTTCTGACCCCCCCAGACCCATTTCTGACACCCCCAGACCCATTTCTGACCCCCAGACCCACTCCAGCCCCCCCAGACCCATTTCAGCTCCCCCCAGACCCATTTCAGCTCCCCCCAGACCCATTTCTGACACGCCCAGGCCCATTCCAGCCCCCCAGACCCATTCCAGCCTCCCCGACCCATTTTCAACACCCCCAGACCCATTTCTGACACCCCCAGACCCATTTTCGACACCCCCAGACCCATTCCAGCCCTTCAGACCCATTTCTGACCCCCCCCACCCATTTCTGACACCCCCAGACCCATTCCAGCCCTCCCAGACCCATTGCAGCCCCCCCGACCCATTTCTGACACCCCCAGACCCATTTCAGCCCCCCCGACCCATTTCTGACACCCCCAGACCCATTTCAGCCCCCCAGACCCATTTCTGACCCCCCCAGACCCATTTCAGCTCCCCCCAGACCCATTTCCACCCCCCAGACCCATTTCCGACCCCCCAGACCCATTTCCGACACCCCCAGACCCATTCCTGACCCCCCCAGACCCATTTCCGCCCCCCCAGACCCATTGCAGCCCCCCAGACCCATTTCCGACCCCCCCGACCCATTCCAGCCCCCCCAGACCCATTCCAGCCCCCCCAGACCCATTTCCGACCCCCCCCGACCCATTCCAGCCCCCCCAGACCCATTTCTGACCCCCCCAGACCCATTCCAGCCCCCCCAGCCCCATTTCCGACGCCCCCTCCCCCCAGGTACGCGCTGATGCGCCGCTGCTGGGCCGCGGACCCCCGCGCCCGCCCGACCTTCGAGGAGCTGGGGGGGGCCCTGGGGGGGCTCCTGCGGGGGCTGCCCCCCCCCCCCGCGACCCCCGACCCCCTCTACGTCAACATGGCCGAGGGGGGGGCGGCCGGGGGCACCCCCGGGACCCCCAAAACCCTCCCGGACCCCCCCCAGGAGCCCCCCGCCAGCGAGGGGGGGGGTCCCGGGCGTTACGTGCTCTGCCCGAGCCCCCCCGATTTTGGGGCGCCCCCCCCCGATTTTGGGGACCCCCCCGCGCCTTGCGCGGCCTCTGAGGAGGGGGCGTGATTTTGGGACCCCTCCCCCCCCCCCAAAAAAGGAGCTGCGGCACTGCCAGGGACCCCCCCCCCCAAAAAAAAATAGGAGGGGGGGTCTCATCCACCCCTCCCCCCCCCGCTCGCTGGACGGACTCGGGGGGTCCCCCCGAGGGACAGGACCCCCCCCCAAAATGAAGGGAACCCCCCCAGGGACCCCCCCAAAGGTACTGGGACCCCCCCCAAAATAAAGGGAACCCCCCCCAAGGTACTCGGGCATTCAGGGGACCCCCCCCCAAAATAAAGGGACCCCCGCAGGGACCCCCCCCCAAAGGTACTGGGACACCCCCAAAATAAAGGGAACCCCCCCAAAGGTACTCGGGCATTGTGGAGACCCCCCCCAAAATAAAGGGAACCCCCTGGGACCCCCCCCAAAATTAAGGGACCCCCCCCCAAGGTACTCGGGCATTGTGGGACCCCCCCCCAAAATAAAGGGAACCCCCTGGGACCCCCCCCAAAATTAAGGGACCCCCCCCAAGGTACTCGGGCATTGTGGGGACCCCCCCCAAAATAAAGGGACCCCCCTGGGACCCCCCTCAAAGGTACTGGGACCCCCCCCCAAAATGAAGGGACCCCCTGGGACCCCCCCCAAAGGTACTGGGACTCCCCCCCCCAAAATCAGGGATCCCCCCCAAAGGGACTCGGGCATTGTGGGACCCCCCCCAAAATAAAGGGAACCCCCTGGGACCCCCCCAAAAGGGAGTGGGGCACTCCTGGGACCCCCCCCAAAATTAAGGGACCCCCCCAAAGGTACTCGGGCATTGTGGGACCCCCCCCAAAATGAAGGGACCCCCCTGGGATCCCCCCAAAGGTACTGGGACCCCCCCCAAAATAAAGGAAACCCCCCCAAGGTACTCGGGCATTCAGGGGACCCCCCCCCAAAATAAAGGGACCCCCGCAGGGACCCCCCCCCAAAGGTACTGGGACACCCCCAAAATAAAGGGAACCCCCCCAAAGGTACTCGGGCATTGTGGGGACCCCCCCCAAAATAAAGGGAACCCCCTGGGACCCCCCTCAAAGGTACTGGGACCCCCTCCCAAAATAAAGGGACCCCCTGGGACCCCCCCCAAAGGTACTGGGAGCCCCCCCCCAAAATCAGGGATCCCCCCCAAAGGGACTCGGGCATTGTGGGACCCCCCCCAAAATAAAGGGAACCCCCTGGGACCCCCCCAAAAGGGAGTGGGGCACTCCTGGGACCCCCCCCAAAATTAAGGGACCCCCCCAAAGGTACCCGGGCATTGTGGGACCCCCCCCAAAATGAAGGGACCCCCCTGGGATCCCCCCAAAGGTACTGGGACCCCCCCCAAAATAAAGGAAACCCCCCCAAGGTACTCGGGCATTCAGGGGACCCCCCCCAAAATAAAGGGACCCCCCTGGGACCCCCCCCCAAAATCAGGGACCCTCCCAAAGGGACTCGGGCATTGTGGGACCCCCCCCAAAATAAAGGAACCCCCCTGGGACCCCCCCAAAATGAAGGAAAACCCCCTGGGACCCCCCCAAAGGTACTGGGACCCCCCCCCAAAATTAAGGGACCCCCCCCAAAGGTACTCGGGCATTGTGGGACCCCCCCCAAAATGAAGGGAACCCCCTGGGACCCCCCCAAAATAAAGGGAACCCCCCTGGGACCCTCCCCAAGGGTCTGGGGAACCCCCTGGGACCCCTCCCCAAAATCAGGGACCCCCCCCCCAAGGTACTCGGGCATTGTGGGATCCCCCCCCCCCAAAATAAAGGGACCCCCTGGGACCCCCCCAAAATGAAGGGTGCCCCACCCAGGACCCCTCCCTAAGGCCCCCCATAAGGCCCCCCCCCCATTTTTAACCACCCATAAAGTTCTTTGTCCTGCACCGGCCTCGTTTTTTGGGGTTTTTTGGGGTTTTTGGGGTTTTTTGGGGGTTTGGGGGTTTGGGGGGGCTCGGGGGCGTGGCCAGAGCGGGGGCGTGGCCTCAGACCACGCCCAGAGAGAATCAACCAATGGGAGCGTGTCACCGCCCGGCCTGCAGCCAATAGGAGCGCGGCTTTTGTTGCCAGGCAACGGGGGCGGCCCCACGCGCAGACGCCGCCGGGACTTCCCCCTGCGGGTGGCCCCGCCCACATCCCGAAGTCACCAATCAAAAGACAGAACTAAGCTGAGGGCCCGCCCACTAGGTGACAGACAGCACTATCAACCAATAGAAGCGCGAGACGCCCCTTCCCGCCTCCCTCCCACCGCTGCAGCGTCGACCAATGAAAAGCCGCGTTACAACCTCACCCCGCCCTCCCGCCCAATCAGCGCGCGCTTTGCAAAACACCGCGACCAGCGCGGGGGCCCGGGAGGGAAGCGAGGGGGAAGCGGGAGAGCGCTGACCAATAAGAAGCGTCGTTACATCGGCGCGCGAGGAGGCGGACCAATGGCAGCGCGCGTTACGGCGCGGCGCGGGCCGGGCCGGGGAAGGGGGAGAGGTGGCGGCCATTTTGATCGGGCCCCGTGAGGGGCCGTGAGGGGCGGCCATGGAGGCGCGGCGGCTGCGGGTGCAGGAGCTGCGGGACGAGCTGGGCCGCCGCGGCCTCGACACCCGCGGGCTCAAGGCCGAGTTGGCCGAGCGGTTGCAGGCGGCGCTGGACAGCGAAGGCGCCCGGCGGGGGGACGCGGCGGGCGCCGAGGGGCGCTGTAAGGGGAGAGGGGGTCGCGGCGTGAGGGGTGGGATGGGGCGAGTGGGAGCTTTGCTGGGGTCTCCGTGAGGGGCTTGGGGCGACCCTTCCCTCAGGGCGAGGGTCTGGCCCTGAGGGGTCCGGCTGTTCGGAAACCCCCGGCCTGAGGGGGCTTTGGGACCCCTCGGTTCTGAGGGGACCTGAGACCCCCCCCCAAGACCCCCGGGCCGGGTTCTGAGTGGCCCTGAGGACTCCCCCCCCCCCCCCCCCCCCGCCATTACCCCGCTTCTTGAAGGGACAGGGACCCCCAATTACCGTCATTCCCGAGGGGGTTGGGACCCCCAATCCCTGAGGGATCCCTGCACCCCCTGATCCCCCCTGACCCCCATTCCTGAAGGGTCTGGGATCCCCAATCCCTGAGGGATCCCTGCACCCCCTGATCCCCCCTGACCCCCATTCCTGAAGGGTCTGGGATCCCCAATCCCTGAGGGGTCCCTGCACCCCCTGATCCCCCCTGACCCCCATTCCTGAAGGGTCTGGGATCCCCAATCCCTGAGGGGTCCCTGCACCCCCTGATCCCCCCTGACCCCCATTCCTGAAGGGTCTGGGATCCCCAATCCCTGAGGGATCCCTGCACCCCCTGATCCCCCCTGACCCCCATTCCTGAAGGGTCTGGGATCCCCAATCCCTGAGGGGTCCCTGCACCCCCTGATCCCCCCTGACCCCCATTCCTGAAGGGTCTGGGATCCCCAATCCCTGAGGGGTCCCTGCACCCCCTGATCCCCCCTGACCCCCATTCCTGAAGGGATTGGGACCCCCCTGGGACCCCCACCATTCCTGAGGGTCCTGACCCCTCCCAGTCCCCCCATCCCCCCATTCCTGAGGAGTGTGGGGACCCCCAATCCCTGAGGGGTCCCTGCACCCCCTGATCCCCCCCTGTCCCCCTATTTATGAGGGGGCTGGGACCCCCTGGGACCCACCCCCATTCCTGAGGGTCCCGACTCCCCATTCCTGAGGGGGCTGGGGACCCCCTGTGACCCCCAATCCCTGAGGGGTCCCTGCACCCCCTGATTCCCCCCTGACCCCCATTCCTGAGGGGGCTGGGACCCCCTGGGACCCCCACCATTCCTGAGGGTCCTGACCCCTCCCAGTCCCCCCATTCCTGACCCCCAAATTCAGGTCCCTGCCCCCCAAATTGGGTCCCTGACCCCCAAATCGAGTCCCTGCCCCCCAAATTCAGGTCCCTGCCCCCCAAATCGACTCCCTGACCCCCCAAATCGAGTCCCTGCCCCCCAAATTCAGGTCCCTGCCCCCCAAATCGACTCCCTGACCCCCAAATCGAGTCCCTGACCCCAAATTCAGGTCCCTGCCCCCCAAATTGTGTCGCTGTCCCCCAAATCGTGTCCCTGCCCCCCAAATTGGGTCCTTGACCCCCTGAATTCAGGTCCCTGCTCCCCAAATTCAGGTCCCTGCTCCCCAAATTGAGTCCCTGCCCCCCAAATTGAGGTCCCTGACCCCAAATCGACTCCCTGACCCCCCAAATCGAGTCCCTGCCCCCCAAATTCAGGTCCCTGACCCCCAAATCGAGTCCCTGACCCCAAATCGACTCCCTGACCCCCCAAATCGAGTCCCTGACCCCAAATTCAGGTCCCTGCCCCCCAAATTGTGTCGCTGTCCCCCAAATCGTGTCCCTGCCCCCCAAATTGGGTCCTTGACCCCCTGAATTCAGGTCCCTGCTCCCCAAATTCAGGTCCCTGCTCCCCAAATTCAGGTCCCCACCCCCCAAATTGAGTCCCTGCCCCCCAAATTGAGGTCCCTGACCCCAAATCGACTCCCTGACCCCCCAAATCGAGTCCCTGCCCCCCAAATTCAGGTCCCTGCCCCCCAAATCGAGTCCCTGACCCCCCAAATCGAGTCCCTGCCCCCCAAATTCAGGTCCCTGACCCCCAAATCGAGTCCCTGACCCCCAAGTCGAGTCCCTGCCCCCCAAATTCAGGTCCCCACCCCCCAAATCGAGTCCCTGCCCCCCAAATTCAGGTCCCTGACCCCAAATCGACTCCCTGACCCCCCAAATCGAGTCCCTGCCCCCCAAATTCAGGTCCCTGACCCCAAATCGAGTCCCTGACCCCCCAAATCGACTCCCTGACCCCAAATTCAGGTCCCTGCCCCCCAAATTGTGTCGCTGTCCCCCAAATCGTGTCCCTGCCCCCCAAATTGGGTCCTTGACCCCCTGAATTCAGGTCCCTGCTCCCCAAATTCAGGTCCCTGCTCCCCAAATTGAGTCCCTGCCCCCCAAATTGAGGTCCCTGACCCCAAATCGACTCCCTGACCCCCCAAATCGAGTCCCTGCCCCCCAAATTCAGGTCCCTGACCCCAAATCGACTCCCTGACCCCCCAAATCGAGTCCCTGCCCCCCAAATTCAGGTCCCTGCCCCCCAAATTCCGGTCCCTGACCCCAAATCGAGTCCCTGACCCCCCAAATCGAGTCCCTGACCCCAAATTCAGGTCCCTGCCCCCCAAATTCAGGTCCCTGCCCCCCAAATCGTGTCCCTGCCCCCCAAATTGGGTCCTTGACCCCCTGAATTCAGGTCCCTGCTCCCCAAATTCAGGTCCCTGACCCCAAATCGAGTCCCTGACCCCCAAATCGAGTCCCTGACCCCAAATTCAGGTCCCTGCCCAATTCCTGAGGGATCCCTGCACCCCCTGATCCCCCCCTGTCCCCCCATTCCTGAGGGTCCTGACCCCCCCCCCGTCCCCCCATTTCCCCTCAGGGTTCCCCCCTTTTTCCCTCCCCTCCGCCTCTGATTTTTTTTGAGGGCTCCACCCTCCAACTTTGCCGCTTTTCCCTGCCCGAATTCCCCCTTTTTTCCACCCCGTTTTCCAGACGGCCTCGACAACCACAGCCACGAGCCCCAGGGTGGCTACCAGGGCCACCAAAGCCAGGAGTCCCAGAGCCACCAAGGCCACCAGGGCCACCAAGGCCAGGAGTCCCAGGGCTACCAAAGCCACCAAGGCCAGGAGTCCCAGGGCTACCAACCCTACGAGGGCCACGAGCCCGAGGCCGAGCTGGGCTACGAGAGGAGAGCTCTGGACCAGGAGAGCCCCGGGCTGCCCCCAGGTGGGGTCTGGGGGGGTTCATGGGGTCTCTGAGGGGTCTTTGGTTGTGTTCCAGGGGTTCTTGGGGGTCTCTGCTCACATTTGGGGGGGGGTCTCTGGGGCTGTGTTTGAGTGGGGGTCTCTGGGGGGTCTCTGGGTGTGTTTGGGGGTCTCTGGGTGTGTTTGGGGGTCTCTGGGTGTATTTGGGGGTCTCTGGGGGTGTTTGGGGGGGTCTCTGGGTGTATTTGGGGGGGGTCTCTGGGTGTATTTGGGGGGGGTCTCTGGGGGTGTTTGGGGGTCTCTGGGTGTGTTTGGGGGGGGTCTCTGGGTGTGTTTGGGGGTCTCTGGGGGTGTTTGGGGGGGGTCTCTGGGTGTGTTTGGGGGTCTCTGGGGGTGTTTGGGGGGGTCTCTGGGTGTGTTTGGGGGGGGTCTCTGGGTGTGTTTGGGGGGGTCTCTGGGGGTGTTTGGGGGTCTCTGGGTGTGTTTGGGGGGGGTCTCTGGGTGTGTTTGGGGGGGTCTCTGGGGGTGTTTGGGGGTCTCTGGGGGTGTTTGGGGGGGTCTCTGGGTGTGTTTGGGGGGGGTCTCTGGGTGTGTTTGGGGGGGGTCTCTGGGGGTGTTTGGGGGGGGTCTCTGGGTGTGTTTGGGGGGCTCTGGGGGTGTTTGGGGGTCTCTGGGTGTGTTTGGGGGGTCTCTGGGTGTGTTTGGGGGTCTCTGGGTGTGTTTGGGGGGGTCTCTGGGGGTGTTTGGGGGTCTCTGGGTGTGTTTGGGGGGTCTCTGGGTGTGTTTGGGGGGTCTCTGGGTGTGTTTGGGGGTCTCTGGGTGTGTTTGGGGGGGGTCTCTGGGTGTATTTGGGGGGGGTCTCTGGGTGTATTTGGGGGGGGTCTCTGGGTGTGTTTGGGGGGGGTCTCTGGGTGTGTTTGGGGGTCTCTGGGTGTATTTGGGGGGGGTCTCTGGGTGTATTTGGGGGGGTCTCTGGGGGTGTTTGGGGGGGGTCTCTGGGTGTATTTGGGGGTCTCTGGGTGTGTTTGGGGGGGGTCTCTGGGTGTATTTGGGGGGGGTCTCCATCTCCTCTCTCCCCTCCCCCCCCAGAGATGAAGCTGCCGGAATCGAAGCCGGACGAGGCCCCCCCAGCCGCCGCCCCCCCCCCAAATTACCCCGTGCCCCCTCCCCCCACCTTCCCCACCCCCCCTTACGCCCTTCCCCCCCCTCCCCCCACCTTCCCCACCCCTCCCCCTCCGGGGGGCTACGGTGCCCCCCCTCCCCCCCCTCCCCCCCCCTCGGGCTACCCCGCCCCCAATTACAGCGCCCCCCCCCCAAATTACAGCGCCCCCCCCCCAAATTACAGCGCCCCTCCCCCCCCTAATTACGGCGCCCCTCCCCCCCCTAATTACAGCGCCCCTCCCCCCCCCAATTACAGCACCCCCCCCAATTACTCCGCGCCCCCCCCCTCCTTCAACGCCCCCCCCCCTTACGCCGCCCCCCCGGGGGGGGGTGGGGCCAATTTTGGGGGGGGTCCCGACCCCCCCCGGCCCCCCCCGAGCCGGAAGCGCCCGTTCGAGGAGCCGCGGGGGAGGGGCTACTACGAGCACCGCGAGGAGAAGAGGTGAGGGGAGACCCCCCCCCAAAATTAACATCCCCCCCCTCCCCAGAGAGCGATTTTGGGGTGGGAACCCCTCTCCCAAATTGGGGTGGGAACCCCCCAGATTTGGGGTTGGAACCCTCCCAAATTGGGGTTGGGACCCCCCTGGATTTGGGGTTGGAGCCCTCCCAAATTGGGGTTGGGAACCCCCTGGATTTGGGGCTGGGACCCCCCCAGATTTGGGATTGGAACCCTCCCAAATTGGGGTTGGGACCCCCCCAGATTTGGGGCTTTGACCCCCCCAGATTTGGGGTTGGAACCCTCCCAAATTGGGGTTGGGACCCCCCCAGATTTGGGGCTTTGACCCCCCCACCCCAATTTGGTGTTGGAACCCTCCCAATTTGGGACTGGGACCCCCCCAGATTTGGGGCTGGAACCCCCCCGGATTTGGGATTGGAACCTTCCCAAATTGGGGTTGGGACCCCCCAGATTTGGAGCTTTGACCCCCCCCAAATTTGGGCTGAAACCCCCCAGATTTGGAGCTTTGACCCCCCAGATTTGGGGTTGGGACCCCCCAGATTTGGAGCTTTGACCCCCCCAAGTTTGGGCTGGGACCCCCCCAGATTTGGGGCCGGGACCCCCCCAGATTTGGGGCTGGGACCCCCCAGATTGGGGCTTTGACCCCCCAAGTTTGGGCCGGGGCCCCCCCTAATTCACCCACCCCCCCCAGACCTCAATTTGAGGGGCTGAACCCCCCCCCCCAATTTGGGGTTGGAACCCCCCCGGATTCAGGGCTGGGACCCCCCAATTTGGGGCTGGGGCCCCCAAGATTTGGGGCTGGGACCCCCAAGATTTGGGGCTGGGACCCCCCCAAATTTGGTACCTGACCCCCCAAATTGGGTCCCTGACCCCAAATTTGGTACTTGACCCCCCAAATTGGGTCCCTGTCCCCAAATTGGGTCCCTGTCCCCAAATTTGAGTCCCTGACCCCAATTTGAGTCCCTGCCCCCCAAATTCAGGTCCCTGCCCCCCCAAATTCAGGTCCCTGCCCCCCAAATCGAGTCCCTGCCCCCCAAATTCAGGTCCCTGCCCCCCAAGTTCAGATCCCTGCCCCCCCAAATCGAGTCCCTCCCCTCAAATCGAGTCCCTGTCCCCCAAATGGAGTCCCTGACCCCAAATGGAGTCCCTGTCCCCCAAAATGGAGTCCCTGCCCCCCAAATTCAGGTCCCTGTCCCCAAATGGAGTCCCTGCCCCCCCAAATTGTGTCCCTCCCCCCAAATGGAGTCGCTGCCCCCCCAAATTGTGTCCCTCCCCCCCCAAATGGAGTCCCTGCCCCCCAAATGGAGTCCCTGTCCCCAAATGGAGTCCCTGTCCCCAAATGGAGTCCCTGCCCCCCCAAATTGTGTCCCTCCCCCCAAATGGAGTCTCTGACCCCCCAAATTGTGTCCCTCCCCCCAAATGGAGTCGCTGCCCCCCCAAATTGTGTCCCTGCCCCCCCAAATTGTGTCCCTCCCCCCAAATGGAGTCCCTGCCCCCCCAAATCGAGTCCCTCCCCCAAATTGTGTCCCTGCCCCCCAAATGGAGTCGCTGCCCCCCCAAATGGAGTCCCTGACCCCCAAATGGAGTCCCTATCCCCCAAATCGAGTCCCTCCCCCAAATTGTGTCCCTGCCCCCCCAAATCGAGTCCCTCCCCCAAATTGTGTCCCTGTCCCCCCAAATGGAGCCGCTGTCCCCGCCCTCACCCCGCCTGTCCCCGCTGCGCAGGGGCCGCTCGCCGCAGCCGCCGGCTGAGGAGGAGGAGGAGGACTTTGACGACTCCCTGGTGGCCGTGGACACCTGTGAGCGCCCCGTGCCACCCTCGGTGCCACCCTCGGTGCCACCAGCGGTGCCACCAACGTGCCCTCGGTGGTGTCCCCCGCAGACAACTGCGACCTGCACTTCAAGGTGGCCAGGGACCGGTACAGCGGCTACCCACTGACCATCGAGGGCTTCGCCTACCTGTGGTCAGGGGCCAGGGCCACCTACGGCGTCCGGCAGGGCCGGGTGTGCTACGAGATGAAGGTGAGGGGACAGGGATGGGGACAGGGGGACAGGGACAGGGGGACAGGGGTGGGGACAGGGATGGGGATGGGGACAGGGATGGGGACAGGGATGGGGACAGGGATGGGGACAGGGGACAGGGATGGGGACAGGGACAGGGATGGGGACAGGGATGGGGACAGGGGACAGGGATGGGGACAGGGATGGGGACAGGGGGACACGGGGATGGGGACAGGGACAGGGATGGGGACAGGGATGGGGACAGGGGAGCAGGGATGGGGACAGGGATGGGGACAGGGATGGGGACAGGGATGGGGACAGGGACAGGGGGACAGGGATGGGGATGGGGACAGGGATGGGGACGGGGATGGGGACAGGGGAGCAGGGATGGGGACGGGGGACAGGGATGGGGACAGGGGGACATGGGGATGGGGACAGGGGGACACGGGGATGGGGACAGGGATGGGGACAGGGATGGGGACAGGGGGACACGGGGATGGGGACAGGGATGGGGACAGGGGGACACGGGGATGGGGACAGGGGGACACGGGGATGGGGACAGGGGGACAGGGATGGGGACAGGGGAACAGGGATGGGGACAGGGATGGGGACAGGGATGGGGACAGGGGGACACGGGGATGGGGACAGGGATGGGGACAGGGATGGGGACGTGGGGACAGGGATGGGGACAGGGGGACACGGGGATGGGGACAGGGACAGGTGCCAGTGCTGGGTGACAGTGACAGTTTGTGGTGGCAGAGCTGGGTCCCGGTGGCAGTGCCAGGACGGGGTGACAGTGACAGGGCACAGTGACGGTGCCAGGGCACAGTGACGGTGATGGCTGATGGTGCCAGGGCACAGTGACGGTGACAGGGCACAGTGACAGTGACAGGACAGGGTGACAGGGCACAGTGATGGTGACAGGATGGGGCGACAGCGATGGCTGACGGTGACAGGGCACAGTGACGGTGCCAGGGCACAGTGACAGTGACAGGACCCGGTGACGGTGCCAGGGCCCGGTGACAGCGATGGCTGACGGTGCCAGGGCCCGGTGCTGCTCATGGTGACAGCGACAGGCGCTGGGGACAGGTCCCAGGGGCAGTGCCAGGTGTTGGTGACAGTGCCGGGTCTTGGTGCCAGCTCTGTGTCCCCGTGCCAGCTCCTGGTGCCAGCTCTGTGTCCCGGTGCCACCTCCTGGTGCCAGCTCTGTGTCCCGGTGCCACCTCCTGGTGGCACTGCTGGGTCCTGGTGGCACTGCCGGCTCCTGGTGCCAGCTCCTGGTGGCACTGCTGGGTCCTGGTGGCACTGCCAGGTCCTGGTGCCGGCTCCTGGTGGCACTGCTGGGTCCTGGTGGCACTGCTGGGTCCTGGTGCCGGCTCCTGGTGGCACTGTGGCAGTCACGGTGCTGTGCCCGCTGTGCCCGCAGGTGATGGAGGAGATCTCGGTGCAGCACCTGCCGTCCTCGGAGCCCGACCCCCACGTGGTGCGCGTGGGCTGGTCCCTGGACTCGTGCAGCACCCAGCTGGGTGAGTGCCCAAAATGGCCCCAAATGGCCCCAAAATGGCCCCAAATGGCCCCAAAATGGCCCCAAATGGCCCCAATGTCCCTGGACTCGTGCAGCACCCAGCTGGGTGAGTGCCCAAAATGGCCCCAAATGGCCCCAAAATGGCCCCAAATGGCCCCAATGTCCCTGGACTCGTGCAGCACCCAGCTGGGTGAGTGCCCAAAATGGCCCCAAATGGCCCCAAATGGCCCCAATGTCCCTGGACTCGTGCAGCACCCAGCTGGGTGAGTGCCCAAAATGGCCCAAAATGACCCAAAATGGCCCCAAAATGGCCCCAAATGGCCCCAGTGTCCCTGGACTCGTGCAGCACCCAGCTGGGTGAGTGCCCAAAATGGCCCAAAATAGCCCAAAATGGCCCAAAATGGCCCCAAATGGCCCCAATGTCCCTGGACTCGTGCAGCACCCAGCTGGGTGAGTGCCCAAAATGGCCCAAAATGACCCAAAATAGCCCAAAATGGCCCCAGTGTCCCTGGACTTGTGCAGCACCCAGCTGGGTGAGTGCCCAAAATGGCCCCAACTGGCCTCAAAATGGCCCCAAAATGTCCCGAAAATGGCCCCAAAATGTCCTCAGTGTCCCCAAAGTGTCCCCAAATGTCCCAAAATGGCCCTAAAAGGCTGCAAAATGGCTCCAAAATGTCCCCAAAAGTCCCCAAAATGGCTGCAAAATGTCCCCAAATGTCCCAAAATGTCCCCAAAATGTCCCCAAAGTGTCCCCAAATGGCCCCAAAATGTCCTCAAATGCCCCAAAATGTCCTCAAATGCCCCCAAATGGCCCCAAAATGGCCCCAAAAGGCCCCAAAAGTCCCCAAAATGTCCTCAAATGGCCCAAAATGGCCTCAAATGGCCCCAAAATGGCCCCAAATGGCCCCAAACATCCCCAATGTCCCCAAAATGGCCCCAAATGTCCCCAAAAAGCCCCAAAATTTCCCCAAATAGCCCCAGAATGTCCCCAAAATGTCCCAAAATGGCCCCAAAGTGTCCCCAAAATGTCCCCAAATGGCCCCAAAAGGCCCCAAAATGTCCCCAAGTGTCACCTCCCCCCAGAATTTTGGGGTCCCTAAAGGGAATTTTGGGGTCCCTAAAGGGAATTTTGGGGGCCCTTTAAGGAATTTTGGGGAATTTTGGGGTCCTTAGAGGGGATTTTTGGGATTTTGGGGTCCCCAGTAGGGAATTTGGGGTCCCTAAAGGGATTTTTTGGGGTCTCTACAGGGATTTTTGGGAATTTCTGTGTCCCTAAAGCGAATTTTTGGGGATTTTGGGGTCCCTCAAGGGAATTTTTGGGATTTCAGGGTCCCTAAAGTGAATTTTTGGGAGTTTTTGGGGTCTCTACCGGGAATTTTGGGTCCAAAGGTGGCAATTTTGGGATCCCTAAAGGGAATTTTTTTTGGGTTTTGGAGTCCCTGAAGAGAATTTTTTGGGGAAATTTTGGGTCCCTAAAGGGAATTTTGGGGAATTTTTGGGGTCTCCACCAGGAATTTTGGGGTCTGAAAAAGGGAATTTTTGGGGGGAATTTTGGAGCCTCTAAAGGGAATTTTTTGGGATTTCGGGGGCCCTGGGTGAAATTTTTTGGGGAATTTTGGGATCCCTAAAGGGAATTTTTTGGGGGGAATTTTGGATCCTCTAAGGGGAATTTTTTTGTGGAATTTTGGGGTCCCTAAAGGGAAATTTTTTGGGGAATTTTGGGGTCCCTAAAGGGAATTTTTTGGGGATTTCGGTGTCCCGGGGTGGAATTTTTGGGGGATTTTGGGGTCCCTTTATGGAATTTTTGGGGGATTCCGGTGTCCAAGGGTGGAATTTTTTGGGGAATTTTGGGTTCCTAAAGGGAATTTTTTTGGGAATTTTGGGGTCCCTAAAAGGAATTTTTTGGGAATTCCGGTGTCCCTGGGTGGAATCTTCTGTGGATTTTAGGGTCCTTAAAGGGAATTTTTTTGGGGGGGAATTTTGGAGTCCCTAAAGGGAATTTTTTGGGGAATTTCGGGATCCTGAAAGGGAATTTTTTGGGAATTTCGGTGTCCCTTTATGGAATTTTTTGGGGATTTCAGGGATTTTGGTGATCCGGGGTGGAATTTTTTGGGGATTTTGGGGTCCCTAAAGGGAATTTTTGGGGGAATTTGGGGATCCCGAAAGGGAATTTTTTGGGAATTCCGGCGTCCCGGGGTGGAATTTTTTGGGGGATTTTGGGATCCCTTTATGGAATTTTTTGGGAATTCTGGTGTCCCGGGGTGGAATTTTTGGGGGATTTGGGGGTCCCTTGATGGGATTTTTGGGGGATTTGGGGGTGTCGGTGACGGGTCCCTTTATGGGATTTTTGGGGAATTCCGGCGTCCCGGGATGGAATTTTTTGGGGGATTTTGGGGTCCCTTTATGGATTTTTTTGGGGATTTTGGGGTCCCAGGGTGGAATTGCTTGGGGATTTCGGGATCCCTTTATGGAATTTTTTGGGGGATTCCAGTGTCCCGGGGTGGAATTTTGGGGGGATTTCGGGATCCCTTTATGGAATTTTTTGGGAATTCCGGTGTCCCGGGGTGGGATTTTTGGGGGATTTTGGGGTCCCTTTATGGGATTTTGGGGGATTTGGGGGTGTTGGTGACGGGTCCCTTTATGGGATTTTGGGGGGATTCCGGTGTTCCTGGGTGGGATTTTTGGGGATTTTGGGGTCCCTTTATGGGATTTTGGGGGATTTGGGGGTGTCAGTGACGGGTCCCTTTATGGGATTTTGGGGGATTTGGGGGTGTTGGTGACGGGTCCCTTTATGGGATTTTGGGGGGATTTGGGGGTGTTGGTGACGGGTCCCTTTATGGGATTTTGGGGGGATTTGGGGGTGTCGGTGATGGGGTCCCTTTATGGGATTTTGGGGGGATTTGGGGATGTTGGTGACGGGTCCCTTTATGGGATTTTTGGGGGATTTGGGGGTCCCTTTATGGGATTTTTGGGGGGATTTGGGGGTGTTGGTGACGGGTCCCTTTATGGGATTTTGGGGGGATTTGGGGGTGTTGGTGACGGGTCCCTTTATGGGATTTTGGGGGGATTTGGGGGTGTTGGTGACGGGTCCCTTTATGGGATTTTTGGGGGATTTGGGGGTCCCTTTATGGGATTTTGGGGGGATTTGGGGGTGTCGGTGATGGGGTCCCTTTATGGGATTTTGGGGGATTTGGGGGTCCCTTTATGGGATTTTGGGGGGATTTGGGGGTGTCGGTGATGGGTCCCTTTATGGGATTTTGGGGGGATTTGGGGGTGTTGGTGACGGGTCCCTTTATGGGATTTGGGGGGATTTGGGGGTGTCGGTGATGGGGTCCCTTTATGGGATTTTTGGGGGGATTTGGGGGTGTTGGTGACGGGTCCCTTTATGGGATTTGGGGGGATTTGGGGGTGTCGGTGATGGGGTCCCTTTATGGGATTTTGGGGGGATTTGGGGGTGTTGGTGACGGGTCCCTTTATGGGATTTTTGGGGGGATTTGGGGGTGTCGGTGACGGGTCCCTTTATGGGATTTTGGGGGGATTTGGGGGTGTTGGTGACGGGTCCCTTTATGGGATTTTTGGGGGGATTTGGGGGTGTCGGTGACGGGTCCCTTTATGGGATTTTGGGGGGATTTGGGGGTGTTGGTGACGGGTCCCTTTATGGGATTTTTGGGGGGATTTGGGGGTGTCGGTGACGGGTCCCTTTATGGGATTTTGGGGGGATTTTGGGGTGTTGGTGACGGGTCCCTTTATGGGATTTTGGGGGATTTGGGGATGTTGGTGACGGGTCCCTTTATGGGATTTTTGGGGGATTTTGGGGTCCCTTTATGGGATTTTTGGGGCATTTGGGGATGTTGGTGACGGGTCCCTTTATGGGATTTTGGGGGGATTTGGGGGTGTCGGTGACGGGTCCCTTTATGGGATTTTGGGGGATTTGGGGGTGTTGGTGACGGGTCCCTTTATGGGATTTTGGGGGGATTTGGGGGTGTCGGTGACGGGTCCCTTTATGGGATTTTGGGGGATTTGGGGGTGTTGGTGACGGGTCCCTTTATGGGATTTTGGGGGGATTTGGGGGTGTCGGTGATGGGGTCCCTTTATGGGATTTTGGGGGATTTGGGGGTGTCGGTGACGGGTCCCTTTATGGGATTTTGGGGGGATTTGGGGGTGTCGGTGACGGGTCCCTTTATGGGATTTTGGGGGGATTTGGGGGTGTCGGTGACGGGTCCCTTTATGGGATTTTTGGGGGATTTGGGGGTGTCGGTGACGGGTCCCTTTATGGGATTTTGGGGGGATTTGGGGGTGTCGGTGACGGGTCCCTTTATGGGATTTTGGGGGATTTGGGGGTGTCGGTGACGGGTCCCTTTATGGGATTTTGGGAGGATTTGGGGGTGTCGGTGACGGGTCCCTTTATGGAATTTTGGGGGGATTTGGGGGTGTTGGTGACGGGTCCCTTTATGGAATTTTGGGAGGATTTGGGGGTGTTGGTGACGGGTCCCTTTATGGGATTTGGGGGGATTTGGGGGTGTTGGTGACGGGTCCCTTTATGGGATTTTGGGGGATTTGGGGGTGTTGGTGACGGGTCCCTTTATGGGATTTGGGGGGATTTGGGGGTGTTGGTGACGGGTCCCTTTATGGGATTTTGGGGGGATTTGGGGGTGTCGGTGACGGGTCCCTTTATGGAATTTTGGGGGGATTTGGGGGTGTTGGTGACGGGTCCCTTTATGGGATTTTGGGGGATTTGGGGGTGTTGGTGACGGGTCCCTCCCCCTCTCGGGGTGCGCAGGGGAGGAGCCGTTCTCCTTCGGCTACGGCGGCACCGGCCGCAAGTCCAGCAGCGGCCGCTTCGAGAGCTACGGCGAGCCCTTCGGCGAGAGCGACGTCATCGCCTGCCTGGCCGTGAGTGAGCCCGAGGGACCCCTGAGTGACCCCTGAGTGACCCCTGAGTGACCCCCGAGTGACCCTGAGTGACCCCTGAGTGACCCCTGAGTGACCCCTGAGTGACCCCTGAGTGACCGCTGAGTGACCGCTGAGTGACCGCTGAGTGACCCCCGAGTGACCCTGAGTGACCCCTGCGTGACCGCTGAGTGACCCTGAGTGACCCTGAGTGTGACCCCGAGTGACCCCTGAGTGACCGCTCAGCGACTCCGAGTGACCCTGAGTGACCCTGAGTGACCACTGAGTGTGACCCCGAGTGACCGCTCAGGGACCCCGAGTGACCCTGAGTGACCGCTGAGTGACCCCTGCGTGACCGCTGAGTGACCCCGAGTGACCGCTGAGTGTGACCCTGAGTGACCCCTGAGTGTGACCCTGAGTGACCACTGAGTGACCGCTGAGTGTGACCCCGAGTGACCCCTGAGTGTGACCCTGAGTGACCGCTGAGTCACCGCTGAGTCACCGCTGAGTCACCGCTGAGTGTGACCCCCGAGTGACCGCTGAGTGACCCCGAGTGACACTGAGTGACCACTGAGTGTGACCCCGAGTGACCCCTGAGTGACCCCGAGTGACCGCTCAGGGACCCCGAGTGACCCGTGAGTGACCACTGAGTGTCCCCTGAGGGTGACCCTGAGTGACCCCTGAGTGACCCCAAGTGACCGCTGAGTGACCTCTGAGTGACCCTGAGTGACCCCTGTGTGACCTGAGTGACCCTGAGTGACCCCTGAGGGTGACCCCGAGTGACCCCTGAGTGACCACTGAGTGTCCCCGGAGGGTGACCCTGAGTGACCCTGAGTGACGAGTGACCCCTGAGTGACCCTGAGTGACCTCTGAGTGACCCTGAGTGACCCCCGAGTGACCCCTGAGTGACCCCGGATTTGGGGATTTTGGGCCATTTTGGCATTTGAGGTTTTTGTCTCTCCCGCTTTCCCTCGTTTGCCCCATTTTTCACTGGTTTTTCCTTTTTTTTCCTGTTTTTCCCCATTTTTTCACCGTTTCCCCCATTTTTTTCCCATTTTTTCCCCATTTCCCCCCATTTTCCCATTTTTCCCCATTTTTCCCTGTTTTTTCCCCTCCTTTCCTCCCATTTTCTTGGCCATTTTTTCCCGGTTTTCCCCCATTTTTCCCCATTTTTTCACCGTTTCCCCCATTTTTTGGCCATTTTTTCCCCATTTCCCCCATTTTTTCCCCATTTCCCACCATTTTTTCCCATTCTTCCCTGTTTTTCCCCATTTTTCCCATTTTTTCACTGTTTTTCCCCATTTTCCCCCCATTTTTCCCCATTTTTTCCTCATTTCCCCCCATTTTTTCCCATTTTTCCCTCTTTTTCCCTCCTTTTCCCTCCTTTTCCCCGTTTTTTCCTGTTTTTTTCCTGTTTTTCCCCATTTTCCCCATTTTTCCCCATTTTCCCCCACTTTTTCCCACTTTTCCGTTTTTCCTCATTTTCCCCGTTTTCCCCCATTTTTTCCCATTTTTTCACTGTTTTCCCTCATTTTTTCCAATTTTTTCACCCTTTTCCCCCATTTTCCCCCATTTCTTCCCCATTTTTTCCCCATTTTTCCCCGTTTTTTTCTGTTTTTCCCCGTTTTTTCCCCATTTTTTTTCCCTTTTTTCCCATTTTTCCCCATTTTCCCCGTTTTTCCCCATTTTCCCCCATTTTTTCCCCATTTTTCCCCGTTTTTTTCTGTTTTTCCCCATTTTTTCCCCATTTTTTTCCCCTTTTTTCCCATTTTTCCCCGTTTTCCCCTTTTTTCCCCATTTTATCACCTTTTTTCCCTGTGTTTTCCCATTTGTTCACTCTTTTCCCCATTTTTTCCCTGTTTTCCCGATTTTTCCCCATTTTTCCCCATTTTTCCATTTTCCCTTTTTTTCACTGGTTTTCCCCATTTTTTGGCCATTTTTTCCTATTTTTTCCCCATTTTTCCCCCATTTTCCCCCATTTTTTCCCCTTATTTCACCGTTTTTCGCATTTTCCCATTTTCCCCCATTTTTGGCCATTTGTTCCCATTTTTCCCCCGTTTTCCCCATTTTTTCCCCATTTCCCCTATTTTCCCCTTTTTTCCCCATTTTCCCGCCAGTTTTCCCCATTTCTTGGCCATTTTTCACTCTTTTCCCCGGGTTTTCCCATCCCCCCCCCCCCCATTTTTTCCCATTTTTCCCATTTTTTGGCCATTTTTTCCCATCTTTTCCCATTTTTTCCCATTTTTCCCCATTTTCCCCCTTTTTTCCCCATTTCCCCCCGTTTTTGGGGCATTTTTTCCCATTTTCCCTGGTTTTCCCTGGTTTTCCCTGTTTTTTCTTGTTTTTCCCTGTTTTTTTCTGTTTTTCCCTGTTTTTTCCTGTTTTTTAGTTTTTTCCCTTTTTTTCACTGCTTTTTCCTGTTTTTCCCCATTTTTTGCCCATTTTTAACCATCTTTGCCCATTTTTCCCCATTTTCTTGCCATTTTCCCCCTTTTTTTGGCCTTTTTTTCCCATTTTTTCCCCTGTTTCCCCCCATTTTTGGGGCATTTCCCCCCCCATTTTTTCCCGTTTTCTCCCGTTTTATCATCTCTTTTTTCCCTGTTTTCTCCCCCATTTTTTCAGTTTTTTCCCCATTTTTCCCCATTTTTTCCCCGTTTTTCCCCATTTTTCCCCATTTTTTCCCCATTTTTCCCCGTTTTTCCCCGTTTCCCCCAGGATTTCGAGGCGGGCGAGGAGCTGGAGCTCTCCTTCCTCAAGAACGGCCCCTGCCTGGGCTCTCCCTCACTCTGAGGGCGCCTCATTTCCCATTTTTTCCCCATTTTTTCCCCGTTTTTCCCCATTTCTCCCCATTTTTTCACCCTTTTCCCCCATTTTTCCCCGTTTCCCCCAGGATTTCGAGGCGGGCGAGGAGCTGGAGCTCTCCTTCCTCAGGAGCGGCCCCTGCCTGGGCTCTCCCTCACTCTGAGGGCGCCGCATTTCCCATTTTTCCCCATTTTTTCCCCGTTTTTCCCCATTTCTCCCCATTTTTTCCCCATTTTTCCCCATTTTTTCCCCGTTTTTCCCCATTTCTCCCCATTTTTTCACCGTTTTTCCCCGTTTTTCCCCGTTTCCCCCAGGATTTCGAGGCGGGCGAGGAGCTGCAGCTCTCCTTCCTCAGGAGCGGCCCCTGCCTGGGCTCTCCCTCACTCTGAGGGCGCCGCATTTCCCATTTTTTCCCCATTTTTTCCCCGTTTTTCCCCATTTTTCCCCATTTTTTCCCCATTTTTCCCCATTTTTCCCTGTTTTTCCCCATTTTTCCCCGTTTTTTCACCGTTTTTCCCCATTTTTCCCCGTTTCCCCCAGGATTTCGAGGCGGGTGAGGAGCTGGAGCTCTCCTTCCTCAAGAACGGCCCTGCCTGGGCTCACCCTGGGCTCTCCCTCACTCTGAGGGCGCCGCATTTCCCATTTTTTCCCCGTTTTTCCCCATTTTTCCCCATTTTTTCACCGTTTTTCCCCGTTTTTCCCCGTTTTCCCCAGGATTTCGAGGCGGGCGAGGAGGTGGAGCTCTCCTTCCTCAAGAATGGCCACTGGCTGGGCGTGGCGTTCCGCGTGCCCAAGGAGTCGCTGGGTGGCCGCGCGCTCTTCCCCCACGTGCTGGTCAAGAACTGCGCCGTGGAGTTCAACTTCGGCCAGCGGCCGGAGCCCTTCTGGCCACTGCCCGCCGGCTTCACCCTCATCCAGCACCTGCCCCTCGGCCAGCGGCTGCGCGGCACCCTGGGGCCCAAGAGCAAGGCCGAGTGCGAGGTGGGGACCTTGGGGACACCATGGGGACATTGGGGACACCTTGGGGACCTTGGGGACACCTTGGGGACATTGGGGATATCATGGGGACATCCTGGGGACACCTGGGGACAGCACCTGTGGGGCACCCTGGGGCCCAAGAGCAAGGCCGAGTGCGAGGTGGGGACACCCTGGGGATACCTTGGGGACATTGGGGACACCCTGGGGACATCCTGGGGCACCCTGGGGACATCCTGGGGCCCAAGAGCAAGGCCGAGTGCGAGGTGGGGACGTCGGGGACACCTTGGGGACATCCTGGGGACATCCTGGGGACACCTTGGGGACATTGGGGACACCTTGGGGACATTGGGGACACCCTGGGGACATCCTGGGGCCCAAGAGCAAGGCCGAGTGCGAGGTGGGGACGTCGGGGACACCTTGGGGACACTCTGGGGACACTCTGGGGACACTCTGGGGACATTGGGGACACCCTGGGGACATCCTGGGGACACCCTGGGGGCCTTGGGGACACCTTGGGGACACCTTGGGGACACCTTGGGGACACCCTGGGGACATCCTGGGGACATGGGGACAGCACCTGTGGGGCACCCTGGGGCCCAAGAGCAAGGCCGAGTGCGAGGTGGGGACACCCTGGGGACATCATGGGGACACCCTGGGGACACCCTGGGGACACCCTGGGGACACTTTGGGGACATCCTGGGGACACCCTGGGGGCCTTGGGGACACCTTGGGGACACCTTGGGGACACCTTGGGGACACCCTGGGGACATCCTGGGGACATCCTGGGGACATTGGGGACACCCTGGGGACATTGGGGATATCATGGGGACATCCTGGGGACATTGGGGACATCATGGGGACATCCTGGGGCCCAAGAGCAAGGCCGAGTGCGAGGTGGGGACGTCGGGGACACCTTGGGGACACTCTGGGGACATTGGGGACATCATGGGGACATTGGGGACACTCTGGGGACACTCTGGGGACACTCTGGGGACATTGGGGACATCCTGGGGACATTGGGGACACTCTGGGGACACTCTGGGGACATCCTGGGGACATGGGGACAGCACCTGTGGGGCACCCTGGGGCCCAAGAGCAAGGCCGAGTGCGAGGTGGGGACCTTGGGGACACCTTGGGGACATCATGGGGACATTGGGGACACCCTGGGGACATCCTGGGGCCCAAGAGCAAGGCCGAGTGCGAGGTGGGGACGTCGGGGACACTCTGGGGACACTCTGGGGACATTGGGGACACCCTGGGGACACTCTGGGGACATTGGGGACATCCTGGGGACATTGGGGACACCTTGGGGACATTGGGGACATTGGGGACACCCTGGGGACATCCTGGGGACATGGGGACAGCACCTGTGGGGCACCCTGGGGCCCAAGAGCAAGGCCGAGTGCGAGGTGGGGACCTTGGGGACATTGGGGACACCTTGGGGACATTGGGGACATCCTGGGGACATTGGGGACATCCTGGGGACATCATGGGGCCCAAGAGCAAGGCCGAGTGCGAGGTGGGGACGTCGGGGACACCTTGGGGACACCTTGGGGACATCCTGGGGACACCCTGGGGACATTGTGGACACCCTGGGGACATCCTGGGGACATTGGGGACACCTTGGGGACACTCTGGGGACATTGGGGACACCCTGGGGACATCCTGGGGACACCCTGGGGACCTTGGGGACATCCTGGGGACATTGGGGACATCCTGGGGACATTGGGGACACCCTGGGGACCCTGGGGACACCCTGGGGACATCCTGGGGACACATTGGGGACATTGGGGACATCCTGGGGACATTGGGGACATCCTGGGGACATCCTGGGGCCCAAGAGCAAGGCTGAGTGCGAGGTGGGGACGTCGGGGACACCCTGGGGACACTCTGGGGACACCCTGGGGACATTGGGGACATCGGGGACACCCTGGGGACATTGGGGACATCCTGGGGACATTGGGGACACCTTGGGGACACTCTGGGGACATCCTGGGGACACCCTGGGGACATTGGAGACTTTGGGGACACCCTGGGGACATCAGGGACATCCTGGGGGCACCCTGGGGACACCCTGGGGACACCCTGGGGACATTGGAGTGGGGGACTCTGGGGTGGCTGTGGGGTGGCCCTGGGTGGCCCTGGGGGTGTCCCATCCCCGAGGTGACCCCGAGGTGACCCCGAGGTGACCCCAGGGTGTCCCTGTCCCCCCAGATCCTGATGATGCTGGGGCTGCCGGGGTGGCTCTGAGGGACATTGGGGTGGGTCACAGGGACATTGGGGTGGCTCTCAGGGACATTGGGGTGGCCCTGGGTGGCCCTGGGGGTGTCCCATCCCCGAGGTGACCCCGGGGCGTCCCCCCAGATCCTGATGATGGTGGGGCTGCCGGCGGCGGGGAAGACGACGTGGGCGGTGAAGCACGCGGCCGCCAACCCCGGCAAGAAGTACAACATCCTGGGCACCAACGCCATCATGGACAAGATGAGGGTACGGGATACTGGGGATACTGGGATGGACTGGGGACACTGGGACATCCTGGGCACCAACGCCATCATGGACAAGATGAGGGTACGGGATACTGGGGATACTGGGATGGACTGGGGACACTGGGATGGGACACTGGGGACACTGGGATGGGACACTGGGGACACTGGGACATCCTGGGCACCAACGCCATCATGGACAAGATGAGGGTACGGGACACTGGGGATACTGGGATGGACTGGGGACACTGGGACATCCTGGGCACCAACGCCATCATGGACAAGATGAGGGTACGGGACACTGGGGATACTGGGATGGGACTGGGGACACTGGGATGGGACACTGGGGACACTGGGACATCCTGGGCACCAACGCCATCATGGACAAGATGAGGGTACGGGACACTGGGGATACTGGGATGGACTGGGGACACTGGGATGGGACACTGGGGACACTGGGACATCCTGGGCACCAACGCCATCATGGACAAGATGAGGGTACGGGATACTGGGGATACTGGGATGGGACACTGGGGACACTGGGATGGACTGGGGACACTGGGACATCCTGGGCACCAACGCCATCATGGACAAGATGAGGGTACGGGATACTGGGGATACTGGGATGGACTGGGGACACTGGGACATCCTGGGCACCAACGCCATCATGGACAAGATGAGGGTACGGGACACTGGGGATACTGGGATGGGACTGGGGATACTGGGACATCCTGGGCACCAACGCCATCATGGACAAGATGAGGGTACGGGATACTGGGGATACTGGGATGGGACACTGGGGACACTGGGATGGACTGGGGACACTGGGACATCCTGGGCACCAACGCCATCATGGACAAGATGAGGGTACGGGACACTGGGGATACTGGGATGGGACACTGGGGACACTGGGACATCCTGGGCACCAACGCCATCATGGACAAGATGAGGGTACGGGATACTGGGGATACTGGGATGGGACACTGGGGACACTGGGATGGACTGGGGACACTGGGACATCCTGGGCACCAACGCCATCATGGACAAGATGAGGGTACGGGACACTGGGGATACTGGGATGGACTGGGGACACTGGGATGGACTGGGGACACTGGGACATCCTGGGCACCAACGCCATCATGGACAAGATGAGGGTACGGGACACTGGGGATACTGGGATGGGACACTGGGGACACTGGGACATCCTGGGCACCAACGCCATCATGGACAAGATGAGGGTACGGGATACTGGGGATACTGGGATGGACTGGGGACACTGGGATGGACTGGGGACACTGGGACATCCTGGGCACCAACGCCATCATGGACAAGATGAGGGTACGGGACACTGGGGATACTGGGATGGGACTGGGGATACTGGGACATCCTGGGCACCAACGCCATCATGGACAAGATGAGGGTACGGGATACTGGGGATACTGGGATGGGACTGGGGACACTGGGATGGGACACTGGGGACACTGGGACATCCTGGGCACCAACGCCATCATGGACAAGATGAGGGTACGGGATACTGGGGACACTGGGATGGGACACTGGGGACACTGGGACATCCTGGGCACCAACGCCATCATGGACAAGATGAGGGTACGGGATACTGGGGATACTGGGATGGGACACTGGGGACACTGGGATGGGACACTGGGGACACTGGGACATGCTGGGCACCAACGCCATCATGGACAAGATGAGGGTACGGGACACTGGGGATACTGGGATGGGACTGGGGACACTGGGATGGGACACTGGGGACACTGGGACATGCTGGGCACCAACGCCATCATGGACAAGATGAGGGTACGGGACACTGGGGATACTGGGAGGGGACTGGGGACACTGGGATGGGACACTGGGGACACTGGGACATCCTGGGCACCAACGCCATCATGGACAAGATGAGGGTACGGGACACTGGGGATACTGGGATGGGACTGGGGACACTGGGATGGGACACTGGGGACACTGGGACATCCTGGGCACCAACGCCATCATGGACAAGATGAGGGTACGGGACACTGGGGATACTGGGATGGGACACTGGGGATACTGGGGACACTGGGACATCCTGGGCACCAACGCCATCATGGACAAGATGAGGGTACGGGACACTGGGGATACTGGGATGGACTGGGGACACTGGGATGGGACACTGGGGACACTGGGATGGGACACTGGGGACACTGGGACATCCTGGGCACCAACGCCATCATGGACAAGATGAGGGTACGGGACACTGGGGATACTGGGATGGGACTGGGGACACTGGGATGGGACTGGGGACACTGGGACATCCTGGGCACCAACGCCATCATGGACAAGATGAGGGTACGGGACACTGGGGATACTGGGATGGGACTGGGGATACTGGGACATCCTGGGCACCAACGCCATCATGGACAAGATGAGGGTACGGGATACTGGGGATACTGGGATGGGACTGGGGACACTGGGATGGGACACTGGGGACACTGGGACATCCTGGGCACCAACGCCATCATGGACAAGATGAGGGTACGGGACACTGGGGATACTGGGATGGGACTGGGGACACTGGGATGGGACACTGGGGACACTGGGACATCCTGGGCACCAACGCCATCATGGACAAGATGAGGGTACGGGACACTGGGGATACTGGGATGGGACTGGGGACACTGGGATGGGACACTGGGGACACTGGGACATCCTGGGCACCAACGCCATCATGGACAAGATGAGGGTACGGGACACTGGGGATACTGGGATGGGACTGGGGACACTGGGATGGGACACTGGGGACACTGGGACATCCTGGGCACCAACGCCATCATGGACAAGATGAGGGTACGGGACACTGGGGATACTGGGATGGACTGGGGACACTGGGATGGGACACTGGGGACACTGGGACATCCTGGGCACCAACGCCATCATGGACAAGATGAGGGTACGGGACACTGGGAGGGGACTGGGGACACTGGGATGGGACACTGGGGACACTGGGATGGACTGGGGACACTGGGACATCCTGGGCACCAACGCCATCATGGACAAGATGAGGGTACGGGATACTGGGGACACTGGGATGGACTGGGGACACTGGGATGGACTGGGGACACTGGGATGGGACACTGGGGACACTGGGAGGGGACTGGGGTCACTGGGATGGGACACTGGGGACACTGGGATATCCTGGGCACCAACGCCATCATGGACAAGATGAGGGTACGGGATACTGGGGATACTGGGATGGATTGGGGACACTGGGATGGACTGGGGACACTGGGATGGGACACTGGGGACACTGGGATGGGACTGGGGACACTGGGATGGACTGGGGACACTGGGATGGGACACTGGGGACACTGGGACATCCTGGGCACCAACGCCATCATGGACAAGATGAGGGTACGGGATACTGGGGACACTGGGAGGGGACTGGGGACACTGGGATGGGACACTGGGGACACTGGGAGAGGACTGGGGATACTGGGATGGGACACTGGGGACACTGGGATGGGACACTGGGGACACTGGGAGGGGACTGGGGACACTGGGATGGGACTGGGGTCACTGGGATGGGACCCTGGGGACACTGGGATGGGACACTTTGGACACTGGGATGGGACACTGGGGACACTGGGACGGGACTGGGGTCACTGGGAGGGGACCCTGGGGTCACTGGGATGGGACACTGGGGACACTGGGATGGGACTGGGGACACTGGGATGGGACACTGGGGACACTGGGACGGGACTGGGGTCACTGGGATGGGACCCTGGGGTGGCTCTGAGGGTGTCCCAGGCGTGTGACAGCCCTGAGGTGACCCCAATGTCCCCCCGTGCCCAGGGGATGGGGCTGTGGGTGCAGCGGAGTTGTGCCGGACACTGGGATGGGACTGGGGACACTGGGGGACACTGGGGTGACTCAGGGTGCCACTGGGGTGGCACTGGGGTGACACTGGGGTGGCACTGGGTGGCACTGGGTGTGGTTGATGCCCAGGTGATGGGGCTGCGGTGGCAGCGGAACTACGCCGGCCGCTGGGACGTGCTGATCCAGCAGGGCTGGGACTGGGGACACTGGGGGACACTGGGGTGACACTGGGGGGCACTGGGGTGACTCAGGGTGCCACTGGGGTGGCACTGGGTGGCACTGGGTGGCACTGGGTGTCCCTGTGCCCAGGTGATGGGGCTGCGGCGGCAGCGGAACTACGCCGGCCGCTGGGACGTGCTGATCCACCAGGCCACGCAGTGCCTGAACCGCCTCATCCAGATCGCCGCCCGCAAGCGCCGCAACTACATCCTGGACCAGGTGCCAGCCTGGGCTCCTGTGCCCACCCTGGGCTCCTGTGCCACCCCCCGGGATCCCTGTGCCCATCCTGGGGTCTCTGTGCCACCCCCTGGGGTCCCTGTGCCCATCCTGGACCAGGTGCCACCCTGGGGTCCTGTGCCCACCCCCTGGGGTCTCTGTGCCACCCCCTGGGGTCCCTGTGCCACCCCCTGGGGTCCCTGTGCCCATCCTGGACCAGGTGCCAGCCTGGGGTCCTGTGCCCACCCTGGGGTCCCTGTGCCACCCTCTGGGGTCTCTGTGCCACCCCCTGGGGTCCTCGTGCCCATCCTGGGGTCTCTGTGCCACCCCCTGGGCTCCTGTGCCACCCCCTGGGCTCCTGTGCCACCCCCTGGGGTCCTGTGCCCATCCCGGGCTCCCTGTGCCCACCCTGGGGTCTCTGTGCCCATCCTGGACCAGGTGCCAGCCTGGCATCCCCGTGCCCACCCTGGGGTCCCTGTGCCCACCCTGGCATCCCCGTGCCCATCCCTGGGGTCTCTGTGCCACCCCCTGGGGTCCTCGTGCCCATCCTGGGGTCTCTGTGCCACCCCCTGGGCTCCCTGTGCCCTCCTGGGCTTCCTGTGCCCATCCCGGGCTCCCTGTGCCACCCTGGGCTCCCTGTGCCCATCCCGGGCTCCCTGTGCCACCCTGGGCTCCCTGTGCCCATCCCGGGCTCCCTGTGCCCACCCTGGGGTCCCCATGCCCATCCTGGGGTCCCCGTGCCCACCCTGGGGTCTCTGTGCCACCCCCTGGGGTCTCTGTGCCACCCCCTGGGGTCCCTGTGCCCACCCTGGGGTCCCTGTGCCCACCCTGGGCTCCCTGTGCCACCCTGAGGTCCCTGTGCCCATCCCAGGTATTTCCCTTTCCCTTTTCCCAAATTTCCCCTTTTCCACCCCAAATTCCCCCCTTTTTTGGCTGAGCAGAACAAAAACTCCCCCAAAACCCCCCCTAGGTCCCAAGTTTTCCCAATTTCCCCCAATTTTTCCACAATTTTTCCACAATTTTTCCCCCAATTTCCCCAAGTTTTCCCCAATTTTCCCCCAATTTTTCTCCATTTTTCCCATTTTCCCCACAATTTTCCCCAATTTTCCCCCATTTGTCACATTTTTCCCCAATTTTCCCTTTTTTTTCCCCAATTTACCCAATTTTTTCCCAATTTTCTGTCATTTTTTGCCCATTTTTTCCCCGTTTTTCCCAAATTTCCCATTTTTCACCCCAGACTCTCTCCAGCTCTCCCCAGCAGCAGGAAACGCTTCCAACTCCTCCTTTCCCACCCCAAAATCTCCATTTTTCAGCCAAACCGGCTGCAAAAATTCCCAAAAATCGCTAAAAAATCCCAATTTTTCCCTGTTTTTTCCCCGTTTTTTCCCAATTTTCCCATTTTTCACCCCAGACTCTCTCCAGCTCTCCCCAGCAGCAGGAAACGCTTCCAACTCCTCCTTTCCCGCCCCAAAATCTCCATTTTTCAGTCAAACCGGCTGCAAAAATTCCCAAAAATCCCTAAAAAATCACAATTTTTCCCCGTTTTTTTCCCATTTTTTCCCCTTTTCACCCCATTTTTTCCCGTTTCTCCCCATTTTCACCCCAGACCAACATGTACAGCTCAGCGCAGCGGCAGAAGATGCCTCCCCAACTCCTCCTTTCCCACCCCAAAATCTCCATTTTTCAGCCAAACCGGCCTGAAAAAATCCCCAAAAATCGCTAAAAAATCCCATTTTTTTGCTGTTTTTTCCCCGTTTTTTCCCGTTTTCTCCCTTTTTCACCCCAGACCAACGTGTACAGCTCGGCGCAGCGGCAGAAGATGCCTCCCCAACTCCTCCTTTCCCACCCCAAAATCTCCATTTTTCAGCCAAACCGGCTGCAAAAATTCCCAAAAATCCCTAAAAAATCACAATTTTTTGCCGTTTTTCCCCTTTTCACCCCATTTTCACCCCGTTTTTTCCCCTTTTCCCTGTTTTTCACCCCAGACTCTCTCCAGCTCTCCCCAGCAGCAGGAAACGCTTCCAACTCCTCCTTTCCCACCCCAAAATCTCCATTTTTCAGCCAAACCGGCCTGAAAAAATTCCCAAAAATCGCTAAAAAATCCCCATTTTTCCCTGTTTTTTCCCCGTTTTTTCCCAATTTCCCCATTTTTCACCCCAGACTCTCTCCAGCTCTCCCCAGCAGCAGGAAACGCTTCCAACTCCTCCTTTCCCACCCCAAAATCTCCATTTTTCAGTCAAACCACCTGAAAAAATTCCCAAAAATCCCTAAAAAATCCCATTTTTTTGCTGTTTTTTCCCATTTTTTCCCCGTTTTTTCCCTTTTTTTCCCCTTTTTTCCCCATTTTTTCCCATTTTCACCCATTTTCACCCCAGACCAACATGTACAGCTCAGTGCAGCGGCGGAAGATGCCTCCCCAACTCCTCCCTTCCCACCCCAAAATCTCCATTTTTCAGCCAAACCGCCTGAAAAAATTCCCAAAAATCCCTAAAAAATCACAATTTTTCCCCGTTTTTTTCCCATTTTTTCCCTTTTTCACCCCGTTTTTTCCCCTTTTCCCCATTTTTCACCCCAGACTCTCTCCAGCTCTCCCCAGCAGCAGGAAACGCTTCCAACTCCTCCTTTCCCACCCCAAAATCTCCATTTTTCAGCCAAACCGGCTGGAAAAATTCCCAAAAATTGCTAAAAAATCCCATTTTTTTGCTGTTTTTTCCCATTTTTTTCCCATTTTTTCCCTTTTCACCCCATTTTTTCCCATTTTCACCCATTTTCACCCCAGCCCAACATGTACAGCTCAGCGCAGCGGCAGAAGATGCCTCCCCAACTCCTCCCTTCCCACCCCAAAATCTCCATTTTTCAGCCAAACCGGCTGCAAAAATTCCCAAAAATCCCTAAAAAATCCCAACTTTTTGCTGTTTTTTCCCCTTTTTTTCCCATTTTTTCCCCTTTTCACCCCATTTTTTCCCGTTTTCACCCATTTTCACCCCAGACCAACATGTACAGCTCAGCGCAGTGGCAGAAGATGCCTCCCCAACTCCTCCTTTCCCACCCCAAAATCTCCATTTTTCAGTCAAACTGGCCTGAAAAAATTCCCAAAAATCGCTAAAAAATCCCATTTTTTTGCTGTTTTTTCCCCGTTTTTTCCCGTTTTCTCCCTTTTTCACCCCAGACCAACATGTACAGCTCGGCGCAGCGGCAGAAGATGCCTCCCCAACTCCTCCCTTCCCACCCCAAAATCTCCATTTTTCAGTCAAACTGGCTGCAAAAATTCCCAAAAATCGCTAAAAAATCCCATTTTTTTGCTGTTTTTTCCCCTTTTTTTCCCATTTTTTCCCCTTTTCACCCCATTTTTTCCCGTTTCTCCCCATTTTCACCCCAGACCAACATGTACAGCTCAGCGCAGTGGCAGAAGATGCCTCCCCAACTCCTCCCTTCCCACCCCAAAATCTCCATTTTTCAGTCAAACCGGCCTGAAAAAATTCCCAAAAATCGCTAAAAAATCCCATTTTTTTGCTGTTTTTTCCCCTTTTTTTCCCATTTTCTCCCTTTTTCACCCCAGCCCAACATGTACAGCTCAGCGCAGTGGCAGAAGATGCCTCCCCAACTCCTCCCTTCCCACCCCAAAATCTCCATTTTTCAGCCAAACCGGCCTGAAAAAATTCCCAAAAATCGCTAAAAAATCCCATTTTTTTGCTGTTTTTTCCCATTTTTTCCCATTTTCTCCCTTTTTCACCCCAGACCAACGTGTACGGCTCGGCGCAGCGGCGGAAGATGCGGCCGTTCGAGGGCTTCCAGCGCAAGGCCATCGTCGTCTGCCCCACGGACCAGGAGCTGCGCCAGAGAACCATGAAGCGCACGGACGAGGAGGGCAAGGACGTGCCCGACCACGCCGTGCTCGAGATGAAGGGTGCGCTTTGGGGAGAAAAACGGGCATTTCGGGAAAAACGGGGCGAGACACGGGGAAAATGGGGGAAAAAGGGTGAAAAACGGGGAAAAAAAACGGGGAAAAAACGGCGAAAATACAGCGGAAAACGGGGGGGAAATGGGGAAAAAGCGGGGGGAGAAAAGGGGGGAAAAACAGGGAAAAATGGCAAAAAAATGGGGAAAAAATAGCGAGAAATGGGGGGGAATAGGGAAAAACGGGGGGAGAAACGGGGAAAACGGGGGAAAAATGGCAAGAAAATGGGGAAAAAAATGGGGAAAAATGGGGAAAAAATGGTGAAAATACAGCGGGAAATGGGGGGGAAACGGGGAAAAAGCGGGGGGAGAAAAGGGGCGAAAAACAGGGAAAACTGGCAAAAAAATGGGGAAAAACGGGGAAAAAATAGCGAGAAATGGGGGGGAATAGTGAAAAACGGGGGGAGAAACGGGGGAAAAAGGGCAAAAAACGGGGAAAAAATGGGGAAAAAACGGTGAAAATACAGCGGAAAATGGGGGAAACGAGGAAAAAGCGGGGGGAGAAACGGGGCGAAAACCAGGGAAAACTGGCAAAAAAATGGGGAAAAACGGGGAAAAAATAGCGAGAAATGGGGGGGAATAGGGAAAAACGGGGGGAGAAACGGGGAAAAAGGGCAAAAAACGGGGGAAAAAACGGGGAAAAATGGGGAAAAAACGGTGAAAATACAGCGGGAAACGGGGGGGAAAACGGGGAAAAAGCGGGGGGAGAAAAGGGGGGAAAACCAGGGAAAAATGGCAAAAAAAAGGGGAAAAACGGGGAAAAAATAGCGAGAAATGGGGGGAATAGGGAAAAACGGGGGGAGAAACGGGGAAAACGGGGAAAAAATGGTAAAAACCAGTGAAAAAATGGCAAAAACACAGCGAAAAACGGGGGGGAAATGGTAAGAAAATGGGAAAAAATGGGGAAAAAGGGAAAAAAAACGGGGAAAAACTGCTAAAAAGGGGGGGGAATGGGAAAAACGGAAAAAATGCTGAAAAAATGGGGAGAAACGGGGAAAAAGAGCAAAAAACGGAGAAAAGGGGGAAAAAATGGCGAAAAAATGGGGAAAAATGGGAAAATTGGAAAAAACGGGGAAATGTGATTTTTGGGGGTTTTTTGGGGGGGGTTGGAAGTTGGGGGTGGGGGGAAAGGCTGGAATTTTGGGGGATTTTGGGAGAAAAAGGAGCAATTTGGTGGCAAAGCAGGGATTTGGGGAAAAGGCTGGAATTTGGGGGGAAAAGCAGGGATTTGGGGGAAAGGCTGGAATTTGGGGGGAAAAGCAGGGATTTTGGGGGTTGTGGGGCGCGGGGAGCTGCGGGAGCGGGAGGGGAAGCGCTCGGACGAGGAGGGCAAGGACAGGCCCGAGCACGGCGTGCTGGAGATGAAGGGTGCGCTTTGGGGAGAAAAACGGGCATTTCGGGAAAAACGGGGCGAGACACGGGGAAAATGGGGGAAAAGGGTGAAAAACGGGGAAAAAAAGGGGGAAAAAACGGCGAAAATACAGCGGAAAACGGGGGGGAAACGGGGAAAAAGCGGGGGGAGAAACGGGGGGAAAAACAGGGAAAAATGGCAAAAAAATGGGGAAAAATGGGGAAAAAATAGCGAGAAATGGGGGGGAATAGGGAAAAACGGGGGGAGAAATGGGGAAAATGGGGGAAAAAGGGTGAAAAACGGGGAAAAAAACGGGGAAAAATGGGGAAAAAACGGTGAAAATACAGCGGAAAACGGGGGGGAAACGGGGAAAAAGCGGGGGGAGAAAAGGAGGGAAAAACAGGGAAAAATGGCAAAAAAATGGGGAAAAACGGGGAAAAAATAGCGAGAAATGGGGGGGAATAGGGAAAAACGGGGGGAGAAATGGGGAAAATGGGGGAAAAAGGGTGAAAAACGGGGAAAAAAACGGGGAAAAATGGGGAAAAAACGGTGAAAATACAGCGGAAAACGGGGGGGAAATGGGGAAAAAGCGGGGGGAGAAAAGGGGCGAAAAACAGGGAAAAATAGCAAAAAAATGGGGAAAAACGGGGAAAAAATAGCGAGAAATGGGGGGGAATAGTGAAAAACGGGGGGAGAAACGGGGGAAAAAGGGCAAAAAACGGGGAAAAAATGGGGAAAAAACGGTGAAAATACAGCGGAAAATGGGGGAAACGAGGAAAAAGCGGGGGGAGAAACGGGGCGAAAACCAGGGAAAACTGGCAAAAAAATGGGGAAAAACGGGGAAAAAATAGCGAGAAATGGGGGGGAATAGGGAAAAACGGGGGGAGAAACGGGGAAAAAGGGCAAAAAACGGGGGAAAAAACGGGGAAAAATGGGGAAAAAACGGTGAAAATACAGCGGGAAACGGGGGGGAAAACGGGGAAAAAGCGGGGGGAGAAAAGGAGGGAAAACCAGGGAAAAATGGCAAAAAAATGGGGAAAAACGGGGAAAAAATAGCGAGAAATGGGGGGGAAATAGGGAAAAACGGGGGGAGAAATGGGGAAAACGGGGAAAAAATGGTAAAAACCGGTGAAAAAATGGCAAAAATACAGCGAAAAACGGGGGGGAAATGGGGAAAAAGCGGGGGGAGAAACGCGGGGAAAATGGTAAGAAAATGGGAAAAAATGGGGAAAAAGGGAACAAAAACGGGGGGGAAATGGGAAAAACAGGGAAAAAACGGGGGAAAAAATAGGGAAAACCGGCAAAAAAATGGGGAAAAACCGGGGAAAAAACAGCGAGAAACGGGGGGGAAATAGGGAGAAACGGGGAAAAAACGGGGGGGGGAAACGGGGATAAAAGGGCGAAAAATGAGGGGGGAAACGGGAAAAATGGGGGAAATGGGGAAAAACGGGGAGAAAAGGTGATTTTTGGGGGGTTTTTAGGGGCAAAAATGCCAAAATAATCCCAAAAAACAAACAAAAAAATCCTCCAAAAATCCCCAAAAAAACCCCAAAAATCCCCCCAAAAATCCCAAAATATACCAAAAATCTCCCCCCAAAAAATCTTCCAAAAACCACCCAAAAAATCTCCAAAACATCCCCAAAAATTCCCAAAAAATCCCCAAAAATTCCCAAAAAATCTCCAAAAAATCCCAAAAAAATCCAAAAAAATAAAAAAAAAAAATCCCCAAAAATCCCAAAATATCTCTAGAAAATGCCCCAAAAAAATCTCAAAAAATATCAAAAAGTCACCAAAAATAAAAAAAATCCCCCCCCCAAAAAAAAATCTCCAAAAAATCCCCAAAAATCCCCAAAAAGTCGCCAAAAAATCCCTTAAAAATCCCCAAAAATTTCCAAAAAATCCCAAAAAAATCCCCAAAAATCCCCAAAAATTCCCAAAAAATCCCAAAAAATCTCCAAAAAATCTCCAAAAAATCCCCCAAAAATTCCCAAAGAAATCTCCAAAAAATCTCAAAAAAGTCCGCAAAAAATCCCAAAAAATCTCCAAAAAATCCAAAAAAAATCCCCAAAAATCCCCAAAAATCCCAAAAAATTCCCAAAAAATCAAAAGTCGCCAAAAAAATCTCCAAAAAATCCCCAAAAAATCTCCAAAAAATATCCAAAAAATCCCCAAAAAATCCCCAAAAAATCCCCAAAAATCCCCAAAAATCCCCAAAAATTCCCAAATAATCCCAAAAAATCTCCAAAAAATCTCCAAAAAAATCCCCAAAAATCCCCAAAAATTCCCAAAAAATCCCCAAAAAATCCCCCAAAATCCCCAAAAAATCCCCAAAAATTCCCAAAAAATCCCCCAAAAAATCCCCAAAAAATCCCCAAAGAATCTCCAAAAAATCCCCAAAAAATCTCCAAAAAATCCCCAAAAAATCCCCAAAAAATCTCCAAAAAATCCCAAATTTTCTCCCAAAAATCCCGAAAAAATCCCCAAAAATTCCCAAAAAATCCCCAAAATTCCCAAAAAATCCCCAAAAAATCTCAAAAAAATCTCCAAAAAATCTCCAAAAAATCCCCAAAAATTCCCAAAAATTCCCAAAAAATCTCCAAAAAATCCCAAAAAATCTCCAAAAAATCTCCAAAAAATCCCCAAAAAATCTCCAAAAAATCTCCAAAAAATCCCAAATTTTCTCCCAAAAATCCCCAAAAAATCCCCAAAAATTCCCCAAAAATCCCCAAAAAATTCCCAAAAAATCCCCCAAAAAACCCCAAAAAATCTCCAAAAAATCTCCAAAAAATCTCCAAAAAATCCCCAAAAAAATCCCCCAAAAAATCTCCAAAAAATCCCAAAAAATCCCCAAAAATCCCCCAAAAATCCAAAAAAATCTCCAAAAAATCCCAAAAAAATCCCCAAAAATCCTCAAAAAATCCCCAAAAATCCCCAAAAAATCCCCAAAAATCCCAAAGTGCCCCGAATTTGCCCTCAGCTAATTTCACGCTGCCGGAGGCGGGCGACTTTCTGGACGCCGTGCAGTTCGTGGAGCTGCAGCGCGACGAGGCGGCCGCGCTCGTCCGGCGCTACAACGAGGAGGGCCGGAGCGCGGCCGGAGCGGCCGGAGCGGCCGGAGCAGACCGGTCACGGCCGGACGCGGCCGGAGCGCGGCCCCACGGCTTCCGAGGCCGCCCGGGAACCTTCCAGAACCGCGGAGGGAACGCCGGGAATTGCCGAGGCTTCCAGGGCCGAACGTTCCGGGGAGGAGGAGGAGGAGGAGGAGGAGGAGGAGGAGGAGGAGGAGGAGGAGGAGGAGGAGGGAATGGGACAGGTAGGGGGGGATTTGGGGGGTTTTGGGGGGATTTTGGGAGGATTTGGGGGGGATTTGGGGGATTTGCGAGGTTTTGGGAGGATTTGGGGGGATTTTGGGAGGGTTTGGGGGGGATTTGGGGGGGATTTGGGGGTGGTTGGGAGGATTTGGAGGGATTTGGGGGGATTTGGGGATTTGGGGTTTGGTTGTAGGATTCTTGTAGGATGCCTGTGGGATTCCTGTAGGAATCAGATGTAGGATTCCCGTAGGATTCCAGTGTAGGATTCCCATAAGATTCCCATAGGATTCCCATAGGATCCCTATAGGATTCCCAGTGTCGGATTCCCATAGGATTCCCGTAGGATCCCTATAGGATGCTGTAGGATTCCCATAGGATTCCCATAGGATTCCCATAGGATTCCCATAGGATCCCTATAGGATGCTGTAGGATTCCCATAGGATTCCCATAGGATCCCTATAGGATTCCCAGTGTCGGATTCCCATAGGATTCCCATAGGATTCCTATAGGATTCCCATAGGATTCCCATAGGATTCCCATAGGATCCCTATAGGATGCTGTAGGATTCCCATAGGACTCCCATGGGATTCCCCTAGGAGTCATCGTGGGATTCCTGTAGGATACCCGGGATTCCCATAGGATTCCGCTATCGGATTTCACTGTTGGATTCCCATAGAATTCCCATAGGATTCCCCCATGGAATTCCCATAGGATTCTATAGAATTCCCATGGGATTCAGCTGTGGAATTCCCAGAGGATTCCCCCACAGGATTCCATAGGATTCCAGTGTAGGATTCCCATAGGATCCCTATAGAATCCCTTAGGATTCCCATAGGATTCCCGTAGGATTCCACTGTGGGACTCCCATGGAATTCCCACAGGATTCCCAGGATTCAGCCATGGAATCCCACTGTAGGATTCCTGTCAGATTCCCATCGGATTCCCATGGGATCCCAGTGTAGGATTCCCATGGGATTGAACCCGGGTGCTTCCACCCCAAATGGGGGGGGGGACGGTGGGGGGTGACAATGATTCCCATAGAATTCCCCCAGAGATTCCCATAGAATTCCCATAGGATTCAGCTGTGGGATTCCCATAGGATCCCCTTCAGATTCCTGTGGGATCCCATAGGCTTCCTGTAGAATTCCCATAGGATTCTCATAGGATCCCATAGGATTCCTGTAGTTTCCTCTTAAGATTCCCATAGGTTTCCCATAGGATTCGGCTGTGGGATTCCCAGAGGATCCCAGAGGGTTCCTGTAAGATTCCCATAGGATCCCGGTGTTGGATTCCCAGAGGATCCCATAGGATTCCTGTAGCATTTGGCTGTGGGATTCCCACAGGATTCCCATAGGATTCCCCCCTAGGATCCCAGTGTAGGATTCCCTTACGATTCCCATAAGATCCCCCCACAGGATTCCCATAGGATCCCATAGGATTCCTGTAGGATCCCCTTAAGATTCCCGTAGGATCCCATAGGATTCCAATGTAGCATTCCCATAGGTTTCCCATAGGATTCGGCTGTGGGATTCCCAGAGGATCCCATGGGATTCCTGTAAGATTCCCGTAGGATCCCGGTGTCGGATTCCCAGAGGATCCCATAGGGTTCCTGTAGGATTCCCATAGGATTCCCCATAGGATTCCCATAGGATCCCAGTGTAGGATTCCCATAGGATCCCATAGGATTCCTGTAGGATTCCCATAGGGTCCAAATGTCGGATTCCCAGAAGATTCCAGCTGTGGGATTCCCATGGGATCCCTATAGAATCCTGTAGGGTTCCCATAGGATTCCTGTAGCATTTGGCTGTGGGATTCCCACAGGATTCCCACGGGATTCCCACAGGATTCCCACAGGATTCCCATAGGATTCTCCCATGAAATTCCCCCATAGGATTTCCCCATAGGATTCCCGTAGGATCCCCTTAAGATTCCCAGAGGATCCCATAGGATTTCCCCACAGGATTCCCATAGGATTCCCATAGGATCCCCTTAAGATTCCCATAGGATCCCATAGGATTCCCGCGTAGGATTCCCATAGGATTCCCCCCTAGGATTCCCATAGGATCCCAGTGGAGGATCTCCATAGGATCCCGTAGGATTCCTGTAAGATTCCCATAGGATCCCGGTGTCGGATTCCCAGAGGATTTCCCATAGGTTTCCCATAGGATTCAGCTGTGGGATTCCCATAGGATCTCCATAGAATCCCGTAGCGTTCAGCTGTAGGATTCCTGTAGCATTTGGCTGTGGGATTCCCACAGGATTCCCATAGGATTCCCCCCTAGGATCCCAGTGTAGGATTCCCTTACGATTCCCAGAGGATCCCATAGGATTCCTGGAGGATCCCCTTAAGATTCCCGTAGGATCCCATAGGATTCCAATGTAGGATTCCCATAGGTTTCCCATAGGATTCAGCTGTGGGATTCCCATAGGATCCCATGGGATTCCTGTAAGATTCCCATAGGATCCCGGTGTCGGATTCCCATAGGATCCCATAGGGTTCCTGTAAGATTCCCATAGGATTCCCCCCTAGGATTCCCATAGGATCCCAGTGGAGGATCTCCATAGGATCCCGTAGGATTCCTGTAGGATTCCCATAGGGTCCAAATGTCGGATTCCCAGAGGATTCCAGCTGTGGGATTCCCATGGGATCCCTATAGAATCCTGTAGGGTTCCCATAGGATTCCTGTAGCATTTGGCTGTGGGATTCCCACAGGATTCCCACAGGATTCCCATAGGATTCCCATAGGATCCCCTTAAGATTCCCATAGGATCCCATAGGTTTCCTGTAAGATTCCCATAGGATTTCCATAGGATCCCAGTGTAGGATTCCCATAGGATTCCCATCGGATCCCACCAGATCCCAGTGTAGGATTCCCATAGGATCCCCATAGGATTCCCGTAGGATTCCCATAGGATTCCTGTAGGATCCCCTTAAGATTCCCATAGCATTCCCCCATAGGATTCCCATTGGATCCCAGTGTTGGATCCCCATCGGATCCCCTCAGAATTCCCATCGGATCCCCTTAGAATTCCCATTGGATTCCCATCGAATCCCAGTGTAGGATTCCCGTAGGATCCCAGTGTGGGATTCCCATAGGATCCCATAGGATTCCCGTAGGATTCCCATAGGATCCCTTTAAGATTCCCATAGGATTCCTGTAAGATTCCCATAGGATCCCATAGGACCCCAGTGTAGGATTCCATAGGATCCCATAGCATCCCCTTAGGATTCCCATAGGATTCCTGTAGGATCCCCTTAGAATTCCCATAGGATTCCCTTCAAATCCCAGTGTAGGATTCCCATAGGATCCCTGTAGGATCCCCTTAAGATTCCCGTAGGATTCCCCCATCGGATTCCCAGTGTGGGATTCCCACAGGATCCCCATAGGATCCCCTTAAGATTCCCACAGGATCCCCATAGAATTCCTGTCAGATTCCCATCGGATTCCCATCGGATCCCAGTGTAGGATCTCCATAGGATTCCCTCAGAATTCCCATCGGATCCCCTTAGAATTCCCATAGGATCCCAGTGTGGGATTCCCATAGGATCCCATAGGATTCCCATAGGATTCCCCCATAGGATCCCATAGGATCCCTTTAAGATTCCCATAGGATTCCTGTAAGATTCCCATAGGATCCCATAGGACCCCAGTGTAGGATTCCATAGGATCCCATAGCATCCCCTTAGGATTCCCATAGGATTCCCTTCGAATCCCAGTGTAGGATTCCCATAGGATCCCATAGGATCCCTGTAGGATTCCCATAGGATTCCTGTAGGATCCCCTTAAGATTCCCATCGGATTCCCCCATCGGATTCCCAGTGTGGGATTCCCATAGGATTTCCCCATAGGATCCCCTTAAGATTCCCACAGGATCCCCATAGAATTCCTGTCAGATTCCCATCGGATTCCCATCGGATCCCAGTGTTGGATCCCCATCGGATCCCCTCAGAATTCCCATCGGATCCCCTTAGAATTCCCATAGGATCCCAGTGTGGGATTCCCATAGGATCCCATAGGATTCCCATAGGATTCCCCCATAGGATCCCATAGGATCCCTTTAAGATTCCCATAGGATTCCTGTAAGATTCCCATAAGATTCCCATAGGATCCCGGTGGAGGATTCCATAGGATCCCATAGCATCTCCTTAGGATTCCCATAGGATTCCCTTCAAATCCCAGTGTAGGATTCCCATAGGATCCCATAGGATCCCTGTAGGATCCCCTTAAGATTCCCATCGGATTCCCCCATAGGATTCCCAGTGTGGGATTCCCATAGGATTTCCCCATAGGATCCCCTTAAGATTCCCACAGGATCCCCATAGAATTCCTGTCAGATTCCCATCGGATTCCCATCGGATCCCAGTGTAGGATTCCCATTGGATCCCCTCAGAATTCCCATGGGATTCCCATCGGATCCCACCAGATCCCAGTGTAGCATTCCCATAGGATCCCATAGGATCCCTTTAAGATTCCCATAGGATTCCTGTAAGATTCCCATAGGATCCCATAGGACCCCAGTGTAGGATTCCATAGGATCCCATAGCATCCCCTTAGGATTCCCATAGGATTCCCTTCGAATCCCAGTGTAGGATTCCCATAGGATCCCATAGGATCCCTGTAGGATTCCCATAGGATCCCTTTAGGATCCCCTTAAGATTCCCATCGGATTCCCCCATCGGATTCCCAGTGTGGGATTCCCATAGGATTTCCCCATAGGATCCCCTTAAGATTCCCACAGGATCCCCATAGAATTCCTGTCAGATTCCCATCGGATTCCCATCGGATCCCAGTGTTGGATCCCCATCGGATCCCCTCAGAATTCCCATCGGATCCCCTTAGAATTCCCATAGGATCCCAGTGTGGGATTCCCATAGGATTCCCATAGGATTCCCCCATAGGATCCCATAGGATCCCTTTAAGATTCCCATAGGATTCCTGTAAGATTCCCATAAGATTCCCATAGGATCCCGGTGGAGGATTCCATAGGATCCCATAGCATCTCCTTAGGATTCCCATAGGATTCCCTTCAAATCCCAGTGTAGGATTCCCATAGGATCCCATAGGATCCCTGTAGGATTCCCATAGGATTCCTGTAGGATCCCCTTAAGATTCCCATCAGATTTCCCCATAGGCTCCCCTTAAGATTCCCACAGGATCCCCATCAGATTCCCATCGGATCCCACCGGATCCCATCGGATCCCAGTGTTGGATCCCCATCGGATCCCCTCAGAATTCCCATCGGATCCCTTTAGAATTCCCATAGGATCCCATCGGATCCCAGTGTAGGATCCCCATCGGATCCCCTCAGAATTCCCATCGGATCCCCTTAGAATTCCCATAGGATTCCCCCATAGGCTCCCCTTAAGATTCCCACAGGATCCCCATCGGATTCCCATCGGATCCCATCGGATCCCAGTGTTGGATCCCCATAGGATCCCCTCAGAATTCCCACCGGATCCCACCGGATCCCAGTGTTGGATCCCCCTCGGATCAAACCCGGGCTGTTCCACCCCAAACAGAGGCGGGGGGGGGGGGGGGGGTTGGGCAGAGTGGGGGGAGGGGAGGGCGGTACCAATGTCGGGTTGGGATGGGGGGGGGGAGGGGACACTCAGGACCCCCCCGCGGTGACCCCGCGGTGACCCCGTGTCCCCCCCTCCCCTCCCCCACAGGGTACCCCCGGGGGGGTTTCCCCTCCCCCCGCTGGGGCAGCGCCCCTCCCCCACCCCCGCCCCTCCCCCCCCCACCCCTCCCCCCCCAGGCCTCGGGGGGCTTCAGCCCCGGCCGGGGGGGGGCGGGGGGGTACAAGACCCCCGGCGGGAGCCCCCCCAGCGCCGCCAACGCCCCCGCGGCCGGGTACGGACAGGGACAGCAGGTGAGCAGCCCCAAAAACCCCAAATCAGCCCCAAATCCCTGTGGGGCACCCCAAAAACCCCGAAATCAGCCCAAAATACCTGTGGGGCACCCCAAAAACCCCGAAATCAGCCCAAAATCCCTGTGGGGCACCCCCGAAAAACCCCAAATCAGCCCAAAATCCCTGTGGGGCACCCCCGAAAAACCCCAAATCAGCCCCAAATCCCTGTGGGGCACCCCAAAAACCCCAAATCAGCCCAAAATCCCTGTGGGATACCCCAAAAACCCTGAAATCAGCCCAAAATCCCTGTGGGATACCCCCGAAAAACCCCAAATCAGCCCAAAATCCCTGTGGGATACCCCCGAAAACCCCAAATCAGCCCAAAATACCTGTGGGATACCCCAAAAACCCCGAAATCAGCCCAAAATCCCTGTGGGGCACCCCAAAAACCCCGAAATCAGCCCAAAATCCCTGTGGGATACCCCAAAAACGCCGAAATCAGCCCAAAATCCCTGTGGGACACCTCCAAAAAACCCCAAATCAGCCCAAAATCCCTGTGGGGCACCCCAAAAACCCCGAAATCAGCCCAAAATCCCTGTGGGATACCCCCGAAAAACCCCAAATCACCCCAAAATCCCTGTGGGGCACCCCAAAAACCCCAAATCAGCCCAAAATCCCTGTGGGATACCCCAAAAAACCCAAATCAGCCCAAAATCCCTGTGGGGCACCCCAAAAACCCCGAAATCAGCCCAAAATCCCTGTGGGATACCCCCGAAAAACCCCAAATCACCCCAAAATCCCTGTGGGGCACCCCAAAAACCCCAAATCAGCCCAAAATCCCTGTGGGATACCCCAAAAAACCCAAATCAGCCCAAAATCCCTGTGGGGCACCCCAAAAACCCCAAATCAGCCCAAAATCCCTGTGGGATACCCCCAAAAAACCCCAAATCAGCCCAAAATCCCTGTGGGATACCCCAAAAACCCTGAAATCAGCCCAAAATCCCTGTGGGATACCCCAAAAAACCCCAAATCAGCCCAAAATCCCTGTGGGGCACCCCCGAAAAACCCCAAATCAGCCCAAAATCCCTGTGGGGCACCCCAAAAACCCCGAAATCACCCCAAAATCCCTGTGGGATACCCCAAAAACCCCAAATCAGCCCAAAATCCCTGTGGGGCACCCCAAAAACCCCGAAATCAGCCCAAAATCCCTGTGGGGCACCCCCGAAAAACCCCAAATCAGCCCAAAATCCCTGTGGGGCACCCCAAAAACCCCAAATCAGCCCAAAATCCCTGTGGGATACCCCAAAAACCCTGAAATCAGCCCAAAATCCCTGTGGGATACCCCCGAAAACCCCAAATCAGCCCAAAATCCCTGTGGGATACCCCAAAAACCCCAAATCAGCCCCAAATCCCTGTGGGATACCCCCAAAAACCCCAAATCACCCCAAAATCCCTGTGGGGCACCCCAAAAACCCCAAATCACCCCAAAATCCCTGTGGGATACCCCCAAAAACCCCAAATCAGCCCAAAATCCCTGTGGGGCACCCCAAAAACCCCAAATCAGCCCAAAATCCCTGTGGGGCACCCCAAAAACCCCAAATCAGCCCAAAATCCCTGTGGGGCACCCCAAAAACCCCAAATCAGCCCAAAATCCCTGTGGGGCACCCCAAAAACCCCAAATCAGCCCAAAATCCCCGTGGGGCACCCCAAAAACCCCAAATCAGCCCAAAATCCCTGTGGGGCACCCCAAAAACCCCAAATCAGCCCAAAATCCCTGTGGGATACCCCCAAAAACCCCAGATCAGCCCCAAATCCCTGTGGGATACCCCAAAAACCCCAAATCAGCCCAAAATCCCTGTGGGGCACCCCAAAAACCCCAAATCAGCCCAAAATCCCTGTGGGGCACCCCAAAAACCCCAAATCAGCCCCAAATCCCTGTGGGGCACCCCCGAAAAACCCCAAATCAGCCCCAAATCCCTGTGGGGCACCCCAAAAACCCCAAATCAGCCCCAAATCCCTGTGGGGCACCCCCGAAAAACCCCAAATCAGCCCAAAATCCCTGTGGGATACCCCCGAAAACCCCAAATCAGCCCAAAATACCTGTGGGATACCCCAAAAACCCCAAATCAGCCCAAAATCCCTGTGGGGCACCCGAAAAACCCCAAAATCAGCCCAAAATACCTGTGGGATACCCCCCAAAAACCCCGAAATCAGCCCAAAATACCTGTGGGATACCCCAAAAACCCCGAAATCAGCCCAAAATCCCTGTGGGGCACCCCCGAAAAACCCTGAAATCAGCCCAAAATCGCTGTGGGGCACCCCCGAAAAACCCTGAAATCAGCCCAAAATCCCTCTGGGGCACCCCAAAAACCCCAAATCAGCCCAAAATCCCTGTGGGATACCCCCGAAAAACCCCGAAATCAGCCCAAAATCCCTGTGGGATACCCCAAAAACCCTGAAATCAGCCCAAAATACCTGTGGGATACCCCAAAAAACCCCAAATCAGCCCAAAATCCCTGTGGGGCACCCCAAAAACCCCGAAATCAGCCCAAAATCCCTGTGGGATACCCCCAAAAAACCCCAAATCAGCCCAAAATCCCTGTGGGATACCCCAAAAACCCCAAATCAGCCCAGAATCCCTGTGGGGCACCCCAAAAACCCCAAATCAGCCCAAAATCCCTGTGGGATACCCCCAAAAAACCCCAAATCAGCCCAAAATCCCTGTGGGGCACCCCCGAAAAACCCCGAAATCAGCCCAAAATCCCTGTGGGGCACCCCCGAAAAACCCCAAATCAGCCCAAAATCCCTGTGGGATACCCCAAAAACCCTGAAATCAGCCCAAAATACCTGTGGGATACCCCAAAAAACCCCAAATCACCCCAAAATCCCTGTGGGGCACCCCAAAAACCCCGAAATCAGCCCAAAATCCCTGTGGGATACCCCCAAAAAACCCCGAAATCAGCCCAAAATCCCTGTGGGATACCCCAAAAACCCCAAATCAGCCCAAAATCCCTGTGGGGCACCCCCGAAAAACCCCAAATCAGCCCAAAATCCCTGTGGGGCACCCCAAAAAAACCCCAAATCAGCCCAAAATCCCTGTGGGATACCCCAAAAACCCCAAATCAGCCCAAAATCCCTGTGGGGCACCCCAAAAACCCCAAATCAGCCCAAAATCCCTGTGGGATACCCCCGAAAAACCCCAAATCAGCCCAAAATCCCTGTGGGGCACCCCAAAAACCCCAAATCAGCCCAAAATCCCTGTGGGGCACCCCAAAAACCCCAAATCAGCCCCAAATCCCTGTGGGGCACCCCCGAAAAACCCCAAATCAGCCCAAAATCCCTGTGGGGCACCCCAAAAACCCCAAATCAGCCCCAAATCCCTGTGGGGCACCCCAAAACCCCCAAATCAGCCCCAAATCCCTGTGGGGCACCCCAAAAACCCCAAATCAGCCCCAAATCCCTGTGGGGCACCCCAAAAACCCCAAATCAGCCCCAAATCCCTGTGGGGCACCCCAAAAACCCCAAATCAGCCCAAAATCCCTGTGGGATACCCCAAAAACCCTGAAATCAGCCCAAAATCCCTGTGGGGCACCCCCAAAAAACCCTGAAATCAGCCCAAAATCCCTGTGGGGCACCCCAAAAACCCCAAAATCAGCCCAAAATCCCTGTGGGATACCCCAAAAACCCCGAAATCAGCCCAAAATCCCTGTGGGGCACCCCAAAAACCCCGAAATCACCCCAAAATCCCTGTGGGGTACCTCCGAAAAACCCCAAATCAGCCCAAAATCCCTGTGGGGCACCCCCGAAAAACCCCGAAATCAGCCCAAAATCCCTGTGGGATACCCCAAAAACCCTGAAATCAGCCCAAAATCCCTGTGGGGCACCCCCGAAAAACCCCAAATCAGCCCAAAATCCCTGTGGGATACCCCAAAAACCCCAAATCAGCCCAAAATCCCTCTGGAGCAGCCCAAAAAACCCCGAAATCAACCCAAAATACTCTGGGATACCCCGAAATCCCCAAAATCACCCCAAAATCCCTGTGGGATACCCCAAAAACCCCAAATCAGCCCAAAATCCCTGTGGGATACCCCAAAAACCCCGAAATCAGCCCAAAATACCTGTGGGATACCCCAAAATCACCCCAAAATCCCTCTGGAGCAGCCCAAAAAACCCCGAAATCAACCCAAAATACCTCTGGGATACCCCGAAATCCCCAAAATCACCCCAAAATCCCTCGGGATACCCCAAATCCCTGTGGAGCACCCCAAAACCCCCGAAATCGCCCCAAAATCCCTCTGGGATACCCTGAAATCCCCAAAATCACCCCAAAATACCTGTGGGATACCCTGAAATCCCCCCAAATCCCTCTGGAGCACCCCAAATCCCCCAAAATCACCCCAAAATCCCTCTGGGATACCACAAAACCCCCCAAAATCACCCCAAAATCCCTCTGGGATACCACAAAAACCCCAAAATCACCCCAAAATCCCTCTGGGATACCCCCAATCCCCCAAAATCCTTCTGGGATACCCCAAATCCCTCTGGAGCACCCCAAATACCCCGAAATCGCCCCAAATATGTCTGGGATACCCCAAATCCCCCAAAATCACCCCAAATACCTCTGGAGCACCCCAAAACCCCTGAAATTACCCCAAAATGCCTCTGGGATACCCCAAATGCCTCTGGGATACCCCAAAAAATCTCCCAGGACCCCAAAACCTCCCCCAAAAGCCCCCCAGGACCCCCCAAATCTCCCCAAAACCCCCCAAAAAATCCCCCAGGACCCCCCAAAACCCCCCCACATCCCCCCGAGTAACCCCCAAAATCCCCCCAAATCTCCCCAAAATCCCCCCAAAATCACCCCAAGACCCCCCCCAAAATCTCCCCAAACCTCCCCCAGAACCCCCGAAACCCCCCCAAAAACCCCCCAAATCTTCCCAAATCCCCCCAAAACCCCCCAAAAAATCCCCCAGACCCCCCCCCAAATCCCCCCCAAATCTCCCCAAAACCCCCCCAGAAGCCCCCAAAATCTCCCTAAAAAATCCCCCAGAGCCCCCAAACCCCCCCAAATCTCCCCAAAATCCCCCCCAAAATCCCCCAGGACCCCCCCAAATCACCCCAAGATCCCCCCAATTCTCCCCAAAACCCCCCCAGAACCCCCAAACTCCCCCAACCCCCCCCAAAATCTCCCCAAACCCCCCCAGGACCCCCCAAATCTTCCCAAATCCCCCCAAAACCCCCCAAAAAATCCCCCAGACCCCCCCAAGACCCCCCCAAATCTCCCCAAAACCCCCCAGGACCCCCCAAAATCTCCCTAAAAAATCCCCCAAACCCCCCCAAATCTCCCCAAAATCCCCCCCAAAATCCCCCAGATCCCCCCCAAACCTCCCCAAATCTCCCCAAAACCCCCCAAAAAATCCCCCAGATCCCCCCAAAAATCCCCCAGATCCCCCCAAACCTCCCCAAATCCCCCCAAAATCCCCCAAATCCCCCCAAATCACCCCAAAATCCCCCAAACCTCCCCCAAAAATCCCCCAGACCCCCCAAATCCCCCCTAAACCACCCAAAACCTCCCCAGATCTCCCCAAAACCCCCCCAGGACCCCCCAAATCACCCCAAAATCCCCCAAAAAATCCCCCAGATCCCCCCAAACCTCCCCAAAATGCCCCAAATCCCCCCAAATTCCCTCCTCCCCCCCCAGCCCCGGGGGACCCCCAAATTTGGGTCGGGGGGGGCTGGGGGAGGTTTTGGGGCAAAAAAAGGGGAATTTGGGAGGGATTTGGGGGGGAAAAGTTGAATTTTGGGGGGGGGGAACTGAGGGATTTGGGGGAAAAAAGGGGATTTTGGGGGAAAATGGGGATTTTGGGGTGGAAAAAGGGGAATTTTGGAGGAGAAGATGGGAATTTTGGGGGGAAAGTTTAATTTTGGGGGGAAAAAGGGAATTTGGGGAAAAATTGGGAATTTGGGTGGAAAAAGGGGAATTTGGGGGGAAAAAAGGAATTTTTGGGGGGAAAATTGGGAGTTTTAGGGGAAAAAAGGGAATTTGGGGGAAAACAAAGGGAATTTGGGGGGGAAATTGGGAATTATGGGGGAAATGGGGATTTTGGGGTGGAAAAAAGGGAATTTTGGGGAAAAAGGAATTTGGGGAGGGGAAGAAAGGGAATTTTTTTGGGGAAAAAGGGAATTTTTTGGGGAAAAGGGGAATTTGGGGGGAAAAGGGGGATTTTGGGGTGGAAAAAGGGATTTTTTGGGAAAAGAGGGATTTTGGGGGAGAAACAAAGGGAATTTTGGAGGAAAAAAGGGGATTTTGGGGGTGAAAAAAGGGAATTTTTGGGTAAAATGGGGATTTTGAGGGGAGAAAAGGGGATTTTTGGGGGAAGAAAGGGAATTTGGGAGAAAAAAGGGAATTTTGGGGGAAACAAAGGGAATTTGGGGGGGAAATTGAGAATTATGGGGGGAAATGGGGATTTTGGGGTGGAAAAAAGGGAATTTTGGGGAAAAAGGAATTTTTTGGGGGGGAAAAAAGGGGATTTTGGTGGAAAAAAGGGGATTTTTGGGTGAAAAAAGGGAATTTGGGGGGGAAAAAAGGGGATTTTGGTGGAAGAAAGCGAATTTGGAGGAAAAAAGGGAATTTTGGTGGAAAAAAGGGGATTTCGGGGGTGAAAAAAGGGAATTTTTGGGTAAAATGGGGATTTTGAGGGGAGAAAAGGGGATTTTTGGGGGAAGAAAGGGAATTTGGGAGAAAAAAGGGAATTTTGGGGGAAACAAAGGGAATTTGGGGGGGAAATTGAGAATTATGGGGGGAAATGGGGATTTTGGGGTGGAAAAAAGGGAATTTTGGGGAAAAAGGAATTTTTTGGGGGGGAAAAAAGGGGATTTTGGTGGAAAAAAGGGGATTTTTGGGTGAAAAAAGGGAATTTGGGGGGGAAAAAAGGGGATTTTGGTGGAAGAAAGCGAATTTGGAGGAAAGAAGGGAATTTTGGTGGAAAAAAGGGGATTTCGGGGGTGAAAAAAGGGAATTTTGGGGGTGAAAAAAGGGAATTTTTGGGGGGAAAAAGGGAATTTTTGGGGTGAACAAAAGGGAATTTTTGGAGGGATAAAAACCCCGCCCCCCCCGTGCCCCCCAGAATTTGGGGGGGGGTCCGGGGGTGACCCCTCCCCCTCCTTTCCCCTCCCCCCCCAGAGCTACGGGCAGAGCTTCACCCCTCCCCCCCCCGGCTACTTCGGGGCCTTCGGGGGCTACGGGGGGGGGGGAGGGGCCACCGGGGGGTTCCCCCCCCCCCAGCCCCCCCAGCCCCTCCCCCCCCCCCCCGGGCAGAGCTTCGGCTACGGACAGTACCAGGTGGGGGAGGGGCGGGCGGGTTTTGGGGGGAAAAAGGGAGAAAAGGGGATTTTGGGGGGGGAAAAGGGGGAGAAAAGGGGATTTTGGGGAGAAAAAGGGGGATTTTGGGGGGAAAAGGGGGATTTTGGGGGGAAAAAGGGGAGAAAAGGGGATTTTGGGGGGGGGGAAAGGGGGATTTTGGGGGGAAAATGGGGGATTTTGGGGGGAAAATGGGGAGAAAAGGGGATTTTGGGGAGAAAAGGGGGATTTTGGGGGGAAAAATGGGGATTTGGGGGGATAAAGGGGGATTTTGGGGGGATGAAGGGGGGAAAAATGGGGATTTTGGGGGGAAAATGGGGAAAAAGGGGGATTTGGGGGGAAAAGGGGGAAAAAAAGGGGGTTTGGGGGGATTTGGGGGGGATAAAGGGAGATTTGCGGGGGATGAAGGGGGAAAAAGGGGATTTTGGGGGATAAAGGGGGATTTGGGGGGATGAGGGGGGAGAAAAGGGGATTTGGGGGAGGAAAAAGGGGGGATTTTGGGGGCAAAAGGGATTTTGGGGGGGATAAAGGGGGAAAAAGGGGATTTTAGTGGGGGAAAGGGGGATTTGGGGGGGAAAAGGGGGAAAAAAAGGGGGTTTGGGGGGAAAAGGGGGGATTTGGGGGGGATAAAGGGAGATTTGCGGGGGATGAAGGGGGAAAAAGGGGATTTTGGGGGGAAAATGGGGAGAAAAGGGGATTTTGGGGGGGAAAAAAGGGGATTTGGGGGGGGAAAGGGGGAAAAGGGGATTTTGGGGGCAAAAAGGGGGATTTGGGGGATTTAGGTGGGAAAAAGTGAATTTTGGTGGGAAAAGTGGGAATTTGGGTGGGAAAACCGGGAATTTGGGTGGGAAAACGGGAATTTAGGTGTGAAACGTGGGAATTTGGGTGGGAAAAGTGGGAATTGGGTGGGAAACGTGGGAATTTGGGTGGGAAACGTGGGAATTTGGGTGGAAAAGTGGGAATTTAGGTGTGAAACGTGGGAATTTGGGTGGGAAACCGGGAATTCGGGTGTGAAACGTGGGAATTGGGTGGCAAAAGTGGCCGTTTTGGGTGGGAAAAGTGGGAATTTTGGGGGAAAAAATGAATTTTGGTGGGAATTTTGGGGGAATTCGGGTGTGAAACGTGGGAATTTGGGTGGGAAAACCGGGAATTCGGGTGTGAAACGTGGGAATTTGGGTGGAAAAAGTGGGCATTTTGGGGGAAAAAATGAATTTTGATGGGAAAAAGGGGGAATTTGGGTGTGAAACGTGGGAATTTGGGTGGGAAAAGTGGGAATTTGGGTGGGAAAAGTGGGAATTGGGTGGCAAAAGTGGCCGTTTTGGGTGGGAAAAGTGGGAATTTTGGGGGGAAAAATGAATTTTGGTGGGAAAAAGGGGGAATTTGGGCGTGAAACGTGGGAATTTGGGTGGGAAAAGTGGGAATTTGGGTGGGAAACATGGGAATTTGGGTGTGAAACGTGGGAATTTGGGTGGGAAACGTGGGAATTGGGTGGCAAAAGTGGCCGTTTTGGGTGGGAAAAGTGGGAATTTTGGGGGGAAAAATGAATTTTGGTGGGAATTTTGGGGGAATTTGGGTGTGAAACGTGGGAATTTGGGTGTGAAACGTGGGAATTTGGGTGGAAAAAGTGGGCATTTTGGGGGAAAAAATGAATTTTGGTGGGAATTTTGGGGGAATTTGGGTGTGAAACGTGGGAATTTGGGTGGGAAAAGTGGGAATTTGGGTGGGAAAAGTGGGAATTGGGTGGCAAAAGTGGCCGTTTTGGGTGGGAAAAGTGGGAATTTTGGGGGGAAAAATGAATTTTGGTGGGAAAAAGGGGGAATTCGGGTGTGAAACGTGGGAATTTGGGTGGAAAACTGGGAATTTGGGTGGGAAACGTGGGAATTTGGGTGGAAAACCGGGAATTCGGGTGTGAAACGTGGGAATTTGGGTGGAAAACCGGGAATTTGGGTGGGAAACGTGGGAATTTAGGTGTGAAACGTGGGAATTTGGGTGTGAAACGTGGGAATTTGGGTGGAAAACCGGGAATTCGGGTGTGAAACGTGGGAATTTGGGTGTGAAACGTGGGAATTTGGGTGGGAAACTTGGAATTTGGGTGGGAAAAGTGGGAATTGGGTGGCAAAAGTGGCCGTTTTGGGTGGGAAAAGTGGGAATTTTGGGGGGAAAAATGAATTTTGGTGGGAATTTTGGGGGAATTTGGGTGTGAAACGTGGGAATTTGGGTGTGAAACGTGGGAATTTGGGTGGGAAAAGTGGGAATTGGGTGGCAAAAGTGGGAATTTGGGTGGGAAAAGTGGGAATTTGGGTGGGAAACGTGGGAATTTGGGTGGGAAAATGGGAATTTAGGTGTGAAACGTGGGAATTTGGGTGTGAAACGTGGGAATTTGGGTGGAAAACCGGGAATTTGGGTGTGAAACGTGGGAATTTGGGTGGAAAACTTGGAATTTGGGTGGGAAAAGTGGGCATTTTGGGGGAAAAAATGAATTTTGATGGGAAAAAGGGGGAATTTGGGTGTGAAACGTGGGAATTTGGGTGGGAAAAGTGGGAATTTGGGTGGGAAATGTGGGAATTTGGGTGGAAAACCGGGAATTTGGGTGTGAAACGTGGGAATTTGGGTGGAAAAGTGGGAATTGGGTGGGAAAAGTGGCCGTTTTGGGTGGGAAAAGTGGGAATTTTGGGGGAAAAAATGAATTTTGATGGGAAAAAGGGGGAATTTGGGTGTGAAACGTGGGAATTTGGGTGGGAAAAGTGGGAATTTGGGTGGGAAAAGTGGGAATTTGGGTGGGAAAAGTGGCCGTTTTGGGTGGGAAAAGTGGGAATTTTGGGGGAAAAAATGAATTTTGGTGGGAAAAAGGGGGAATTTGGGCGTGAAACGTGGGAATTTGGGTGGGAAAATGGGAATTTGGGTGGGAAAAGTGGGAATTGGGTGGCAAAAGTGGCCGTTTTGGGTGGGAAAAGTGGGAATTTGGGTGGGAAACGTGGGAATTTGGGTGTGAAACGTGGGAATTTGGGTGGAAAACTGGGAATTCGGGTGTGAAACGTGGGAATTTAGGTGGGAAACCGGGAATTTAGGTGTGAAACGTGGGAATTTGGGTGTGAAACGTGGGAATTTGGGTGGAAAACCGGGAATTCGGGTGTGAAACGTGGGAATTTGGGTGTGAAACGTGGGAATTTGGGTGTGAAACGTGGGAATTTGGGTGGGAAAACGGGAATTTGGGTGGGAAACGTGGGAATTTGGGTGGGAAACGTGGGAATTTGGGTGGAAAACCGGGAATTCGGGTGTGAAACGTGGGAATTTGGGTGGGAAATGTGGGAATTTGGGTGGAAAACCGGGAATTCGGGTGTGAAACGTGGGAATTTGGGTGGGAAAAGTGGGAATTGGGTGGCAAAAGTGGCCGTTTTGGGTGGGAAAAGTGGGAATTTTGGGGGGAAAAATGAATTTTGGTGGGAATTTTGGGGGAATTTGGGTGTGAAACGTGGGAATTTGGGTGGGAAACGTGGGAATTTGGGTGGAAAACCGGGAATTCGGGTGTGAAATGTGGGAATTTGGGTGGAAAACTGGGAATTCGGGTGTGAAACGTGGGAATTCGGGTGTGAAACGTGGGAATTTGGGTGGGAAACGTGGGAATTTGGGTGGAAAACCGGGAATTCGGGTGTGAAACGTGGGAATTTGGGTGGAAAACTGGGAATTTGGGTGTGAAACGTGGGAATTTGGGTGTGAAACGTGGGAATTTGGGTGGGAAAAGTGGGAATTGGGTGGCAAAAGTGGGAATTTGGGTGGGAAAAGTGGGAATTTGGGTGGGAAACGTGGGAATTTGGGTGGGAAAATGGGAATTTAGGTGTGAAACGTGGGAATTTGGGTGTGAAACGTGGGAATTTGGGTGGAAAACCGGGAATTTGGGTGTGAAACGTGGGAATTTGGGTGGAAAACTTGGAATTTGGGTGGGAAAAGTGGGCATTTTGGGGGAAAAAATGAATTTTGATGGGAAAAAGGGGGAATTTGGGTGTGAAACGTGGGAATTTGGGTGGGAAAAGTGGGAATTTGGGTGGGAAATGTGGGAATTTGGGTGGAAAACCGGGAATTTGGGTGTGAAACGTGGGAATTTGGGTGGAAAAGTGGGAATTGGGTGGGAAAAGTGGCCGTTTTGGGTGGGAAAAGTGGGAATTTTGGGGGAAAAAATGAATTTTGATGGGAAAAAGGGGGAATTTGGGTGTGAAACGTGGGAATTTGGGTGGGAAAAGTGGGAATTTGGGTGGGAAAAGTGGGAATTTGGGTGGGAAAAGTGGCCGTTTTGGGTGGGAAAAGTGGGAATTTTGGGGGAAAAAATGAATTTTGGTGGGAAAAAGGGGGAATTTGGGCGTGAAACGTGGGAATTTGGGTGGGAAAATGGGAATTTGGGTGGGAAAAGTGGGAATTGGGTGGCAAAAGTGGCCGTTTTGGGTGGGAAAAGTGGGAATTTGGGTGGGAAACGTGGGAATTTGGGTGTGAAACGTGGGAATTTGGGTGGAAAACTGGGAATTCGGGTGTGAAACGTGGGAATTTAGGTGGGAAACCGGGAATTTAGGTGTGAAACGTGGGAATTTGGGTGTGAAACGTGGGAATTTGGGTGGAAAACCGGGAATTCGGGTGTGAAACGTGGGAATTTGGGTGTGAAACGTGGGAATTTGGGTGTGAAACGTGGGAATTTGGGTGGGAAAACGGGAATTTGGGTGGGAAACGTGGGAATTTGGGTGGGAAACGTGGGAATTTGGGTGGAAAACCGGGAATTCGGGTGTGAAACGTGGGAATTTGGGTGGGAAATGTGGGAATTTGGGTGGAAAACCGGGAATTCGGGTGTGAAACGTGGGAATTTGGGTGGGAAAAGTGGGAATTGGGTGGCAAAAGTGGCCGTTTTGGGTGGGAAAAGTGGGAATTTTGGGGGGAAAAATGAATTTTGGTGGGAATTTTGGGGGAATTTGGGTGTGAAACGTGGGAATTTGGGTGGGAAACGTGGGAATTTGGGTGGAAAACCGGGAATTCGGGTGTGAAATGTGGGAATTTGGGTGGAAAACTGGGAATTCGGGTGTGAAACGTGGGAATTCGGGTGTGAAACGTGGGAATTTGGGTGGGAAACGTGGGAATTTGGGTGGAAAACCGGGAATTCGGGTGTGAAACGTGGGAATTTGGGTGGAAAACTGGGAATTCGGGTGTGAAACGTGGGAATTCGGGTGTGAAACGTGGGAATTTGGGTGTGAAACGTGGGAATTTGGGTGGGAAACTTGGAATTTGGGTGGGAAAAGTGGGAATTGGGTGGCAAAAGTGGCCGTTTTGGGTGGGAAAAGTGGGAATTTTGGGGGGAAAAATGAATTTTGGTGGGAATTTTGGGGGAATTTGGGTGTGAAACGTGGGAATTTGGGTGTGAAACGTGGGAATTTGGGTGGGAAACTTGGAATTTGGGTGGGAAACGTGGGAATTTGGGTGGAAAACCGGGAATTCGGGTGTGAAACGTGGGAATTTGGGTGGAAAACCGGGAATTCGGGTGTGAAACGTGGGAATTTGGGTGTGAAACCGGGAATTCGGGTGTGAAACGTGGGAATTCGGGTGTGAAACGTGGGAATTTGGGTGGGAAACCGGGAATTTGGGGGAAAAGCCGGACGTGCCGAGGCGAACCCCGCGCAGTTGCTGCCGAGACGGGGCCGAAACTCCACTTTGCGCTCCCCATTTTTGGGGTGAAGCGACGGCCAAAAACGGCAATTTTGGGGCCGAAGGAGGCGCGCTCGGGGTGGGCTGAGATGGGGCCGTTTTGGGCTGAATCCCTGCGGCTTTTGGTGCCTGATGGGGCGATTTTGGGGCTTTTTCTTGCAGTACCCCCCGAGCTGGCAGCACTTCTACCCCCAGAGCCCCTGGGCCCCCTACTACGGCTCCTACGACTACGGCGGGGGCTACGGCAGCTCCCAGGGGGGCACCAGCGCCCAGTGACCCCAAAATCCCCCCAAATTCCCCCAAATCTCCCCAAATCCCCTCCCCCCTTTCCCAGGGGGGGGTTGGGCTCCGTGTGGACCGAACAAAAAAGCTGCTTTTTAACCTCAGAACGTCTCCGTGTGCTTTGGCTTCTCCCTCTGCTGCCCCGCTCCCGGCCCTGCTCCCTTTTTGGGGGGATTTGCCCAAATTCCTGCACTTTCTCCGGGGTTTGTTGCTTTTTTTTGGAGTTTTCCCCCTTTTTTTTGGAGTTTTCCCCCTTTTTTTGGAGTTTTCCCCCTTTTTTTTGGAGTTTTCCCCCTTTTTTTTGGAGTTTTCCCCTTTTTTTTGGAGTTTTCCCCCTTTTTCTTGGAGTTTTCCCCCTTTTTTTTGGAGGTTTTCCCCCTTTTTTTTGGAGTTTTCCCCCTTTTTTTTGGAGTTTTCCCCCTTTTTTTTGGAGTTTTCCCCCTTTTTTTGGAGTTTTCCCCCTTTTTTTGGAGTTTTCCCCCTTTTTTTTGGAGTTTTCCCCCTTTTTTTTGGAGTTTTCCCCCTTTTTTTTGGAGTTTTCCCCCTTTTTTTTGGAGTTTCCCCCCTTTTTTTTGGAGTTTTCCCCCTTTTTTTGGAGTTTTCCCATTTTTTGGAGTTTTTCACCATTTTTTGGGGGCGGGCTCCCTTTTTTTTTGAGTTCCCCCCCCCCCTTTTTTTTTTTCCCCCTTTTTTTGGGTTTTCCCCTTTTCTTTGGATTTTTTTCCCCTTTTCTTGGAGTTTTTCCCTTTTTTGGGGTTTTTTCCCTTTTTTTTGGATTTTTCCCCTTTTTTTGGAGTTTCCCCCCTTTTTTTTGGAGTTTTTCCCCCTTTTTTGGAGTTTTTCCCCTTTTTTTTGGAGTTTTCCCCTTTTTGGGGGGTTTTTCCCCTTTTTTTTGATTTTTTTCCCTTTTTTTGCAGTTTTCCCCCTTTTTTTTGGAGTTTTTCCTTTTTTTGGAGTTTTTCCCTTTTTTTGGAGTTTTCCCCTTTTTTTTGGAGTTTTCCCCTTTTTTTGTTGTTTTTCCCCTTTTTTGGGTTTTTTTTCCTTTTTTAAATTTTTTTTCCCTTTTTTTTTTTGAGTTTTCCCCTTTTTTGGGGGGTTTTCCCCCTTTTTTTGCGTTTTTCCCTCTTTTTTTGGATTTTTTCCCTTTTTTCCTCGTTTTTTCCCCATTTCCCCCATTTCTGGCTCTCCTCATCCCCTCCTTTGTGTTCCTCCCCCTCCTCTTTGAACTCCTTTTCCTTTTTGGGCTTTTCCCCATTTTTCCCAAATTTTCCCCTTTTTCCCCAATTTTTCCCTTTTTTCTCCAAATTTCCCCTTTTTTTCCATTTTTTCCCATTTTTTTCCCTGCTTTTCCCCATTTCCCCCCATTTTTGGTTCCCCTTTGTGTGTCCCCCTCCCTTTTCAGCTCCATCCCCCTTTTCCCATTTTTCCCATTTTTTTCCCATTTTTCCTGGGCTTTTTTCTCATTTTTCCCTTTTTTTCCCATTTTTTTCCCATTTTCCCCCATTTCCCCCATTTCTGGCTCTCCTCATCCCCTCCTTTGTGTTCCTCCCCCTCTTCTTTGAACTCCTTTCCCCTTTTGGGCTTTTTCCCCATTTTTTCCGATTTTCCCTTTTTTCCTGGTTTTTTTCCCATTTCCCCCCTTTATTCCCCCTTTTTTTCCTTTTTTTCCCATTTTTTTCCGGTTTTTTCCCATTTCCCCCCATTTTTGGTTCCCCTTTGTGTGTCCCCCTCCCTTTTCAGCTCCATTCCCTTCTTCCCATTTTTCCCAATTTTCCCCTTTTTTCCCCCTTTTTCCCCATTTTTTCCCATTTTTATTCTGATTTTTCCCATTTTTTCCCCATTTTTCCCATTTTTCCTGTTTTTTCCCCATTTCCCCCCATTTTTGGTTCCCCTTTGTGTGTCCCTCCTCCCCTTTTGCTCTCTCCTCCCCTTTTCCCATTTTTTCCCGATTTTTCCCATTTTTTCCTTATTTTCCCCATTTCTCCTGGGTTTTTTCCCATTTCTCTCATTTTTCCCATTTTTTCCCATTTTTTCCCATTTTTTCCCCGTTTTTCCCCATTTTTCTCATTTCTCCCCATTTTTGGTTCCCCTTTGTGTGTCCCCCCTCCCTTTTCAGCTCCATTCCCCTTCCCCCCCCCTTTTTCCCCAGTTTTTCCCAATTTTCCCCATTTTTTCCCCATTTTTTCCCCATTTTTTCCCCATTTTTCCCCCATTTCCCCCTTTTTTACCATTTACCCTCTTTTCCCCCCATTTCTTCCTTCTCCCCTTCGTGTTCCCCCCTCCCCTCCACATTTTTCAGGAATTTCACCTTTTTTGGCGCCTTTTCCCCATTTTTGGGGATTTTTTGGGGGATTTTTTGGGGAATTTTGGGGATTTTTTGAGGTTTTTGGCCTCGGCTTTTTCCAGGTGGGGAAGAAAAATGGGGAAAGCCAATTCCAACCCGCAAACCGCGCCCTCTCCCCCCATTCCCGCCTCCCTCCCCAAATTTTGGGACAAATTTGGGGATTTTTGGGATCTCCCGTGACCTTTGACCGGGGGGGGGTGGGGGGGCGGAACCAAAGCACCCCGGAACCTTCGGGCAAAGCCCTTGTTTCCCTCCTCGGAAGTGACGTCATCGCGAGACGGACGCGCGGCGTGAGGCGCCGGTGGTGTCGCAACGAAACGGGGCCGGGCGGAACCGCGGGGAAGTTTTGGGGGTCCCGGCGGGGATTTTGGGGTCCCGGGGGGGAATTTTTGGGGTCCCGCGAGGATTTTGGGGGTCTCCGGGAGACTTTTGGGGGCCCCCGTGCGGTTTTGGGGGGGTTTTGGAGTCCCAGGAGCCGCTCCCGGCCCGGCAGTCGCAGCTTGGGGCCTTCAGGCTTTGCTGAGGCCTTTGGGGGTCCCGGGGAGGATTTTGGGGTCCCAGGAGGATTTTGGGGTCCCAGAGAAGATTTCGGGGTTCCCTGAAGGATTTGGGGGTTCCCAGCCTCCCATTTTGGGAGAATTCGGGCTCCCCTGAGGGGTTTGAGGTCGCCCTCCCCTCCCGCCATTTTCTGAGGGGTTTGGGCTCCCCTCAGGGGTCCCATCCCCTTTTCTTTAAGGATTTTGGGGTCCCCTCACCCATTTTAGGCTCCCAGGGAGGATTTTTGGGGTCCCAGAGAAGATTTCGGGGTTCCCTGAAGGATTTTGGGGTTCCCAGCCTCCCATTTTGGGAGAATTTGGGCTCCCCTCAGGGGTTTGGGTCCCCCCTCCCTCCCGCCATTTTCTGAGGGGTTTGGGCTCCCCTCAGGGGGTCCCATCCCCTTTTTTTTTAGGATTTTGGGGTCCCAGGGAGGATTTTTGGGCTCCCAGGAGGATTTTTGGGGTCCCAGAGAAGATTTTGGGGCTCCCTGAATGATTTTGGGAGAATTCGGGCTCCCCTGAGGGGTTTGAGGTCCCCCCTCCCTCCCTCCCGCCATTTTCTGAGGGGTTTGGGCTCCCCTCAGGGGGTCCCATCTCTTTTTTTCTTTTAGGATTTTGGGGTTTCCCCCACCCCTTTTGGGGTCCCCTCACCCATTTTAGGGACCCTCGACCCTTTTTAAACTCCCCCCACCATTTTTTGGGTGTGTCCCCCCCCCTTTTTTCAGGGACCTTCCCCCATTTTAGAACCCCCAATATTTGTTTTATTTAGGGACCCTCCCCCCAATGGCCGCAAACTCCCCCGAAACTCCCGAAGCCTCCCCAAAAACCTTCGAGGGACCCCCGAAAATTTGGGGAGAGGCCGAATTTCCCCGGGGGGGTCCCCAAAACCCTTCCAGGGGAGCCGCCCCCCCCCCCGCCCGCACCCGGCTGCGGAATCGCCGCTTCGCAGCCCTGAGGGAGCTGCTCAAAGGTGGGGGAGGGGCCCAAAATTGGGGGGGGGAGGGACCCAAAACTGGGGGGGGAGGGGTCCAAAATTTGGGGGGGAGGGGTCCTTGAATTGGAGGAGAGGGGAGCAAAATTTGGGGGCGGAAAGAGGCCAAATTTGGGGGGAGAGGGACCCAAAATTGGGGGGGGAGGGGCCCAAAATTTGGGGGGGAGGGACCCAAAAGTGGGGGGGAGGAGCCCAAAATTGGGGGGGAGGGGTCCCTAAGTTGAGGGGGGAAAGAGGCCAAAATTGGGGGGAAAAAAGCCCAAAATTGGGGGTGAGAGACCCAAAATTGGGGGTGGGAAAGAGCCCAAAATTGGGGGGGAGGGGTCCTTGAATTGGAGGAGAGGGGAGCAAAATTTGGGGGCGGAAAGAGGCCAAATTTGGGGGGAGAGGGACCCAAAATTGGGGGGGGGAGGAGCCCAAAATTGGGGGGGGAGGGGTCCTTGAATTGGGGGGGAGGGTCCCAAATTTGGGGGGGAGGGACCCAAAATTGGGGGGGGAGGGACCCAAAATTGGGGGGAAAGAGCCCAAAATTGGGGGGGAGGGGTCCCTAAGTTGAGGGGGGAAAGAGCCCAAAATTGGGGGTAAAAAAGCCCAAAATTGGGGGGGAGAGGGGCCCAAATTTTGAGGGGGGAGGGGCCCAAAATTGGGGGGAGGGGCCCAAAATTGGGGGGAGGGGCCCAAAATTTGGGGGGGAGGGGCCCAAAATTGGGGGACAGGGGAGCAAAATTTGGGGGGGAAAAGAGGCCAAATTTGGGGGGAAAGAGCCCAAAATTTGGGGGGGAGGGGCCCAAAATTGGGGGGGGGAGAGGGACCCTAAGTTGAGGGGGGAAAGAGCCCAAAATTGGGGGGAAAAAAGCCCAAAATTGGGGGGGAGAGACCCAAAATTGGGGGTGGGAAAGAGCCCAAAATTGAGGGGAAAGAGCCCAAAATTGGGGGGGGAGGGGTCCTTGAATTGGGGGGGAGGGGCCCAAAATTGGGGGACAGGGGAGCAAAATTTGGGGGTGGAAAGAGGCCAAAATTGGGGGGAGAGCGACCCAAAATTGGGGGGGAGGGGCCCAAAACTGGGGGGGGAGGGACCCAAAATTTGGGGGAAAGAGCCCAAAATTGGGGGACAGGGGCCCAAAATTGGGGGGGAGGAGCCCAAAATTGGGGGGGAGGGGTCCTTGGATTGGGGGGGGGGGAGCAAAATTGGGGGGGGAGGGACCCAAAATTGGGGGGAAAGAGCCCAAAATTGGGGGTAAAAAAGCCCAAAATTGGGGGTGGGAAAGAGCCCAAAATTGGGGGGGAGAGGGGCCCAAATTTTGAGGGGGGAGGGGCCCAAAATTGGGGGGAGGGGCCAAAATTTGTGGGGAGGGGTCCCAAAATTTGGGGGGGAGGGGCCCAAAATTGGGGGGGGAGGGTCCGTAAATTTTGGAGGGGGGGGTGTCCTAAATTTGGGGGGGTCCCTAAAATGTGAGGGGGGTCCCTAAAATATTGGGGGGCACAAAAATCCCCCATTTTTGGGGTCCTTAACCCCATTTTGGGGTCCCTGTCCCCATTTTTGGGCCCCCTCATCCCATTTTTGGGGTCCCCACCCCCATTTTTGGGTCCCCAATCCCATTTTAGGCCCCTCCAACCCCATTTTTTGGCCCCCCACCCCATTTTAGGCCCCCCTCATCCCATTTTTGGGGTCCTTATTTCCATTTTTGGGGTCCCCATCCCCATTTTGGGGTCCTTAACCCCATTTTTGGGGTCCTTAACCCAATTTTTGGGTCCCCAATCCCATTTTAGGCCCCTCCAACCCCATTTTCGGGGTCCTTATTTCCATTTTTGGGGTCCCCAATCCCATTTTAGGCCCCCCTCATCCCATTTTCGGGGTCCTTATTTCCATTTTTGGGGTCCCCATTACCATTTTAGGCTCCCCCACCCCATTTTAGGCCCCCCTAACCCCATTTTGGGGTCCCCAATCCCATTTTTGGGGTCCCCACCCCCACTTTTGGGGTCCCCACCCCCACTTTTGGGGTCCCCACCCCCACTTTTGGGGTCCTTAATCCCATTTTTGGGGTCCCCATTCCCATTTTTGGGGTCCCCATTCCCATTTTTGGGGTCCTCCACCCCATATTAGGCCACTCCCACCACATTTTTGGGGTCCTTAATCCCATTTTAGGCCCCCCATCCCCATTTTTGGGGTCCCCACCCCCATTTTTGGGTCCCCAATCCCATTTTAGGCCCCTCCAACCCCATTTTCGGGGTCCTTATTTCCATTTTTGGGGTCCCCATCCCCATTTTAGGCTCCCCCACCCCATTTTAGGCCCCCCTAACCCCATTTTGGGGTCCCCAATCCCATTTTTGGGGTCCCCACCCCCACTTTTGGGGTCCTTAATCCCACTTTTGGGTCCCCAATCCCATTTTAGGCCCCTCCAACCCCCTTTTAGGCTCCCCCACCCCCATTTTAGGCCCCCCTAACCCCATTTTTGGGGTCCCCAATCCCATTTTTGGGGTCCCCAATCCCATTTTTGGGGTCCTTAACCCCATGTTTGGCCTCTCACCCCCGTTTTTGCCCCGTTTCCCCGTTTTTAGGGGGCGAATATTTCAGCGAGGAGCAGATGCGCCTCCGGGCCCCGGGGCTCTTCCACCACTACATCGGGAGATTCCGGGAGCCCAAAACCGCCCCGGGCCACCCCAAAACCGCCCCGGGGCCACCCCAAAACCGCCCCGGGCCACCCCAAAAGCCGTGGGAGCTGCTGCTGAGCTCCCTGCAGGAGGCGGCGCTCGGGCACTGCCCAGGTTGGGGCCATTTCGGGGCATTTCGGGGCATTTTGGGGCATTTTGGGGTCAGTTGGGGGGGATTTGGGGGCATTTTGGGATTGGTTGGGGGGGATTTGGGGGCATTTTGGGATCATTTGGGGGCATTTGGGGGCATTTTGGGATCATTTGGGGGGGGATTTCGGGGCATTTTGGGGTCACTTGGGGGGGATTTGGGGGCATTTGGGGTCGGTTGGGGGGGATTTTGGGGCATTTTGGGATTGGTTGGGGGGGATTTTGGGGCATTTTGGGGCCGGTTGGGGGGGATTTTGGGGCATTTGGGGGCATTTTGGGGTCGGTTGGGGGGGATTTGGGGGCATTTGGGGGCATTTTGGGATCATTTGGGGGGGATTTGGGGGCATTTTGGGGTCGGTTGGGGGGGATTTGGGGGCATTTTGGGATTGGTTGGGGGGGATTTGGGGGCATTTTGGGATCATTTGGGGGCATTTGGGGGCATTTTGGGATTGGTTGGGGGGGGATTTCGGGGCATTTTGGGGTCGGTTGGGGGGATTTTGGGCATTTTGGGATCATTTGGGGGGGGATTTGGGGGCATTTTGGGATCAGTTGGGGGAGATTTGGGGGCATTTGGGGGCATTTTGGGATCATCTGGGGGGGATTTGGGGGCATTTTGGGGTCGGTTGGGGGGGATTTGGGGGCATTTCGGGGCATTTTGGGGTCGGTTGGGGGGGATTTTGGGGCATTTCGGGGCATTTTGGGATCATTTGGGGGGATTTTGGGGCATTTTGGGGTCGGTTGGGGGGGATTTGGGGGCATTTGGGGATTGGTTGGGGGGGATTTGGGGGCATTTTGGGATCATTTGGGGGCATTTGGGGGCATTTTGGGATCATTTGGGGGGGGATTTCGGGGCATTTTGGGGTCAGTTGGGGGGGATTTTGGGGCATTTTGGGGTCGGTTGGGGGGGATTTTGGGCATTTTGGGATCATTTGGGGGGGGATTTGGGGGCATTTGGGGGCATTTTGGGATCAGTTGGGGGAGATTTGGGGGCATTTCGGGGCATTTTGGGGTCAGTTGGGGGGGGATTTGGGGGCATTTTGGGATCATTTGGGGGGGATTTGGGGGCATTTTGGGGTCGGTTGGGGGGATTTTGGGCATTTTGGGATCATTTGGGGGGGATTTGGGGGCATTTTGGGATCATCTGGGGGGGATTTGGGGGCATTTTGGGGTCGGTTGGGGGGGATTTGGGGGCATTTGGGGGCATTTTGGGATTGGTTGGGGGGGGATTTTGGGGCATTTCGGGGCATTTTGGGATCATTTAGGGGGGATTTGGGGGCATTTTGGGGTCGGTTGGGGGGCATTTGGGGGCATTTGGGGTCGGTTGGGGGGGATTTGGGGGCATTTTGGGGTCGGTTGGGGGGGATTTGGGGGCATTTTGGGATCATTTGGGGGGGATTTGGGGGCATTTGGGGGCATTTTGGGATCATCTGGGGGGGATTTGGGGGCATTTTGGGGCATTTTGGGGCCGGTTGGGAGGGGATTTTGGGGCATTTTGGGATCAGTTGGGGGGGATTTGGGGGCATTTTGGGGCCGGTTGGGGGGGATTTTGGGGCATTTGGGGGCATTTTGGGGTCGGTTGGGGGGGATTTTGGGCATTTTGGGATCATTGGGGGGGGGATTTGGGGGCATTTTGGGATCAGTTGGGGGAGATTTGGGGGCATTTTGGGATCAGTTGGGGGAGATTTGGGGGCATTTGGGGGCATTTTGGGATCAGTTGGGGGGGATTTGGGGGCATTTTGGGGTCGGTTGGGGGGGGATTTGGGGGCATTTGGGGGCATTTTGGGATTGGTTGGGGGGGGATTTTGGGGCATTTCGGGGCATTTTGGGATCATTTAGGGGGGATTTGGGGGCATTTTGGGGTCGGTTGGGGGGGATTTGGGGGCATTTCGGGGCATTTTGGGGTCGGTTGGGGGGGATTTTGGGGCATTTCGGGGCATTTTGGGATCATTTGGGGGGATTTTGGGGCATTTTGGGGTCGGTTGGGGGGGATTTGGGGGCATTTTGGGATTGGTTGGGGGGGATTGGGGGCATTTGGGGTCAGTTGGGGGGGATTTGGGGGCATTTTGGGATTGGTTGGGGGGGATTTTGGGGCATTTTGGGGCCGGTTGGGGGGGATTTGGGGGCATTTCGGGGCATTTTGGGGTCGGTTGGGGGGGATTTTGGGCATTTTGGGATCATTGGGGGGGGGATTTTGGGGCATTTCGGGGCATTTTGGGGTCGGTTGGGGGGGATTTTGGGCATTTTGGGATCATTTGGGGGGGGATTTGGGGGCATTTGGGGGCATTTTGGGATCAGTTGGGGGAGATTTGGGGGCATTTCGGGGCATTTTGGGGTCAGTTGGGGGGGGATTTGGGGGCATTTTGGGATCATTTGGGGGGGATTTCGGGGCATTTTGGGGTCGGTTGGGGGGATTTTGGGCATTTTGGGATCATTTGGGGGGGATTTGGGGGCATTTTGGGGCTTTTTGGGATTGGTTGGAGTGGATTCGGGGGGAATTTGGGGGGGGTTTGGGATCGGTTTGGGGGAGCTTGGGGGGCATTTTGGGGCATTTGGGGATTGGTTGGAGTGGATTTGGGGGATTTTGGGGGCATTTTGGGGAAGTTTGGGGATTTTGGGATCACTTGGAGTGGATTGCGGAGGTTTGGGGGGAGATTGAGGGGATTTGGGATGATTGTGGGGGGATTTGGGATGATTTTGGGAGGATTTGGGATGATTTTGGGGGGATTTTGGATGATTTTGGGTGATTTGGGAGGATTTTGAGGGGATTTGGGAGGATTTGGGGGGGATTTGGGATGATTTTGGGGGATTTGGGGTCAGTTTGGGGGGATTTGGGATGATTTTGGGGGGATTTTGGGGGGGATTTGGGATGATTTTGGGGGCATTTGGGATGATTTTGGGGCATTTTGGCATTGTTTGGAGTGGATTGGGATGATTTTTGGGGAGATTGAGGGGATTTGGGAGGATTTGGGGGGATTTTGGGGGGATTTGGGATGATTTTGGGGGGATTCGGGGTCATTTGGGGGGATTTGGGGTCAGTTTGGGGGGGATTTGGGATGATTTTGGGGGAGATTGAGGGGATTTGGGATGATTTTGGGGAGGGATTTGGGATGATTGTGGGGGATTTGGGATGATTTTGGGGAGGATTTGAGATGATTTTGGGTGATTTGGGAGGATTTTGAGGGGATTTGGGAGGATTTGGGGGGGATTTGGGATGATTTTGGGGGATTTGGGATGATTTTGGGGGGATTTTGGATGATTTTGGGGGATTTGGGATGATTTTGGGGGCATTTGGGATGATTTTGGGGCATTTTGGCATTGTTTGGAGTGGATTGGGATGATTTTTGGGGAGATTGAGGGGATTTGGGAGGATTTTGAGGGGATTTGGGAGGATTTGGGGGGATTTTGGGGGGATTTGGGATGATTTTGGGGGGATTCGGGGTCATTTGGGGGGATTTGGGGTCAGTTTGGGGGGGATTTGGGATGATTTTGGGGGAGATTGATGGGATTTGGGATGATTTTGGGGGGGATTTGGGATGATTTGGGGGGGATTTGGGATGATTTTGGGGAGGATTTGAGATGATTTTGGGTGATTTGGGAGGATTTTGAGGGGATTTGGGAGGATTTGGGGGGGATTTGGGATGATTTTGGGGGATTTGGGATGATTTTGGGGGGATTTTGGATGATTTTGGGGGATTTGGGATGATTTTGGGGGCATTTGGGATGATTTTGGGGCATTTTGGCATTGTTTGGAGTGGATTGGGATGATTTTTGGGGAGATTGAGGGGATTTGGGAGGATTTTGAGGGGATTTGGGAGGATTTGGGGGGATTTTGGGGGGATTTGGGATGATTTTGGGGGGATTCGGGGTCATTTGGGGGGATTTGGGGTCAGTTTGGGGGGGATTTGGGATGATTTTGGGGGGATTTGGGATGATTTTGGGGAGGATTTGGGGTCATATGGGGGGGATTTGAGATGATTTTGGGGGAGATTGAGGGGATTTGGGATGATTGTGGGGGATTTGAGATGATTTGGGGGGGGATTTGGGATGATTTTGGGGGAGATTGAGGGGATTTGGGATGATTTTGGGGAGGATTTGGGATGATTGTGGGGGGATTTGGGCAATTCCTGCCCTGCAGAGGAGGAGGAGGAGGAGGAGGAGGAGGAGGAGGAGGAAGATGAGGCCGAGGAGCGGATCCCGGACGAGGCCGAGCGGGAATTGCTGCGCCTGGAGTTCACGAGCCGCATGTACCAGAGCTTCCTCGAGGGCCACGACAGCCACTTCGACTACAGGTGAGCCCCAAAGGGCCCCAAAGGAGCCCAGAACGGCCCCAAAAGAGCCCAAACCCAAAAAAACCCCGAAAAAATCCCTCTAAAACCAACGAAAATCCCACCAAAATCCACAGAAACCCCCCAAAAAAGCCCACAAGAACTCGCGAAACGCCACAGAAAGGCCACCAAAACCCCTCAGAACGCCACAAAAATGCCTCCAAACCCCACAGAAATGGCAGAAAAGCCCTCAAAACCCCACAGAAATGCCCCAAAACCCCTCAAAACCCCAGAGAAATGCCCCAAAACCCCTCAGAACGCCACAAAAATGCCTCAAAACCCCACAGAAATGGCAGAAAAGCCCACAAAACCCCACAGAAATGCCCCAAAACCCCTCAAAACCCCACAGAAATGCCCCAAAACCCCTCAGAACGCCACAAAAATGCCTCCAAACCCCACAGAAATGGCAGAAAAGCCCTCAAAACCCCACAGAAATGCCCCAAAACCCCTCAAAACCCCACAGAAATGCCCCCAAACCCCTCAAAATCCCTCAAAACCCCATAAAACTGCCCCAAAAACCCCTCAAAACCCCACAAAAACCCATCAAAACCCCACAAAAATGCCACAAAAGCCCCTCAAAACCCCACAGAAGTGCCCCAAAACCCCACAGAAATGCCACCGAAATGCCACAAAACCCCTCAAAACCCCTCAAAAAGCCCCCAAAACCTCTCAAAACCCCACAGAAAGGCCACAAAAACCTCTCAGAACCCCACCAAAAAGCCACAAAACCCCACAAAAATATCACAAAACCCCACAAAAGTGCCCCAAAACCCCCTGAAAACCCCATAAAACTGCCCCAAAATCCCATCAAAATGCCCCAAAACCCCACAGAAATGGCACAAAACCCCACAAAATGCCTCAAAGCCCCACAGAAATGCTACAAAAAACCCACAAAACCCCACAAAAATGCCCCAAAACCCCCTGAAAACCCCATAAAACTGCCCCAAAATCCCATCAAAATGCCACAAAAACCCATCAAAACCCCACAAAAATGCCTCAAAACCCCTCAAAAAGCCCACAAAATCTCTCAGAACCCCACAAAAATGCCACAAAACCCCACAAAAATATCACAAAACCCCTGAAACCCCACAAAAGTGCCCCAAAAAAACCCTGAAAACCCCATAAAACTGCCCCAAAATCCCATAAAACTGCCCCAAAACCGCTCAAAATCCCATAAAAATGCCCCAAAACCCCACAGAAACGCCACAAAACCCCCAAAAACCCCACAAAACCTCACAAAAATGCCCAAAAACCCCACAAAAATGCCCAAAAACCCCTGAAAACCCCAAATTTTCCAAATATCCACCCAAAAAAACCCCAAAACAACCAAAATCCTCCAAAATTTCTCAAAAAAACCGCAGAACACCCCACAAAAAACCTCTTAAACCCCACAAAACCCCAAAATATCCAAATATCCACCCAAAAACCACCAAAATGCCCCCAAGTCTCTCCAAAAATCCACAAAAAGCCCAAAAACCCCTCCAAAAAATCCCTAAAACCTCAGAAAAAGCCTCAAAACCCCAAAATATCCAACCCCCCCAAGAAACCCCACAAAAACTCCACCAAAACCCCCAAAAACGCCTCCAAAAATCCCTTAAATTGCAGAGAAAACTCTCAAAACCAGCAAAATAGCCCAAAATCCACGGAAAGACCCAAAAAATGACAAAAAGACCCCAAAATTACACAAAAAAACCTCCAAAACCCCACAGAAACAACCCAAAAATCTCTAAAACCTCAGAAAAAGCCTCAAAACCTCAAAATATCCAAAATCCCCCCCAAAACCCCCAAAATTTACTAAAAATAAAAAAAAAAACAAAAAATTCCCCCAAATTCCCAAAAATTCCTCAAATCCCCCCAAATTCCCAACCAATCCCCCCAAAATCCCTCAAAAATCGCCTTTAACTCCAAAGAAACCCCAAAAATTCACCCAAAATTGCCAAAATTAAGGAAAAAAAAACCCTAAAAATCAAAAAAAATTCCCAAAAAATTCCCAAACAATCCGAAAAATTTCCAAAATTCCCGAATTCCCCCAAACTTCCTCAAACTTCCCCAAATCCAACAAAATCCCCACAAACCCTTCCAAATCCCCCAAAAAATCACCAAAAAATTGAAAAAAATTATTAAAAACTGCCAAAAAAATCCCAAAAAAATCCCAAAAAATCCCAAAAATTCCAAAAAAATTCCCAAAAAATCCCCAAAAATCCCCAAAATTCCTAAAAATTCCCAAAATTCCCCAAAATTCCACAAATCCCCCCAAATTCCCAACCAATCCCCCCAAAATCCCTCAAAAATCGCCTTTCACTCCAAAAAAAACCCCAAAATTCACCCAAAATTACCAACATTAAGGAAAAAAACACCTAAAAATCAAAAAAATTCCCAAAAAATTCCCAAAAAATCCGAAAAATTTCCAAAAATTCCCGAATCCCCCCAAACTTCCTCAAACTTCCCCAAATCCCAACAAAATCCCCACAATCCCTTCCAAATCCCCCAAAAAATCACCAAAAAATTGAAAAAAAGTATTAAAAACTGCCAAAAAAATTCCAAAAAAAATCCCAAAAAATCCAAAAAAATTCCCAAAAAATCCCCAAAAATCCCAAAAATTCCCGAATTCCCCCAAACTTCCTCAAACTTCCCCAAATCCCAACAAAATCCCCACAAACCCTTCCAAATCCCCCAAAAAATCACCAAAAAATTGAAAAAAAAATTAAAAAATTCCCAAAAAATCAAAAAAAAATCCCAAAAAACCCAAAAAAATTCCCCAAAAATCCCAAAAATTCCCGAATTCCCCCCAAACTTCCTCAAACTTCCCCAAATCCCAACAAAATCCCCACAAACCCTTCCAAATCCCCCAAAAAATCACCAAAAAATTGAAAAAAAATATTAAAAACTGCCAAAAAAATTCCAAAAAAAATCCCAAAAAATCCAAAAAAATCCCCAAATTCCCAAAATTTCCCCAAAGTTGCCGAATTCCCCCCAAATCTCAGCCAGGTGGACGAGAACCCGGAGCTGGACAACCTGGACATCCTTTCCCGGGATTTGGGGGAGCAGAACCCCCCAAAAACCCCAAAAATCCCCCAAAAAAACCCAAAAAATCCTTAAAAATTAGAAAAAGCCAACCCCAAAATTCCCAAAAAATTCCCCAAATTCCCAAAAATTCCTCAAATCTCCCAAATTCCCAACCAATCCCCCCAAAATCCCTCAAAAATCGCCTTTCACTCCAAAGAAACCCCAAAATTCACCCAAAATTGCCAACATTAAGGAAAAAAAACCCTAAAAATCAAAAAAAATTCCCAAAAAATTCCCAAAAAATCCGAAAAATTTCCAAAAATTCCCGAATTCCCCCAAACTTCCTCAAACTTCCCCAAATCCAACAAAATCCCCACAATCCCTTCCAAATCCCCCAAAAAAATCGCCAAAAAAATTGAAAAAAATATTAAAAACTGCCAAAAAAATTCCAAAAAAAATCCCAAAAAATCCAAAAAAATTCCCAAAAAATCCCCAAAAATCCCAAAAATTCCCGAATTCCCCCAAACTTCCTCAAACTTCCCCAAATCCAACAAAATCCCCACAATCCCTTCCAAATCCCCCAAAAAATCACCAAAAAATTGAAAAAAAAATTAAAAACTGCCAAAAAAATTCCAAAAAAAATCCCAAAAAATCCCAAAAAATCCAAAAAAATTCCCAAAAAATCCCCAAAAATCCCAAAAATTCCCCAAAGTTGCCGAATTCCCCCCAAATCTCAGCCAGGTGGACGAGAACCCGGAGCTGGACAACCTGGACATCCTTTCCCGGGATTTGGAGGATCGATATTTCGACGAGGAGGAGCCCAGCGAGGCCCCTCAGCTCGAGTAGGGACCCCAAAAACCCCCAAAATCCCCCCAAAATCCCCCCAAAAATAAACGGGACCACCCCAATCCCAAAAAAACCTCCCCAGGGCTGGTTTTTGAGGCAAAAAAATGGGATTTTTCTGCTTTTCCAAAGGAGTTTTTTTGGGGGGGAAAAATCGGCGCCTTTCAGGTTTGGGGAACCCCAAAATTCCTGGAACCCCAAATTTTCCAGGATTCCCCTCAAATTTTCCCCCCAATTTTTTGGGATCCCCCCCCTCTCCCCCAGATTTTTGGGGATCCCCAGAAATTCCCCAAATCCCCACATTTTCCCGGATTCCCCCTGAATTTTACCCCAAATTTTTTGGGGTCCCCCAAAATCTCTCAACCCCCCCCCAAAATTGAGACCCCTCCCCCCAAATGGGATTCTGGGTTTTGGGGGGGGGGGGGGGGTCCCAGGTTTTGGGGAGGGGGAGATTTGGGGAGGATTTGGGTAAATTTGGGGAGGGCTCCTGATTTTGGGGGTCCCGGTTTGGGGGAGGGGGAGATTTTTGGGAGATTTGGGTTAATTTGGGGTGGGGGGGTCCCGGTTTTGGGGGGTCCTGGGATTTGGGGGGGTCCAAAAACCCTTCCAGAAATCCCCTCTCCAAACCCCCCCCCCCAAATTCCCCAAATCCTCCCAAAATTTTCTAAAATCCCCCAAAAACCCCTCAAAAAAAACCCCCCCATGAAAAAATGAAAAATCACCAAAAAATCCCAAACACCCCCCCCCCCAAAAATCCCTAAAAATTCCCAAAAAAACCCAAAAATTCCCGGACCCCTCCCCCCAAATTTTCCAGGATTCCCCCAAAATTTCACCCCCAGCTCTTTGGGAGCTCCCCCTCCCCCCCCCCCCGAATTTTTGGGGTCCCCCCAAAGTCCCCTCTCCCCAAATTTTCCTGGAATTCCCAAATTTTCCAGGATTTCCCCCAAAATTTCCTCCCCAATTATTTTTGGGACCCCTCCCCCCCCCCCAAATTCTTTTGGGATCGTCCAAAGCCCCGCCCCCCCCGCCCCTCCCCCCCCATTTCCGGCTCTATTTTTATTTCTCCCCTCCCCCCACGAGGCCCCAAAAAAACGGAACCGAAACCCCCCCAAAAAACCCAAAAATGCCCCAAAAAAGGGGAAGCGCTTGAAAATTCAGTAACTTTCATTTTGGGGGAGATTTGGGCTTTTTTGGGGTGAAATTTGGGATTTTTGGGTGGATTTGGGGGGGATTTTGTGGGAGGGATTTTGTATTTTTGGGGGTGGAATTGGGGATTTTGGGGTTTTTTTTTGGTGGGGTGGAACTGGGGATTTTTTGAGGGGGATTTGGGGATTTTTTGGGGGGTTTTGGGCAGGAATTTGGGGGTTTTTTAGGGGGGATTTTGGGTTTTTGAGGAAAGTTTTGGAGTTAGAAATTCAATAACTGATTGGGGAGGGAAATTTGGGGTCGGAGATTTTGGGGGGATTTGGGGGATCTTGGGGGGTTTTTTGGGAGGATTTGGGGATTTCTTGGGAAGACTTTTTGGGTGGAATTTGGGATTTTTTGGGGGGAGATTCTGGGGTTTTTGGGGTGAATTTGGGTTTTTTGGGGCAGGATTTTTGTGTGAATTTGGGTTTTTGGGGGGGGATTTTTGGGTGGATTTGGGGATTTTTCTGGAGGAGTTTTTGGGGGGGGGAGTTTTGGAATTTTTTGGGCAGGGTTTTGGGGGGATTTTGGCTTTTTTGGGTGGATTTTGGGCTTTTTTTTTTTTGAGGGGGATTTTGGGGTGGAACTTGGGGGTTTTGGGGCTGGAATTTGGGGGTGTTTTCGGTGTTTTTTGGTGCTGAGGCCCCAAAAAAATGGAAAAAACCCTAAAATTTAAAGATTTTCATTGCCTGGGTGGGTCTGGGGGGGGATTTGGGGGATTTTTGGGGAGGATTTGGGGGATTTTTGGGGAGGGGGGAGATTTTGAGCTTTGGAGGGGGAGGATTTTGGGGGGGATTTGGGGGGATTTAGGGTGGATTTAGGGTTAATTTTGAGGGGGGTTTGGGGGGATTGTGGTGTTTTGGAGGGGATTTGGGGGGAGGGTTTGGGGGTTTTGGGGGGATTTTGGTTTTTTTGGGGAGGATTTTGGGGTTTGAAATGAAATAACTTCTGTTGGGTGGAGGATTTGGGGTTTTGGGGATTTTGGGGGGGAATTTGGGGGTTTTGGGGTGGAATTTGGGGTTTTTTGGGGGGGACTTTGGAGGTGGATTTGGGGGGATTTTGGAGGTGGATTTTGGGATGATTTGGGGATTTTTTCGGGGTGGACTCTGGGGTTTTTGGGAGACTTTGGGGAGGCTTGGGGGGGGGGGATTCGCCGGCGCTGAGCTCCACAAAAATGGGACGAAAAATAGAAATTAAATAAACTTTTATTGCCGGTTGTGGGCGGAGGGGGGAGCTTGGGTTCGGGGTGGGGTCGGGGTGGGTTGGGCGGATTTTTGGGGTAGATTGGGGGGGGTTTGGGGTCAGCTGCACTTGCAGGCGCTGACCACCATCCCCGAGAGCTGCTCCACGCGCGCCTTGCGCCCCACGTAGTAAATGATGGGGAGGGGCTCCAGGCTCTGGGGGACGCAGCACGGCGCCGCCGAGCCCCCCGGGTTGTGCAGGTTGTACAGGGCCAGCACCTGGGCGGGAAAAAAGGGCAATTCCTGGCCTTAGGGGTGCCCCAAAAGTACCTAAAATCAGGCAAAAACCAGAGCCGGAGTAACGTTGGAAGGATCCCGAAAATGCCAAAGTAGGGCCCGGAAGAAACCCGAAATGAGCTCGAAATGCACTCGGGTCACAGCACAAAGGAACGGGAAGAACGGCCTCCAAATGGAGTCCCCCCGAAATACAGCTCGAGGTGCACCCCAAAATACACCCCAGAACACAGCCAGGACATGCTGCAAAATGGCCCAAAATGGCTGCGAAGTACCCCAAAAATACACCCCAAAATACAGCCAGGACACGCTGAAAAATACCCCAAAATGGCTGCAAAGTACCCCAAAAATACACCCCAAAATACAGCCAGGACATGCTGCAAAATACCCCAAAATGGCTGCAAAGTACCCCAAAAATACACCCCAAAATACAGCCAGGACATGCTGCAAAATGGCCCAAAATGGCTGCGAAGTACCCCAAAAATACACCCCAAAATACAGCCAGGACACGCTGAAAAATACCCCAAAATGGCTGCAAAGTACCCCAAAAATACACCCCAAAATACAGCCAGGACATGCTGAAAAATACCCCAAAATGGCTGCAAAGTACCCCAAAAATACACCCCAAAATACAGCCAGGACATGCTGAAAAATACCCCAAAATGCCTGAAAAATACCCCAAAAATACACCCAGGACACACTTCAAAATAACCCCAAAATGCCTGAAAAATACCCCCAAAATACACCCCAAAATACACCCAGGACACACCGAAAAATAACCCCAAAATGCCTGCAAAATGCCCCAAAATTACACCGCAAAATGCACCCAGGACACACCGAAAAATGGCCCAAAATGCCTGAAAAATACCCCAAAATACACCGCAAAATACACCCAGGACACACTGAAAAATAACCCCAAAATGGCTGCAAAATGCCCCAAAATACACCGCAAAATACACCCAGGACACACCGAAAAATGGCCCAAAATGCCTGAAAAATACCCCAAAATACACCCAGGACACACCGGAAAATAACCCCAAAATGCCTGAAAAATACCCCAAAATACACCCAAAATACACCCAGGACACACCGAAAAATAACCCCAAAATGCCTGAAAAATGCCCCAAAAATGCACCCCAAAATACACCCAGGACACACCGAAAAATGGCCCAAAATGGCTGAAAAATACCCCAAAATACACCCAGGACACGCTGAAAAATAGCCCAAAATGGCTGCGAAGTACCCCAAAAATACACCCCAAAATACAGCCAGGACACGCTGCAAAATGGCCCAAAATGCCTGAAAAATACCCCAAAATACACCCCAAAATACACCCAGGACACACCGAAAAATGGCCCAAAATGCCTGAAAAATGCCCCAAAATACACCCCAAAATACAGCCAGGACACACCGAAAAATGGCCCAAAATGGCTGAAAAATACCCCAAAAATACACCCCAAAATACACCCAGGACACACTGAAAAATACCCCAAAATGCCTGAAAAATACCCCAAAAATACACCCCAAAATACACCCAGGACACACCGAAAAATAACCCCAAAATGCCTCAAAATACACCCCAAAATGCACCCAGGACACACCGAAAAATGGCCCAAAATGCCTGAAAAATACACCCCAAAATACAGCCCAAAATACACCCCAAAATACACCCAGGACACACCGAAAAATGGCCCAAAATGCCTGCAAAATGCCCCAAAATTACACCCCAAAATACAGCCAGGACACACCGAAAAATGGCCCAAAATGGCTGAAAAATACCCCAAAATACACCCCAAAATACACCCAGGACACACCAAAAAATAACCTCAAAATGCCTGCAAAATGCCCCAAAATACACCCCAAAATGCACCCAGGACACACCGAAAAATGGCCCAAAATGGCTGAAAAATACCCCAAAATACACCCAGGACACGCTGAAAAATAGCCCAAAATGGCTGCGAAGTACCCCAAAATACAGCCAGGACACACCGAAAAATAACCTCAAAATGCCTGCAAAATGCCCCAAAATTACACCCCAAAATGCACCCAGGACACACCGAAAAATGGCCCCAAATGGCTGAAAAATACCCCAAAATACACCCCAAAATACACCCAGGACACACCGAAAAATAACCTCAAAATGCCTGCAAAATGCCCCAAAAATGCACCCCAAAATACACCCCAAAATACACCGCAAAATACACCCAGGACACACCGAAAAATGGCCCAAAATGCCTGCAAAATGCCCCAAAATTACACCGCAAAATGCACCCAGGACACACCGAAAAATGGCCCAAAATGGCTGCGAAGTACCCCAAAAATACACCCCAAAATACAGCCAGGACACACCGAAAAATAACCTCAAAATGCCTGCAAAATGCCCCAAAAATGCACCCCAAAATACACCGCAAAATACACCCAGGACACACCGAAAAATGGCCCAAAATGGCTGAAAAATACCCCAAAATACACCCAGGACACGCTGAAAAATAGCCCAAAATGGCTGCGAAGTACCCCAAAAATACACCCCAAAATACAGCCAGGACATGCTGCAAAATGGCCCAAAATGCCTGAAAAATACCCCAAAATACACCCCAAAATACACCCAGGACACACTGAAAAATAACCCCAAAATGCCTGCAAAATGCCCCAAAATTACACCCCAAAATACACCCCAAAATACACCCCAAAATACACCCAGGACACACCGAAAAATGGCCCAAAATGGCTGAAAAATACGCCCAAAATACAGCCAGGACACGCTGAAAAATAGCCCAAAATGGCTGCGAAGTACCCCAAAAATACACCCCAAAATACAGCCAGGACACACCGAAAAATAACCTCAAAATGCCTGCAAAATGCCCCAAAATTACACCCCAAAATGCACCCAGGACACACTGAAAAATGGCCCAAAATGGCTGAAAAATACACCCCAAAATACAGCCAGGACACACCGAAAAATGGCCCAAAATGGCTGAAAAATACCCCAAAATACACCCCAAAATACACCCAGGACACACCGAAAAATAACCCCAAAATGCCTGCAAAATGCCCCAAAAATGCACCCCAAAATACACCCAAAGGGACCCCGAAACGCTACAAACCAGACCCAAAATAACCCCAAATACACCCAAAATACAGAGCTCACGGGGTGGGTGGGAGCCCCCAAAATAATCCCAAATGCCCTTGGAATAGCCCAAAATGCACCTCAAAATACACCCAAAAAGAACCCAAAATATCTCAAAATACACCCCAAAATAACCCCCAAAAAGCACCCAAAATACAACCAAAATAACCCAAAATACCTCAAAGTACACCCAAAATAGCCCAAAATGCGCCCAAAATAACTCAAAATATTTCAAAATACACCCAAAATAGCTCCAAAATAGCCCAAAAAGCACCCAAAATGCAACCAAAATAACCCCAAAAATCTCAGAATACACCCCAAAATAGCCCAAAATAATCCCAAATACACCCCAAAATATCTCAAAGTACTCCACAAAATACACCCAAAATACCCCCGAAATAACCTGAAATATCTCAAAATAGCCCCAAAATAGCCCCAAATGCACCCAAAATACACCCAAAATAACCACAAAATACACCCAAAATAACCACAAAATACACCCAAAATACACCCGAAATACACCCCAGAATAACCCAAAATATCTCAAAATACACCCGAAATACACCCCAGAATAACCCAAAATATCTCAAAATACACCCAAAATAGCCCCAAGTGAACCCAAAATACACCCGAAATACCCCCCAAATAACTGCAAAATACAACCAAAATACACCCGAAATATATCCTAAAATAACCTGAATGATCTCAAAACACACCCCAAAATACTCCAAAATCCACCCAAAATAACCCAAAATACACCCCAAAATATAGCCCAAAGTACACCCAAAATATCCCAAAATATCTCAAAATACACCCCAAAATAACCCAAAATACTCCAAAATACCCCCCAAATACCTGCAAAGTAACCACAAAATACACCCCAAATAGCCCCAAAATACACCCAAAATAGCCCCAAATGCGTCCAATACACCCAAAAATAACCTGAACGATCTCAAAATACACCCAAAATAACCCAAAATACACCCCAAAATAACCCAAAATAACCCAAAATACAACCAAAATAACCCAAAATACACCCCGAAGTACACCCCAAAATACACCCCAAAATAACCCAAAATAACCCAAAATACAACCAAAATAACCCAAAATACACCCCAAAGTACACCCCAAAATATCTCAAAATACACCCCAAAATAACCCAAAATACTCCAAAATAGCCCAAAATGCACCCAAAATACACCCAAAAATAACCTGAATGATCTCAAAATACGCCCCAAAATTCTCCAAAATAACCACAAAATACTCCAAAATACACCCGAAATACACCCAAAATACAGCCCAAAATATCTCAAAATACACCCCAAATAGCCCAAAATGCACCAAAAACTCAGCCTGAGACCCCTCCCCAAATTCCAGAGACCCCCCTGAGACCCCTCCCCAAATCCCGAACTCACCTGAGACCCCTCCCCAAATCCAGGACCCCCCAGGACCCCCCAAATCCCTGAGACCCCTGAGACCCCTCCCCAAATCCCGAACCCCCCTGAGACCCCTCCCCAAATCCCTGAGACCCCTGAGACCCCTCCCCAAATCCCGAACCCCCCTGAGACCCCTCCCCAAATCCCTGAGACCCCTCCCCACATCCCGAACCCCTCCCGGACCCCTCCCCAAATCCCCCCGGCTGTGCTGGGTGCCCCCTGCCCTGCCCCCCCCGAGGGTCGCAACCCCCCCAGGACCCCCCAAGCCCCCCCAAGCCCCCCCAGGACCCCCCAAATCCCCCCCGGCTGTGCTGGGTGCCCCCTGCCCTGCCCCCCCCGAGGGTCCCAACGCCCCCTGAGACCCCTCCCCAAATCCCAGCTCCCCCTGAGACACCCCTGAGACCCCTCCCCACATCCCAACCCCTCCCCGAGACCCCTCCCCAAATCCAGGACCCCCCAGAACCCCCCCAAATCCCCCCCGGCTGTGCTGGGTGCCCCCTGCCCTGCCCCCCTCGAGGGTCCCAACCCCCCCAGGACCCCCCAAGCCCCCCCAAGCCCCCCCAGGACCCCCCAAATCCCCCCGGCTGTGCTGGGTGCCCCCTGCCCTGAGCCCCCCGAGGGTCGCAGCCCCCCCAGGACCCCCCAAGCCCCCCCAAATCCCCCCGGCTGTGCTGGGTGCCCCCTGCCCTGCCCCCCCCGAGGGTCCCAACGCCCCCAGGACCCCCCAAGCCCCCCCAGGACCCCCCAAATCCCCCCCCGGCTGTGCTGGGTGCCCCCTGCCCTGAGCCCCCCGAGGGTCCCAACGCCCCCAAGGGTCCCTGCCCCCCCCGAGGGTCGCAGCCCCCCCAAGCCCCCCCAAGCCCCCCCAAATCCCCCCGGCTGTGGTGGCTGCCCCCTGCCCTGAGCCCCCAGAGGGTCCCAACCCCCCCAGGACCCCCCAAGCCCCCCCAGGACCCCCCAAATCCCCCCGGCTGTGCTGGGTGCCCCCTGCCCTGAGCCCCCCGAGGGTCCCAACGCCCCCCTGAGACCCCTCCCCAAATCCAGGACCCCCCAGAACCCCCCCAAATCCCCCCGGCTGTGCTGGCTGCCCCCTGCCCTGAGCCCCCCGAGGGTCCCAACGCCCCCAGGACCCCCCAAGCCCCCCCAGGACCCCCCAAATCCCCCCCGGCTGTGCTGGCTGCCCCCTGCCCTGCCCCCCCCGAGGGTCGCAGCCCCCCAAGCCCCCCACACCTTGGTGTAGTGGGTGTCGGCGCTCCAGATGTAGGGGCAGGGCCCCCCGCAGAAGTTGGCCATGTAGCCCCGGGGCTCGTGGATCCACTTCCACTGCAGGTCCCGGCGGAAGTCGATGTACAGGGGCCGCACGCAGCAGCTCTGCTCCTCCGACCTGCGGGGTGCGCGCCGTTTGGGGGGGTCCCTGGGGGTCCTGGGGGTCCCTAACCCTGCCTAGAGGGGGAATGGGGGTCCCCAGCGCTCCTCAGGGGGATTTGGGGGGGTCCTGGGGGTCTCTAACCCTGTCTAGAGGGGGAATGGGGGGTCCCCAGCGCTCCTCAGAGGGATTTGGGGGGGTCCTGGGGGTGCTGGGGGTCTCTAACCCTGTCTAGAGGGGGAATTGGGGTCCCCAGCCCCCCTCAGGGGGATTTGGGGGGGTCTCTGGGGGTCCTGGGGGTCCCTAACCCTGTCTAGAGGGGGAATCGGGGTCCCCAGCGCTCCTCAGGGGGATTTGGGGGGGTCCTGGGGGTCTCTAACCCTGTCTAGAGGGGGAATGGGGGGTCCCCAGCGCTCCTCAGGGGGATTTGGGGGGGTCTCTGGGGGTCCCTAACCCTGTCTAGAGGGGGAATTGGGGTTCCCAGCGCTCCTCAGGGGGATTTGGGGGGGTCCTGGGGGTCCCTAACCCTGTCTAGAGGGGGAATTGGGGTCCCCAGCGCTCCTCAGGGGGATTTGGGGGGGTCCTGGGGGTCCCTAACCCTGTCTAGAGGGGGAATTGGGGTCCCCAGCGCTCCTCAGAGGGATTTGGGGGGGTCCTGGGGGTTCTGGGGGTCCCTAACCCTGTCTAGAGGGGGAATTGGGGGTCCCCAGCGCTCCTCAGAGGGATTTGGGGGGGTCCTGGGGGTGCTGGGGGTCTCTAACCCTGTCTAGAGGGGGAATTGGGGTCCCCAGCCCCCCTCAGGGGGATTTGGGGGGGTCCTGGGGGTGCTGGGGGTCCCTAACCCTGTCTAGAGGGGGAATTGGGGTCCCCAGCGCTCCTCAGGGGGATTTGGGGGGGTCCTGGGGGTCTCTAACCCTGCCTAGAGGGGGAATTGGGGGTCCCCAGCCCCCCTCAGGGGGATTTGGGGGGGTCCTGGGGGTCTCTAACCCTGCCTAGAGGGGGAATTGGGGGTCCCCAGCCCCCCTCAGGGGGATTTGGGGGGCTCCTGGGGGTCCCTAAGGCTGTCTAGAGGGGGAATTGGGGTCCCAGCGCTCCTCAGGGGGATTTGGGGGGGTCTCTAACCCTGTCTAGAGGGGGAATGGGGGGTCCCCAGCGCTCCTCAGGGGGATTTGGGGGGGTCCTGGGGGTCTCTAACCCTGTCTAGAGGGGGAATGGGGGGTCCCCAGCGCTCCTCAGGGGGATTTGGGGGGGTCCTGGGGGTCCCTAACCCTGTCTAGAGGGGGAATTGGGGTCCCCAGCCCCCCCTCAGGGGGATTTGGGGGGGTCTCTGGGGGTCTCTAACCCTGTCTAGAGGGGGAATTGGGGTCCCCAGCCCCCCTCAGGGGGATTTGGGGGGGTCCCTGGGGGTCCTGGGGGTCCCTAACCCTGTCTAGAGGGGGAATGGGGGGTCCCCAGCGCTCCTCAGGGGGATTTGGGGGGGTCCTGGGGGTCTCTAACCCTGTCTAGAGGGGGAATCGGGGTCCCAGCCCCCCTCAGGGGGATCTGGGGGGGTCTCTGGGGGTCCTGGGGGTCCCTAACGCTGCCTACAGGATGAGTCGGGGTCCCCAGCCCTCCCTGGGGGATTTGGGGGGGTCCTGGGGGTCCCCAGCCCTCCCTGGGGGATTTGGGGGGGTCCTGGGGGTCCCCAGCCCTCCTTAGGTGGGGTTTGGGGGTCCCTGGGGGTGCCCAGCCCTCCCTGGGGGAGAAATGAGGGTCCCTGGGGGTCCCCAGCCCCCAGTGTCACCCCAGTGTCCCCAGTGTCACCCCAGTGTCCCCCAGTATCCCCAGTATGCCCAGTGTCCCCAGTGTCCCCAGCCCCCAGTGTCACCCCAGTGTCACCCCAGTGTCCCCCAGTATCCCCAGTGTTCCCAGTGTCCCCAGTGGCACGCACCCCCCGCAGTACTGTCCCCAGTGTCCCCAGTGTTCCCAGTGTTCCCAGTGTTCCCAGTGTTCCCAGTACCACGCACCCCCCGCAGTACTGGCCCCAGTGTTCCCAGTGTTCCCAGTGTTCCCAGTGTTCCCAGTACCACGCACCCCCCGCAGTACTGGCCCCAGTGTTCCCAGTGTTCCCAGTACCACGCACCCCCCGCAGTACTGTCCCCAGTGTTCCCAGTGTTCCCAGTGTTCCCAGTACCACGCACCCCCCGCAGTACTGTCCCCAGTGTTCCCAGTGTTCCCAGTAGCACGCACCCCCCGCAGTACTGTCCCCAGTGTTCCCAGTGTTCCCAGTGTTCCCAGTAGCACGCACCCCCCGCAGTACTGTCCCCAGTGTTCCCAGTGTTCCCAGTACCACGCACCCCCCGCAGTACTGTCCCCAGTGTTCCCAGTGTTCCCAGTGTTCCCAGTACCACGCACCCCCCGCAGTACTGTCCCCAGTGTTCCCAGTGTTCCCAGTAGCACGCACCCCCCGCAGTACTGTCCCAGTGTTCCCAGTGTTCCCAGTACCACGCACCCCCCGCAGTACTGGCCCCAGTGTTCCCAGTGTTCCCAGTAGCACGCACCCCCCGCAGTACTGTCCCCAGTGTTCCCAGTGTTCCCAGTAGCACGCACCCCCCGCAGTACTGGCCCCAGTGTTCCCAGTGTTCCCAGTACCACGCACCCCCCGCAGTACTGTCCCCAGTGTTCCCAGTGTTCCCAGTAGCACGCACCCCCCGCAGTACTGTCCCCAGTGTCCCCAGTGTTCCCAGTGTTCCCAGTAGCACGCACCCCCCGCAGTACTGTCCCCAGTGTCCCCAGTGTTCCCAGTGTTCCCAGTAGCACGCACCCCCCGCAGTACTGTCCCCAGTGTCCCCAGTGTTCCCAGTGTTCCCAGTAGCACGCACCCCCCGCAGTACTGTCCCCAGTGTTCCCAGTGTTCCCAGTAGCACGCACCCCCCGCAGTACTGTCCCCAGTGTTCCCAGTGTTCCCAGTAGCACGCACCCCCCGCAGTACTGTCCCCAGTGTTCCCAGTGTTCCCAGTAGCACGCACCCCCCGCAGTACTGTCCCCAGTGTTCCCAGTGTTCCCAGTAGCACGCACCCCCCGCAGTACTGTCCCCAGTGTTCCCAGTGTTCCCAGTAGCACGCACCCCCCGCAGTACTGTCCCCAGTGTTCCCAGTGTTCCCAGTAGCACGCACCCCCCGCAGTACTGTCCCCAGTGTTCCCAGTGTTCCCAGTAGCACGCACCCCCCGCAGTACTGTCCCCAGTGTTCCCAGTGTTCCCAGTAGCACGCACCCCCCGCAGTACTGTCCCCAGTGTTCCCAGTGTTCCCAGTAGCACGCACCCCCCGCAGTACTGGCCGCCCAGGGCGCGGCGCTGCCGGGGGCTGTGCAGGGCCCGGGCTCGCTCGGGCGGCAGAGCCATGGCCAGCACGTGCGGGACGCGGCGGTGCCGGCGCGCGATGCTCTGCATGTCCCCCCGCTGCTGCTCGAAGCCTGCCGGGGTCAGCACCGGGGTCAGCGCCGGGGTCAGCACCGGGGTCACCCGTGGGGTCACCGCCGGGGTCAGCACCGGGGTCACCCGTGGGGTCAGCACCGGGGTCACCCGTGGGGTCACCCGTGGGGTCAGCACCGGGGTCAGCACCGGGGTCACCCGTGGGGTCACCGCCGGGGTCACCCGTGGGGTCATCATCGGGGACACCGCCGGGGTCAGCACCGGGGTCACCCGTGGGGTCAGCACCGGGGTCACCCGTGGGGTCACCGCCGGGGTCACCACCGGGGTCACCCGTGGGGTCAGCACCGGGGTCACCCGTGGGGTCACCGCCGGGGTCAGCACCGGGGTCACCCGTGGGGTCACCGCCGGGGTCAGCACCGGGGTCACCCGTGGGGTCAGCACCGGGGTCACCCGTGGGGTCACCCGTGGGGTCAGCACCGGGGTCACCCGTGGGGTCAGCACCGGGGTCACCGCCGGGGTCACCCGTGGGGTCAGCACCGGGGTCAGCACCGGGGTCACCCGTGGGGTCAGCACCGGGGTCACCACCAGGGTCACCCGTGGGATCATCATCGGGGACACCACCGGGGTCACCGCCGGGGTCACCCGTGGGGTCACCGCCGGGGTCACCGCCGGGGTCACCCGTGGGGTCAGCACCGGGGTCAGCACCGGGGTCACCGCCGGGGTCACCCGTGGGGTCAGCACCGGGGTCACCGCCGGGGTCACCCGTGGGGTCACCGCCGGGGTCACCGCCGGGGTCACCCGTGGGATCATCATCGGGGACACCACCGGGGTCACCACCGGGGTCACCCGTGGGGTCAGCACCGGGGTCACCCGTGGGGTCACCCGTGGGGTCAGCACCGGGGTCACCCGTGGGGTCACCGCCGGGGTCAGCACCGGGGTCACCCGTGGGGTCACCGCCGGGGTCACCCGTGGGGTCACCCGTGGGGTCAGCACCGGGGTCACCCGTGGGGTCACCGCCGGGGTCAGCACCGGGGTCACCCGTGGGATCATCATCGGGGACACCACCGGGGTCACCACCGGGGTCACCCATGGGGTCATCATCGGGGTCACCACCGGGGTCACCACCGGGGTCACCCGTGGGGTCAGCACCGGGGTCACCGCCGGGGTCACCCGTGGGGTCAGCACCGGGGTCACCCGTGGGGTCACCCGTGTGGTCACCCGTGGGGTCACCGCCGGGGTCAGCACCGGGGTCACCCGTGGGGTCAGCACCGGGGTCAGCACCGGGGTCACCCGTGGGGTCACCGCCGTGGTCAGCACCGGGGTCACCCGTGGGGTCAGCACCGGGGTCACCCGTGGGGTCAGCACCGGGGTCAGCACCGGGGTCACCCGTGGGGTCACCGCCGGGGTCACCGCCGGGGTCACCCGTGGGGTCACCGCCGGGGTCACCGCCGGGGTCACCCGTGGGATCATCATCGGGGACACCACCGGGGTCACCACCGGGGTCACCGCCGGGGTCACCCGTGGGGTCACCGCCGGGGTCAGCACCGGGGTCACCCGTGGGGTCAGCACCGGGGTCACCGCCGGGGTCACCCGTGGGGTCAGCACCGGGGTCAGCACCGGGGTCACCCGTGGGGTCAGCACCGGGGTCACCGCCGGGGTCACCCGTGGGGTCATCATCGGGGACACCGCCACGGGCACCAGTGGGGTCAGCTTTGGGGTCACCACCGGGGTCACCCGTGGGGTCACCACCGGGGTCACCCATGAGGTCATCATCGGGGACACCACCGGGGTCACCACCGGGGTCACCCGTGGGGTCATCATCGGGGACACCACCGGGGTCACCACCGGGGTCATCATCGGGGACACTACCGGGGTCACCAATGGGGTCAGCTTTGGGGTCACCCATGGGGTCATCATCAGGGACACCACCACGGTCACCCGTGGGGTCAGCTTTGGGGTCATCATTGGGGTCATCATTGGGGTCACCATTGGGGTCATCAATGGGGTCATCATTGGGGTCATCACTGGGGTCACCAGTGGGGTCATCATTGGGGTCATCAATGGGGTCACCATTGGGGTCACCCGTGGGGTCATCATTGGAGTCACCATTGGGGTCATCACTGGGGTCATCACTGGGGTCACCAGTGGGGTCATCATTGGGGTCATCACTGGGGTCACCATTGGGGTCATCCCTGCTCCCCTCCCAGGGCCACTGCGGCCCCCCCAAGGACATTGGTCACCTCCGCGCCCCCCCAAATCCCCCAAATTCCACCAGAATCACCCCCAAATCCCCACAAAATTCCCCCAAATCCCTGCAAATCATCCCAAATCTCACCCCAAACCCCACAAAATTCCTTTAAAATCCCCCCCAAATCCATTCCTAACACCTCCAAATCCCCCCAAAATCCCTCAAAACCCCCCAAATGCCCCCAAATTCCCCTCAAAATCCTCCAAATCCCCCCCAAAATCCCTAAAAATCCCCCTAAATCTCCCAAAAAACACCCAAATCCCAAAAATCCCCCTAAAACCCCCAAAAAATCCCAAAAAACCACTCCAAATCCCCCAAATCCACCCAAATTCCACCAGAATCACCCCAAAATCCCCACAAAATTCCCCCCAATCCCTCCAAATTATCCCAAATCTCACCCAAAACTCCCAAGACCCCCCCCATTTCTTTAAACCCCCCCCAAAATCCACTCTGAACACCTCCAAATCCCCCCAAAATCCCTCAAAATCCCCCCAAATGCCCCCAAATTCCCTCAAAATCACCAAAATCGACCCAAAACACAAAAAAATCCCCCAAATCCCCCAAAATACCTCCAAATCACCTAAAATTCCCCGAAATCCCTCTAAAATTCCCAAAGTTTCCCTCAGAATAACCCAAAATTCCCTCAAATCCCCTCAACATTCCCTCAAAATCCCCAAATTCCCCCCAAAATCCCTAAAAATCCCCCTAAAACCCCCCAAATCCCAAAAACCCCCACCCAAACGCCCCAAAATTCCCCCAAATTCCTTCAGAATCACCCCCAATTCCCCACGAAATTCCCCCAAATCCCTCCAAATCCCCCCAAATTGCCCCAAATTCCTTCAAAATCCCCCCAAAATCCATTCCAAACCCCCCAAAATCCCGAAAAACCCCCCCAAATCCCCCAAAAAACCCCACCCAGCCCCCCTCAAAATCCCCCAAAAATCGCTGTAAAATCCCCCCAAAATTCCCCAAAACCCACCAAAAAAATTCTAAAAAAATTTTTTTAATCTCCCCAAATCCCCCAAATGCCCCCAAATGCCCCAAAATGCCCCAAAAGGCCCCGAATTACCTTCGATGCTGATTTTCAGGGTGGGGACGTCGCCGGCGCCGCCGGGCTCGCAGGGACAGTGAACGCTGAGCCGGAACACGCCCAGCGCCTCTGCGGGGTTCGGGAATTTCCGGGAATTTTTGGGGCAATTCGGGAATTTCCGGGAATTTGGGGGAATTTTCGGGAATTTTTGGGAATTTTTAGGAATTTTTGGGGATTTTTGGGGGGATTTTTGGGGGGATTCGGGATGATTTTGAGGGATTTTGGGGGGATTTTATGGTGATTGGAGGGGATTTGGGGGGAGATTTTGAAGGGATTTGGGGGAATTTGGGGCAATTTTGGGGATTTTGAGGGGATTTTGGGGTGATTTTGGGGGATTTGGGGGATTTGGGGGGATTTTAGGGGGGATTTAGGGGGAATTTTGGGAGATTCTGGGAGAATTTGGGGGATTTGGGGGGATTTGGGGGAATTTTGGGGGATTTTAGGGGGGATTAGGGAGAATTCTGGGGGGGGTTGGGGGAATTTTGGGGGAATTTTGGGAGATTTTGGGAGATTCTGGGATAATTTGGGGGGGATTTGGGGAATTTTGGGGATTTGGGGGGATTTGGGGGGATTTTGGGGGAATATTGGGGGATTTTAGGGGGGATTTTGGGGGATTTGGGGGATTCTGGGAGAATTTTGGGGGAATTTTGGGAGATTTTGGGAGATTCTGGGATAATTTGGGGGGATTTGGGGAATTTTGGGGGATTCTGGGAGAATTTTGGGGATTTGATGGAGATTTGAGGGGATTTGGGGGGGATTTGGGGGAATTTTGGGGTGATTTTGCGGGGTTTTGGGGGGCATTTTGTTGTATTTTTGGTGGGGGGAGACATTGGGTGATTTTTGTGGAATTTTTTGGGGATTTCTGGGATGATTTTGAGGGATTTTGGGTGGATTTTATGGTGATTTGAGGGAGATTTGAGGGGATTGTGGGGGGATTTTGGAGGGATTTGGGGGAATTCTTGGGAGATCCTGGGAGAATTTTGGGGATTTTGGGGGGATTTGGGGGAATTTTGGGAGATTTCAGGGAGGATTTGGGGGGATTTAAGGGGGGATTTGGGGGAATTCTGGGGGATTTAAGGGGAGATTTTGGGGGATTTTGAGGGGATTTTAGGGGGATTTTGGGAGATTCTGGGAGAATTTTGGGGATTTCGGGGGGATTTGGGGGAATTTTGGGAGATTTCAGAGAGGATTTGAGGGGATTTGGGGGGATTTTGAGGGGATTTTAGGGGGATTTTGGGAGATTCTGGGAGAATTTTGGGGGGATTTGGGGGAATTTTGGGAGATTCTGGGAGAATTTGGGGGGGATTTGCGGATTTTGGGGGATTTGGGGAGATTTTAAGGATTTGAGGGGGATTTGAGGGGATTGGGGGGGGATTTGGGGGAATTTGGGGGGATTCTGGGAGAATTTTGGGGATTTGAGGGAGATTTGAGGGGATTTTGGGGGGATTTTGGGACATTTTGGGAACCGCGGAGCCATTGCGGGACGGGGTCGGATTTTGGGGGAACTTGGGTGGAATTTTGGGGGATTTGGGGGGATTTTGTGTGAAATTTTTCTGGGATTTTGGGGGGGATATTTTGTGGAATTTTGGTGGGATTTTATGGGGGATTTTTGGGGTAATTTTGTGGGGTTTTAGGGGGGATTTTGTTGTACTTTGGGGGGATTTGGGGTGAATTTTTGGGGGAATTTTGGGGGGACTTTGTGGGATTTTGGGGGGAAATTTTGGGGGGATTCTGTGTGGGATTTTATGGACGATTTTAGGGGTAATTTTGTGGGGTTTTAGGGGATTTTGTTGTATTTTGGTGGGATTTGTGGTGGTTTGTGCAGGGTTTGGGGGATTTTGGGGGATTTTAGGGGGGATTTTTGGGGGATTCAGGGGGGAATTTTGGAGAGATTTGGGGGTAATTTTGTGGGGTTTTAGGGGGGTTTTGTTGTATTTTGGGGGATTTTGTGGGATTTTTTGGGGGATTTTTGTGGGATTTTTGTGGACTTTTGGGGGATTTGGGGGGATTTTTTGTGGAATTTTTCTGGGATTTTATGGGGGATTTTTGGGGTATTTTTGTGGGGTTTTAGGGGGGATTTTTGTGGAATTCTGGGGGGATTTGGGGCAATTTGTGTGGGGATTTTGGGGGGGATTTGGGGTGAATTTTTGGGGGATTTTTGGGGGGACTTTGGGGGGATTTTCAGGGAAGTTTTTGGGGGGATTTTGTGTGGAATTTTTGCGGGGGATTTTTGGGGTAATTTTGTGGGGTCTTCGGGGGTTTTTGTTGTATTTTTGTGGGGGTTTGGGTGGTTTGTGTGGGGATTTTTGGGGGGATTTGGGTGAATTTTTGGGGGATTTTGGGGAGCGCGGGGACGGCGCTGTCGCTGCTGGACGGGGTCGGATTTTGGGGGGATTTGGGGGATTTTGGGGGATTTTGGGGAGCACGGGGACGGCGCTGTCGCTGCTGGACGGGGTTGGATTTTGGGGTGATTTGGGGGATTTTGGGGAGCTCGGGGACGGCGCTGTCGCTGCTGGACGGGGTCGGATTTTGGGGGGATTTGGGGGATTTTGGGGGATTTTGGGGAGCGCGGGGACGGCGCTGTCGCTGCTGGACGGGGTCGGATTTTGGGGGGATTTGGGGGATTTTGGGGGATTTTGGGGAGCGCGGGGACGGCGCTGTCGCTGCTGGACGGGGTTGGATTTTGGGGTGATTTGGGGGATTTTGGGGAGCGCGGGGACGGCGCTGTCGCTGCTGGACGGGGTCAGATTTTGGGGGGATTTGGGGGATTTTGGGGGATTTTGGGGAGCGCGGGGATGGCGCTGTCGCTGCTGGACGGGGTCGGATTTTGGGGGGATTTGGGGGATTTTGGGGGATTTTGGGGGATTTTGGGGAGCTCGGGGACGGCGCTGTCGCTGCTGGATGGGGTCGGATTTTGGGGGATTTTGGGGGATTTTGGGGAGCTCGGGGACGGCGCTGTCGCTGCTGGACGGGGTTGGATTTTGGGGTGATTTGGGGGATTTTGGGGAGCTCGGGGACGGCGCTGTCGCTGCTGGACGGGGTTGGATTTTGGGGTGATTTGGGGGATTTTGGGGAGCTCGGGGACGGCGCTGTCGCTGCTGGATGGGGTTGGATTTTGGGGGGATTTGGGGGATTTTGGGGGATTTTGGGGAGCTCGGGGACGGCGCTGTCGCTCACCGGAGCCGCGCAGCCACTGCTGGACGGAGTCGGTGACATCGAACCAGAGCCACTCGTCCTCGGCGGAGGCGCGGACGGAGCGGCCCTGGAGGTACCGCCACGAGGCGTTGCCGTAGCGCTGGGGGACACCGGGGACATTTGGGGACATTTGGGACATTTGGGGACATTTGGGACATTTGGGGAACATTTGGGGACATTTGGGGACATTTGGGGACATTGGGGACATTGGGGACATTTGGGGACATTTGGGACATTTGGGGAACATTTGGGGACATTTGGGGACATTTGGGGACAGCTCCAGAGCCACCCCCACGGAGGCAGAGGGGACCCGCCCAGCGCGGTCATTCGGGGTCCCCAGATTTTGATGTCACGTGGTCCCCGCTGTCCCCAGTGTCCCCCCAGTATCCCCAGTATCCCCAGTGTCCCCAGTATCCCCAGTATCCCCAGTGTCCCCGTGCCCACCTGGTAGAGCTCGATGCGCTGCTCCATGCCCTCCATGCCCGCTGTCCCCAGTATCCCCAGTATCCCCAGTGTCCCCCCAGTATCCCCAGTATCCCCAGTATCCCCAGTATCCCCAGTATCCCCGGTATCCCCGGTGTCCCCAGTGTCCCCAGTATCCCCGGTATCCCCGGTGTCCCCAGTATCCCCAGTATCCCCAGTATCCCCAGTGCCCACCTGGTAGAGCTCGATGCGCTGCTCGGTGCCCTCGGCGCTGCCCGCGCTGCCCGCGCTGCTCTGCCGCAGCATGCGGAGCTCGGCCCGGCTCAGCACGGCCCCGCCCAGCTCGCGCCGCACCCGGGACGCGTTGAACACGAAGAAAAGGCTCTGCGGGGTCGGGCGCCAGCGCTCCAGCTCACCTGAGGGGACGGCGGCGTCACCGCGGGGCCACCGGGGCCGCCCCGGGGCCACCGGGGCCATCCCGGGGCCGCCGGGGCCATCCCGGGGCCGCCAGGGCCATCCCGGGGCCGCCGGGGCCATCCCGGGGCCGCCAGGGCCATCCCGGGGCCGCCAGGGCCATGCCGGGGCCGCCAGGGCCATCCCGGGGCCGCCAGGGCCATGCCGGGGCCACCGGGGCCACCGGGGCCGCGGAGCGGAGCGACGGCCGGGCTCGCGTTCTTTAACCCTCCACGGTCACTCCGGAGTGAACAGATGACCACGGACTGCCCCTTTCCCACCATGGTCACTCCGGAGTGGACAGATGACCACGGACTGCCCCTTTCCCACCATGGTCACTCCGGAGTGGACAGATGACCACGGACTGTCTTTTACCCCCACCACGGTCACTCCGGAGTGGACAGATGACCACGGACTGACCCTTTCCCACCATGGTCACTCAGGAGTGGACAGATGACCACGGACTGCCCCTTTCCCACCATGGTCACTCGGGAGTGGACAGATGACCACGGACTGCCCCTTTCCCACCATGGTCACTCGGGAGTGGACAGATGACCACGGACTGACCCTTTTTTCCCACCATGGTCACTCGGGAGTGGACAGATGACCACGGACTGCCCCTTTCCCACCATGGTCACTCCAGAGTGGACAGATGGCCACGGACTGCCCCTTTCCCACCATGGTCACTCCGGAGTGGACAGATGACCACGGACTGCCCCTTTCCCACCATGGTCACTCCGGAGTGGACAGATGACCACGGACTGTCTTTTACCCCCACCACGGTCACTCCGGAGTGGACAGATGACCACGGACTGCCCCTTTCCCACCATGGTCACTCGGGAGTGGACAGATGACCACGGACTGCCCCTTTCCCACCGCGCTGCCCACCCCGGGCCGTGCCCCTCCCCCTCCCGCCCCCCCCGTGTCCCCCCCGGCTGTCACAGAGGTCCCTCAGAGCCGGGCGTTACTCAGCAAACCACAGCCCCCGCTGGCCCCCCCGTGTCCGCCTGTCCGTCCCCGTGTCCGCCTGTCCCCCCCCCGTGTCCGCCTGTCCGTCCCCGTGTCCGCCTGTCCGTCCCCGTGTCCGCCTGTCCATCCCCGTGTCCACCTGTCCATCCCCCGTGTCCGCCTGTCCGTCCCCGTGTCCGCCTGTCCCCCCCCCGTGTCCGCCTGTCCGTCCCCGTGTCCGCCTGTCCATCCCCCGTGTCCGCCTGACCCCCATGTCCGTCTGTCCCCCATGTCCCGCTGTCCCTCCCCCGTGTCCGCCTGTCCCCCATCTCCCCCTGTCCCCCACTGTCCCCGCTGTCCCCTCCATGTCCCGCTGTCCCCTCGCTGTCCCCGCTGTCCCCCCGCTGTCCCCCCGTGTCCCGCTGTCCCCCCGCTGTCCCCTCCATGTCCCGCTGTCCCCCCGCTGTCCCCGCTGTCCCCGCTGTCCCCCCGCTGTCCCCGCTGTCCCCTCCATGTCCCGCTGTCCTCGCTGTCCCCTCCATGTCCCGCTGTCCCCCCTGTCCCCCCGCTGTCCCCGCTGTCCCCGCTGTCCCCTCGCTGTCCCCTCCATGTCCCGCTGTCCCCCCGCTGTCCCCGCTGTCCCCTCCATGTCCCGCTGTCCCCGCTGTCCCCCCGCTGTCCCCTCCATGTCCCGCTGTCCCCGCTGTCCCCCCGCTGTCCCCTCCATGTCCCGCTGTCCCCGCTGTCCCCGCTGTCCCCTCCATGTCCCGCTGTCCCCGCTGTCCCCTCGCTATCCCCTCCATGTCCCGCTGTCCCCGCTGTCCCCCCGCTGTCCCCGCTGTCCCCGCTGTCCCCGCTGTCCCCTCCATGTCCCGCTGTCCCCCCGCTGTCCCCGCTGTCCCGCTCACCGTCCGCGGGGCTCTCCATGGGGAAGCGCAGCAGCTCCTTGGCGTAGTACTCCTCGGGGTCGTCGGGCGGCCGGAGCAGCGCCCGCTGCCGCAGCAGCTCCTGGGTGCTGTTGTAGAGCGCCCGCACCTCCTCGGGCAGCGCCCGCGCCGGGGCCGGCTCCGGGTCCGGGGGCGGCGCCGGCAGCCGCAGCTTGCTCAGGATCTGGCCCCGCACGGCCTCGATGCGCTTCAGCCGCGCCGCCTCCAGGTCCAGCGTCCGGCAGGTGGACAGCGCTCGGACAGAGCCCAGCACGGCCAGCAGCAGCGGCAGCAGCATCCCGGCACGGAGCGGCACGGAGCGGGAGGGGCTGGGAGGGATGGAGCGGGATGGAACGGGATGGAACGGGATGGAACGGGACAGCGGGCACCGGCACGGAGCGGGAGGGACTGGGAGGGATGGAATGGGATGGAACGGGCACCGGCACGGAGCGGAAGGGACCGGGAGGGACGGAACGGGACAGCGGGCACCGGCACGGAGCGGGAGGGACCGGGAGGGACGGAACGGGACAGCGGGCACCGGGAGGGACCGGGAGGGATGGAACGGGACAGCGGGCACCGGCACGGAGCGGGAGGGACCGGGAGGGACTGGGAGGGATGGAACGGGACAGCGGGCACCGGGAGGGACCGGGAGGGACTGGGAGGGATGGAACGGGCACCGTCACGGAGCGGCGGGGATGGAACGGGACAGCGGGCACCGGGAGGGACCGGGAGGGATGGAGCTGGACAGCGGGGGAGCCCCCGGGGATGGTTCGGGACAGGGGGGACCGGGAGGGACCGGGAGAGACCCCGGAGAGACCCCTCAGGATGGTCCGGGACAGGGAGAGCCCGGGAGAGAACGGGAGGGACCCCTCGGGAACGGGAGAGACCGGGAGAGACCCCTCGGGATGGAGCTGGACCGGGAGGGACCAGGAGGGACCGGGAGGGACCGGGATAAACTCACCGGGACCGGGAAACACCGAGCGGGACCGGGAGAAATCCCCGGGCTGGGTTAAAGGCACCGGGAGCGGGACGGACCCCTCTGGACCGGGATAAAGGCACCGGGAGCGGGACGGACCCCTCTGGACCGGGATAAAGGCACCGGGAGCGGGACGGACCCCTCTGGACCGGGATAAAGGCACCGGGAGCGGGACGGACCCCTCTGGACCGGGATAAAGGCACCGGGAAGGGTGAAACCCCTCGGGAGCGGGAGAAATTCCCCGGGGTGGGATGGACCCTACAGAAACCGGGATAAACACACAGGAAAGGGTTAAACCCCCCCAGAACCGGGATAAACCCCCCAAAACCGGGATAAACCCCTCTAGAACTGGGATAACCTCCGTAAAACCGGGATAAGTCCCCCAGGAACGGGATAACCCCCCTAGAAACGGGATAAATCCCCTAAAACCGGGATAAACCCCCCTAAAACCGGGATAAATCCCCGAGAAACGGGATAATCCCCCTAGAACCGGGATAACCCCCTAGAACCGGGATAACCTCCCCTAAAACCGGGATAAACTCCCCTGGAACCGGGATAATCCCCCAGAACCTGGACACGCCCCCCTAGAACGGGGATAACTCCCCCCCACCCCCAAACCCAGGATTTAACCCCCTAGAACCGGGATAACCGTCCCAAAACCGGGATAAATCCCCCAGGAACGGGACACGCCCCCCTAGAACCGGGATTAACCCCTAGAACCGGGATAAACTCCCCAAAATCGGGATAAATCCCCCCAAAAGCGGGATAACCCCCTGGAACGGGGATAAAACCCCTAGAACCGGGATAGACCCCCCTGGAACGGGGATAAAACCCCTAGAACCGGGATAACCCCCCTGGAACCGGGATAAAGTCCCCTAGAACCGGGATAAACCCCCCTAGAACCGGGATAAACCCCCTGGAACCGGGATAAACCCCCCTGGAACCGGGATAACCTCCCAGGAAAGGGACACGCCCCCCCGGAAACGGGATAAACTCCTCGGGACCGGGATAAACTCCTCGGGACCGGGACACGCCTCCCAGAAACCGGGATAAATCCCCCCGAAAACCGGGATGAACTCCCCTAAAACCGGGACAAATCCCCTGGAACCGGGATAAATCCCCCAGGAACGGGACACGCCCCCCTAGAACCGCAATAAACTCCCCTAGAACCGGGATTAACCCCTAGAACCGGGATAAACTCCCCCAGAGCCGCGATAAACCCTCCTGGAACCGAGATCCACCCCCCAGAACCGGGACTAACCCGGGACAGCCCGCACGGAGCCGGGGAACCCCCCCCGGATTTCCCCTCCCGGTTGTGCCTTCCTGGCCGGTCCCGCTGTCCCGGGCTGGCCCCGCTGGTCCTGGACTGGTCCCGCTGGTCCTGAACTGGTCCCGCTGGTCCTGGACTGGCCCCGCTGGTCCTGGACTGGTCCCGCTGGTCCCGGGCTGGCCCCGCTGGTCCTGGACTGGCCCCGCTGGTCCTGGACTGGTCCCGCTGGTCCTGGACTAGCCCCGCTGCTCCCGGGCTGGCCCCGCTGCTCCCGGGCTGGCCCCGCTGGTCCTGGACTGGCCCCGCTGGTCCTGGACTGGTCCCGCTGGTCCTGGACTGGCCCCGCTGCTCCCGGGCTGGCCCCGTTGGTCCCGGTCCCGCTGTCCCGGTCCCGTTCCTGGCGCTCCCCGCGTGGTCTCGGTTTGTCCCGGCTCCTTCCTGTTTGTCCCGTTAGTCCCGGGTTAGTCCCGTTAGTCCCGGGTTAGTCCCGTTAGTCCTTCCCGCTTATCCCTGGCCGCTCCCGGTTGTCGCCGCCTTGTCCCGGGTGCTCCCGGGTGTCCCTGGCCGCTCCCGGTCCTTCCCGCCGCTGCTCCCGGCTTGTCCCGGCTGCTCCCGGTCCCTCCTGCTTGTCCCGCTGCTCCCGGGTGGTCCCGCTTTATCCCGGCTGCTCCCGGTCCTTCCTCCTTGTCCCGGTTTATCCCGGGTGGTCCCGGTTTATCCCGGGTGGTCCCGGTTGGTCCCGGTTTATCCCGGGTGGTCCCGGCCGGTCCCGGTTTATCCCGGGTGGTCCCGGTTTATCCCGGTTGGTCCCGGTTTATCCCGGTTGGTCCCGGTTTATCCCGGGTGGTCCCGACCGCCCCCGCTCGGTCCCTTTTGCCCGTTCCGGTCCCGTCCGGTCGCTTTTTGCCCGTTTCTGCCGCTTTTGGCCCCGATTCGCGCCGGGCTCGGGGCGGCCCCACCCAGGAAGCGCCGCCGGGGGGGGGGAGGGGGCCGGGGGGGGGAGGGGAAACTGAGTCACGGGGGGGCCCCACCCAGGGCGGGGGGGGAGGGGAGGCGGGGGGGACCCCCCGGGAGGCGCCGCTTCCGCGTCTGGGACATTTCCGGACCCCCCCGGAGCGGGGGGAGGGGCTCGGGACACCCCAAAGTGGGGGAGGGGCGGCCCCGCCAGCGCCCGGACCCCGCCCCCACCCCCCCCCCCCAAAAAAAAAAAAAAAAAATTGGGGGGAGGGGAGTCCCAGGACACCCCCAAATATGGGGGAGGGGCGGCCCCTGGACCCCCCCTGAGGTGGGGGAGGGGTCCCGGGATCCACCCAAAGTGGGAGGGGGGGGGGAGGGGTCCCAGGAGCCCCCAGCCCGAAAATTGGGGAGGGGGTCCTGGGACCGCCCCCCCCTTCCGGAGTGGGGGAGGGGCAGCCTCACCCCCCCCCTGGATCCCCCCCAAAATTGGGGAGGGGTCTCGGGATCCACCCAAATTGGGGGAGGGGTCTCAGGATCCACCCAAAATTGGGGAGGGGTTTCAGGATCCCCTAAAATTGGGGAGGGGTCTCGGGACAGCCCAAATTGGGGGAGGGGTCTCAGGACCCACCCAAAATTGGGGGAGGGGTCTCAGGACAGCCCAAAGTTGGGGAAGGGTCTCAGGACCCCTCCCAAAATTGCCATCCCCCCCTCCCCCCCCCCCCCAAAAGCCGAAGGGAGCCGCACTCGGTGCCAAAATTTATTGGGGACAAAGGGGGGGGGACAAAAGGGGGGCCCGAAGTCACCGGGACCCCAAAGCTGAGCCCAAACCCGAACCCAAACCCGAGCCCAAACCCTGAGCCCAAAGCTGAGCCCAAAGCTGAGCCCAACCCTGAGCCCAAACCCGAGCCCAAACCCTGAGCCCAACCCTGAGCCCAAACCCTGAGCCCAAACCCGAGCCCAAACCCTGAGCCCAAAGCCGAGCCCAAAGCTGAGCCCAAACCCGAGCCCAAATCCGAGCCATGGCACCCCCTGTCCCCATTCCGGTGCCCCCTGTGTCACACGGCCACCGCAGGGTGCCACAGCAGCGCCCCGAGCTGTCCCCAGTGTCCCCCAGTGCCCCCAGTGCCCCCCAGTGTCACAGTGTCACAGTGCCACCAGTGACCCCAATGCCCCCAGTGTCACAGTGTCACAGTGTCACAGTGCCACCAGTGCCCCCAGTGTCCCCAGTGCCCCCCAGTGTCACAGTGTCACAGTGCCACCAGTGCCCCCAGTGTCCCCAGTGCCCCCCAGTGTCACAGTGTCACAGTGCCACCAGTGCCCCCAGTGTCCCCAGTGCCCCCCAGTGTCACAGTGTCACAGTGCCACCAGTGACCCCAATGCCCCCAGTGTCCCCAGCGCCCCCCAGTGCCCCCAGTGCCCCCGATGTCCCCAGTGTCACAGTGACCCCAGTGCCCCCAGTGCCCCCAGTGTCACAGTGTCCCCAGTGCCCCCAGTGCCCCCCAGTGCCCCCAGTGTCACAGTGTCACAGTGCCACCAGTGCCCCCAGTGTCCCCAGTGCCACCAGTGTCCCCAATGCCCCCAGTGCCCCCAATGCCCCCAATGTCCCCAGTGCCCCCGATGTCCCCAGTGCCCCCCAGTGCCCCCAATGCCCCCGATGTCCCCAGTGCCCCCCAGTGCCCCCAGTGCCCCCCAGTGCCCCCAGTGTCACAGTGTCACAGTGCCACCAGTGCCCCCAGTGTCCCCAGTGCCACCAGTGCCCCCAATGTCCCCAGTGCCCCCAGTGTCCCCAGTGCCACCAGTGTCCCCAATGCCCCCAGTGCCCCCAATGTCCCCAGTGCCCCCAGTGTCCCCAGTGCCACCAGTGTCCCCAATGCCCCCAGTGCCCCCAATGTCCCCAGTGACCCCAGTGTCCCCAGTGTCACAGGGCCACCCCGAAGCGGCCCAGGTGCCGCGGCAGCGCCCCGAGCTGTCCCACCCCGTTGTCCCCAGTGTCCCCAGTGTCCCCAGTGTCCCCAGTGTCACAGGGCCACCCCGAAGCGGCCCAGGTGCCGCGGCAGCACGCCGAGCTGCAGCCGCACGGTGCCCGCGGCCTCGGTGCGCAGCCGGAAGCGGTCACCGGCGCCGGCCACGGCGGCCTCGGGCGAGCGCAGCTGCGGCCCCGCCGAGCCCAGCAGGCGCTGGCCCCGCGAGGGCCGCGGGCGCCAGGTGACGCAGGCCAGGCGGTGGCAACCGGGCGCGCTGGGCACGTGGCACACCCCGTAACCCGCCAGGCCACGGCGGCCCCAGGCGTCCACGTGCCACACCTCGAGCAGCAGCTTCGGCCACCCTGCGGACACGGCGGACAACAGGGACAGAGGGGGGACACTGAGGGGACACTGAGGGGTCACTGAGGGGTCACTGAGGGACACTGAGGGGACACTGAGGGGTCACTCAGGGACACTCAAGGGACACTCAGGGACACTCAGGGACACTCAGGGGACACTCAAGGGACACTCAGGGGTCACTCAGGGGTCACTCAAGGGACACTCAGGGGTCACTCAGGGGTCACTCAAGGGACACTCAGGGGACACTCAAGGGACACTCAGGGGTCACTCAAGGGACACTCAGGGGCACTGAGGGGCAACAGGGACAGTCAGGGGACACTGAGGGGACACGGAGGGAACACGGAGGGGACACTGAGGGGTCACTGAGGGGTCACTCAGGGACACCCAGGGACACTCAAGGGACACTCAGGGACACTCAAAGACACTCAGGGGACACTCGGGGACACTCGGGGACACTCAGGGGACACTCAGGGACACTCAGGGGACACTCAGGGGACACTCAGGGACACTCAGGGGACACTCAGGGGACACTCAGGGGACACTCAGGGACAGAGGGGACACTCAGGGGTCACTCAAGGGACACCCAGGGACACTCAGGGGACACTCAGGGGACACTCAGGGACACTCAGGGGACACTCAGGGACACCCAGGGACACTCAAGGGACACTCAGGGACACTCAGGGGACACTCAGGGACACTCAAGGGACACTCAAGGGACACTCAGGGACACTCAAGGGACACTCAGGGGACACTCAGGGACACTCAAGGGACACTCAGGGACACTCAGGGACACTCAAGGGACACTCAGGGGACACTCAGGGACACTCAAGGGACACTCAGGGACACTCAGGGGACATTCAGGGACACTCAGGGACACTCAGGGACACTCAGGGACACTCAGGGGACACTCAGGGACACTCGGGGGACACTCAGGGACACTCAAGGGACACTCAGGGGACACCCAGGGACACTCAGGGACACTCGGGGGTCACTCAGGGGACACTCAAGGGACACTCAGGGGACACTCAGGGGACACTCAGGGGACACTCAGGGACACTCAGGGACACTCAAGGGACACTCAGGGGACACTCAGGGGACACTCAGGGACACTCAGGGACACTCAAGGGACACTCAGGGGACACTCAGGGGACATTCAGGGACACTCAGGGACACTCAGGGGACACTCAGGGACACTCAGGGGACACTCAGGGGACACTCAGGGGACATTCAGGGACACTCAGGGACACTCAGGGGACACTCAGGGGACACTCAGGGGCACTCAAGGGACACTCAGGGGCACTCAGGGGACACTCGGGGACACTCGGGGACACTCGTGGGACACTCAGGGACACTCAGGGGACACTCAGGGACACTCAAGGGACACTCAGGGGACACTCAGGGACACTCGGGGACACTCAAGGGACACTCGGGGACACTCGGGGACACCTAGGGACACCTAGGGACACTCAAGGACACTCAGAGGACACTCGGGGACACTCAGGGACACCCAGGGACACTCAAGGGACACTCAGGGACACTCAGGGGCACTCAAGGGACACTCAAGGGACACTCAGGGACACTCAGGGACACTCGGGGACACTCAGGGACACTCAAGGGACACTCAAGGGACACTCAGGGAACACTCAGGGGTCACTCAGGGGACACTCAAGGGACAGTCAGGGACACTCAGGGGCACTCAAGGGACACTCAAGGGACACTCAGGGACACTCAGGGACACTCGGGGACACTCAGGGACACTCAAGGGACACTCAAGGGACACTCAGGGAACACTCAGGGGTCACTCAGGGGACACTCAAGGGACAGTCAGGGACACTCAGGGATATTCAGGGACAGTCAGGGACACTCAGGGACACTCAGGGACACTCAGGGGACACTCAGGGACACTCAGGGACACTCAAGGGACACTCAGGGGACACTCAGGGACACTCAAGGGACACTCAGGGACACTCAGGGGACATTCAGGGACACTCAGGGACACTCAGGGACACTCAGGGACACTCAGGGGACACTCAGGGACACTCGGGGGACACTCAGGGACACTCAAGGGACACTCAGGGGACACCCAGGGACACTCAGGGACACTCGGGGGTCACTCAGGGGACACTCAAGGGACACTCAGGGGACACTCAGGGGACACTCAGGGACACTCAAGGGACACTCAGGGGACACTCAGGGGACATTCAGGGACACTCAGGGACACTCAGGGGACACTCAGGGGACACTCAGGGACACTCAGGGACACTCAGGGACACTCAAGGGACACTCAAGGGCACTCAGGGACACTCAGGGACACTCAGGGACACCCAGGGACACTCAGGGGACACTCAGGGGACACTCAGGGACACTCAGGGACACTCAAGGGACACTCAGGGACATTCAGGGACACTCAGGGACACTCAGGGACACTCAAGGGACACTCAGGGGACACTCAGGGACACTCAGGGACACCGAGGGGGCTGCCCAGGCCCTGGGGGTGTCCCCGGGGTGCCATGTGCAGCATCCCAGGGTGTCTCCAATGTCCCCAAAGTGTCCTCAGGGTGTCCCCAAGGTGTCCCCAAGGTGTCCGCACTGTTCCCAGGTTGTCCCCAGGGTGTCCCCAGGGTGTCCCTGCTGTCCCCAGGTGGCCCCAGGGTGTCCCCAGGTGGCCCCGTACCTTGCAGGCCCTTGGTGGCCAGGTGCATGTCCAGGGGGTGGCCCCAATGGGCCTCATCGTCCACCTGGGGGTCATCGAGCTGCGTCTGCCCCGCCCCCGCCCCGGCCAGCAGCGTCCAGGCCCGGCCTGGGGGGACAGCGGATGGAGGGACCCCAAAATCCACCCTGAGACCCCAAAATCCACCCGTGGGACCCCAAAATCCACCCTGGGACCCCAAAATCACCCCAAAATCCACCCTGGGACCCCAAAATCCTCCCTGGGACCCCAAAATCCACCCCTGGGACCCCAAAATCCTCCCTGGGACCCCAAAATCCACCCTGGGACCCCCAAAATCACCCCAAAATCCTCCCTGGGACCCCAAAATCCACCCTGGGACCCCAAAATCCTCCCTGGGACCCCAAAATCCACCCCAAAATCCACCCCTGGGACCCCAAAATCACCCCAAAATCCTCCCTGGGACCCCAAAATCCACCCGTGGGACCCCCAAATCCACCCTGGGACCCCAAAATTCACCCCAAAATCCACCCCTGGGACCCCAAAATCCTCCCTGGGACCCCAAAATCCACCCCTGGGACCCCAAAATCACCCCAAAATCCACCCCTGGGACCCCAAAATCCACCCCTGGGACCCCAAAATCACCCCTGGGACCCCCAAAATCCTCCCTGAGACCCCAAAGTCCACCCTGGGACCCCAAAATCCTCCCTGAGACCCCCAAAATCCTCCCTGAGACCACCAAAATCCACCCTGGGACCCCCAAAATCCTCCCAGAGACCCCCAAAATCCACCCTGGGACCCCCAAAATCCTCCCTGAGATCCCCAAAATCCACCCGTGGGACCCCCAAAATCCACCCTGAAACCCCAAAGTCCACCCTGGGACCCCCAAAATCCACCCTGGGATCCCCCAAACCCCTCCCAGGACCCCCCAAATTCCCCTGGGACGCCCCAAATCCCTTCTGGAACCCCCCAGTTCCCCCCCAGGACCCCCCAAATCCCCCCTGGGACCCCCCAAATTCCCCCTGGTACCCCCCAAATCCCCCCCAGAACGCCCCAAATTCCCCTGGGACCCCCCAAATCCCCCCTGGGACCCCCCAGATTCCCCCGGTACCCCTTAAACTCCCCCCCGATCCCCCCTGGGACCCCCCAAATCCCCCCCAGGACCCCCCAGTTCCCCCTGGGACCCCCAAATGCCCCCAACCCCCCGGCCCCTCACCCGTGTGCAGCCCCCACTTGCAGAAGAGGCGGCGCTGGGGGAACCCGGAGCCCCCCTCGATCTGCCCGAAGAGGTGCAGCTCTGCCATGGGGCTGGGGGAGCCCAAAAGCCCCCGAAATCACCCCAAAAATCAGCTCAGGGAACCCCAAAAGGCCCCCGGGTTTTAACCCTCAAATCCCCCCATTATCCCCCGTTATTCGCTCCCGTTATTCCCTCCCGCCACTCCCACCCAGCCCCCCCTTATCTCCCCTATCCCCCCATCCCCCACCGCCCCCCCCATCGCCCCCAAAATCCTCCGAATTCCCCCCAAAATTCCCTCAAATTCCCCCCAAAATCCCCCCGGGCTCTCACCCGCCCCCAGCCTGCGCCGCCACTGCGCATGCGCGTCCCGCGCTTCCGCATTCCCGTTGCCACAGCAACGCGTGGCCCCGCCCTGCGCCGCTGCTCATTGGTTGAGACCGCTCAGGCCACGCCCAGGAGGGGGCAGAGGTATCACTGCGCATGCGCATAGGCGCCATCTTGGGTGGGAGGGCGCCGCCATCTTGAATGTACCGGCGCGCCTGTGGCGCCATTTTGAGTGTCCCAGTGAGGGCGGGCGCCATCTTTGGTGCGCCGCCGCCATCTTGTGTGTACCGCCGCCATCTTGTGTGTACCGCCGCCATCTTGTGTGTACGGCCGCCATCTTGTGTGTGTCGCCGCCATCTTGTGTGTGCCGCCGCCATCTTGTGTGTGCCGCCGCCATCTTGGCTGCACCCGCGTGTGCCCCAAAATGGGGGAAAAAACCCCAAAATTTAGGAATTCGCAACCCCCCGATCCCCCCCCGACCACCTCAGGGTGGGGCGGGACCCTTCGAGCCACCCCCGGTGCCTAAAGCGCCCCTTGGAGCTGCCGGAACTGTGTAAAATCATCTCAAACGCTGCTTTTCCCCAAATCCTGGGGCTTTTCCCCCAAATTTCACCCCAGAATGAACCATTTTGCCCAGCATTGCCCCACTTGGCCCCAAAATGAACCATTTCAACCAATCTTGACCCAAAACCGAGCCACTGCACCCAATCCGGGCCATAAATGGGCCTTTTTGCCAAATCTTGACCGTTTTCCCCCAAAATGAACCATTTCTCCCAGTTTTCACCCCAAAATGCCCCATTTCCCCAACCTGGGGCACTTTTGCCCCCAGATCAGCCACTTTGCCCATTTTTGACCCAAAAAGGAGCCGTTTTGCCCAATCTTGCCTTGGTTTGGCCAAAATTGACTCTTTTTTGCCCTGTTCGGAGCAGTTTGGCCCCAAAATGACCCCGAATCACCCCAAAATGACCCCAAATCACCCAAAATGACCCTTTTCACCCCAAAATGACCCTTTTGGCCCCAAAATGACCCTTTTCCCCCAAAATGACCCCAAATCACCCCAAAAAGACCCTTTCCCCCCCAAAATGACCCTTTTCTCCCCAAAATGACCATTTTCACCCCAAAATGACCCCAAATCACCCAAAATGACCCTTTTCCCCCCAAAATGAACCTTTTTCCCCCAAAATGACCCCAAATCCCCCCAAAATGACCCTTTTCCCCCCAAAATGAACCTTTTTCCCCCAAAATGACCCCAAATCCCCCCAAAATGACCCTTTTCCCCCCAAAATGAATATTTTTCCCCCCAACCTTCCCCCCTTTTGCCCAAAACGGGGCCGTTTCACCCCAAAATGACCCCAAATGAGCCGTTTTGCCCAATCTTGACCCTTTTTCCCCCAAAACCAACCCCTCCCCCAATCCTCTCCCGTTTCAGCTGAAACGGAACCATTTTCGCCCCATCTTGCCCCAAAATCGCCGCTTTTTGCCCCAAAACTGAGCCCTTCCTCCCGCCCCGCCCCAAATCGCCGCTTTTTGCCCCATTTTGCCCAATTTCAGCTTTTTTCACCCCATTTCGAGGCTCCCCCTTCGCCTCCTTTCCCCTCCCCCATTTCCCCCTTTCCCCCTCCCCAATTTTTGGGTTTTTCCCCCCAAATTTCCGCCTCTCCCCCCCCCAAATTCAGCCCCCCCCCCCCCAATTTTGAGGTTCACCCCCCCCAAAAATTCCCGGTTTTCCCCCAAAATTTCGAGCCCAAAATCGCCCCAAATTTCAGGTTTCAGCCCCAAATTTCAGCTCCCCCTCCCAAATTTTGGGGTTCCCCCCCCCATTTTTGGGTTCCCCTCCCCCAATTTTGGGGCCCTTCCCCGCCCCCCCCCCCCAAATTCCCACCTCCCCAAATTTCGAGGTTTTTCCCCCAAAATTTTGGGCCCCCCCTCCCCAAATTTCCAGTTCCCCCTCCCCAAAATTCCCCTTTTTCCCCCCAAATTTCTCAAACCCCCCAATTTTGGGGTCCCCCCCCAAATTCCGAGTTTCTGCCCCCAATTTTTGGGCTTTTCCCCCCAAATTTCGATTCCCCCCTCCCCCAATTTTGGGGGTTCCCTTCACCCCAAAATTCCCCTTTTCCCCCAAATTTCAGGCGCCCCCCCCAGTTCCCCCCAAATTCCCATTTCCCCCCAGATTTTGGGGTTTCCCCCCCCAAAATTTCCATTCCCATTTTCCCCAATTTTCAAGTTCCTCCCCCCAATTTCAGGCTCCCCCCCAAAATTTCCACTCCCCCCCCAAATTCCAGTTGCCCCCCCCCCCCCAATTTTTGGGGTTTTCCCCCCAAATTCGGGTCCTCCCCCAGTTCCAGGCGCCCCCTCCCCAAATTCCCATTTTCCCCCCCAAATTCAGGTTCCCCCCCCAATTTTAGGGTCCCCCCCAAATTCCGAGTTTCTGCCCCAATTTTTGGAGCTTTTCCCCCCAAATTTCGGTTCCCTCCCTCCCCCAGTTTTGGGGGTTCCCTTCACCCCAAAATTCCCCTTTTCCCCCCAAATTTCGGTTCCCCCCTCCCCCAATTTCGGGGTTTCCCTTCACCCCAAAATTCTCGGGTTTTCCCCCCAAATTTCAGCTGCACCCCCCCCCCACTTCCCCCCGAATTTCTCGACCCCCCAAATTCCAGGCGCCCCCTCCCCAAATTCCCATTTTCCCCCCAAATTTTGGGATTTCCCCCCACCCCAAATTCCCATCCCCCCCCCCCCCCGATTTCGGGGTCCCCCCCCCCAAATTTCCACTCTCCCCCCCCAAATTCCAGTTCCCCCTCCGCAATTTTGGGGTTTCCCCTCAATTTTTGGGCTTTTCTCCCCAAATTTTGGGTTCCCACCCCCCCCCAAATTCGGGTCCCCCCCAAATTCCAGGTGCCCCCACCCCAAATTCCCATTTCCCCCCCAATTTTGGGGGTTTCCCTTCACCCCAAAATTCCCCTTTTCCCCCCCAAATTTCAGCTGCGCCCCCCCAATTCCCCCCAAATTTCTCGACTCCCCAAATTCCAGGCGCCCCCTCCCCAAATTCCCATTTTCCCCCCCAAATTCTGCTCCCCCCCCCCCGATTTTGGGGTCCCCCCCCCCAATTCCCATTTCCCCCCCAGTTCCGAGTTTCTGCCCCCAATTTTTGGGGTTTTCCCCCCAAATTTCGGTTCCCCCCCTCCCCCAATTTCCAGCCCCTCCCCCAATTTTGGGCTTTCCCTTCACCCCAAAATTCCCGGTTTCCCCCCAATTCCCCCCAAATTTCTCAACCACCCCCCCCCAAATTCCAGGCGCCCCCTCCCCAAATTTCCAATTCACCCTCAAATTTTGGGATTTTCCCCCCAAAATTTCGGGCTCCCGCCCCCCCCAAATTCCGGTCCCCCCCCAATTCCAGCTCCCCCTCCCCAAATTTCCGCCCCACCCCCCCCAATTTCAGACCCCCCCCAAAAAATTCCAGCCGCCCCCCCCTCCAATTTTCAATTCCCCCCCCCCCAATTTTTGGGGTTTCTCCCCCATTTTTGGAGCTTCTCCCCCCAAATTTCGACGCTCCCCCCCCCCCCCCAAATTCCCCACTCCCCCCTCCCCAATTTTGGGGGTCTCACACCGAGCCGGGGGGGTCCGGGGGGGGGGGGGGCACCCCCAAATTTACTGCACGGACACCACAGCACAGAACCGACCACGACACCACGGGGGGGCCCCAAAATTGGGGGGGGGGGCGGGGCGGGGAGGGGGGGGGGAACCCCCCAAAAAATCCCCCCCAAAAAATCCCCCCCCCAAAAAATCCCCCCCCCAAAAAATCCCCCCCGCGGGGAGAGGGGAGGGGGGGATGGGCACAGACCCCTCCCCCCCCGCGACCCCCCCTTGACAACACCACGACCCCCCCTCCCCCCCCCCCAAAATCCCCGCCCCCCCCCAAAATAACCCCGGGGAGGGGGGGGAGGGGCGCGGGGGGGGGGAGGGGCCCCCCTTTTTCCCATCATGCAACACTTCCCCCCCCCCCCCCCCAAATTTTCCGGCTCCCTCCCCAAAATTCCGAATTTCCCCTCCCCCCCCCCCCAGCTCTGTTATGGCTTTTGAAGGATTTTGGGGGGTTTTGGGGGGGTTTTTGGGGGGTTTTTGGGGGGTTTTGGGGTTTTTTGGGGTTTTGGGGGGTTTTGGGGGTTTTTTTTGGGGGGGGTTTTTGGGGTTTTGGGCCCCCCTAAGTGAGGGTGATGAAGGCCGAGGCCTTTTCCTTCAGCTGCCTCAGGCACAGGTGGCAGCTCCAGCTCCCTGCGGGGACACCCAAAAAGCCGGGATTTCACCCCAAAATCAGCGGGGAAGGGAAAAGCCCCAAATCCCCACAAATCTACGCCAAAATCCACCCCAAATCCCCCCAAAATCCACCCAAATCCACCCCAAATCCCCTCAAATCCACACAAAACCCCTCCAAAATCCACCAAAATTCCCCTAAATTCTCTTCCTACATTCCCAAATCTCCCCAAATCTCCCCCAAATCCCCCCAAACTCCCCAAAATCCCCCCAATTCCCCCCAACCTCCCCCCAAACCACCCCAAATCCCCCAAAATCCCCAACCCCCCCAAATTCCCTTCCTACATTCCCAAATCCCCCCAAATCCCCCAAAACCCCACAAAATCCCCCCAAATCCCCCTAAAATCCTCCCAAAATCCACCAAAAATCCCCCGAAAATCCCCCCAAATCCCGCCAAAATCCCCCAAAATCCCCCAAATCTTCTCAAAATCCCCCCAAATTCCCCCCAATCCCCCCCAAATCCACCCAAAGTCCCCCCAAATCCCCCAAAAATCCCCCCAAAACCCCTCAAAATCCCCCTAAAATCCCCCAAATCTCCTCAAAATTCCCCCAAATCGCCCCAAATCCCCCAAATCCCCCCAAATCCCCCTAAAATTCCCGCAAATCCCCCCCAATCCCCCCAAATTCCACCTAAAATCCCCCAAATTCCCCAAATCCCCTCCAAATCCCCCCAAAATCCACCTAAAATTCCTCGAAAATCCCCCCCAAATCCTCCCAAATCTCCTCAAAATCCCCCCCAATCCCACCTCAAATTCCCCAAATCCCCCAAAAATTCCCCCAAATCCCCCCAACCCCTCAAAATGCCCCTAAAATTCCCCTAAAATCCCCCAAATCTTCTCAAAATCCCCCCAAACCGCCCCAAATCCCTCCAAATCCCCACAAACTCCCCCGAAATCCCCCACAACCCCTCCAAATCCCCCAAATCCCCCCAAATCCCCCCAAATCCCCCAAATCCCCCAAATCCCCAAATCCCCCCAAATCCCCCAAATCCCCCAAATCCCCCCAAACCCCCCAAACCCCCCAAATCCCCCCAATCTCCCCCAAATCCTCAAATCCCCCCAAATCCCCAAATCCCCCAAATCCCCCCAAATCCCCCAAATCCCCCAAATCCCCCCAAGCCCCCAAATCCCCCAAATCCCCCCAAATCCCCAAATCCTCCAAATCCCCAAATCCCCCAAATCTTCCCAAATCCCCAAATCCCCCAAATCCCCCAAATCCCCCAAATCCCCCCAAATCCCCAAATCCTCCAAATCCCCAAATCCCCCAAATCTTCCCAAATCCCCAAATCCCCCAAATCCCCCAAATCCCCCCAAATCCCCCCAAATCCCCCCAAATCCCCCAAATCCCCCAAATCCGCAAATCCCCCAAATCCCCCAAATCCCCCAAATCCCCCAAATCCCCAAATCCCCCCAAATCCCCAAATCCCCAAATCCCCCAAATCCCCCAAATCCCCCAAATCCCCAAATCCCCCAAATCCCCCCAAATCCCCCAAATCCCCCAAATCCCCCAAATCCCCCAAATCCCCAAATCCCCCAAATCCCCCCAAATCCCCCAAATCCCCCAAATCCCCAAATCCCCCAAATCCCCCAAATCCCCCAAATCCCCAAATCCCCAAATCCCCCCAAATCCCCCAAATCCCCCCAAATCCCCAAATCCCCCCAAATCCCCCAAATCCCCCCAAATCCCCCAAATCCCCCAAATCCCCAAATCCCCCAAATGCCCCCAAATCCCCAAATCCCCAAATCCCCCAAATTCCCCCAAATCCCCCAAATCCCCAAATCCCCCCAAATCCCCAAATCCCCCCAATCCCCCCAAATCCCCCAAATCCCCCAAATCCCCAAATCCCCAAATCCCCAAATCCCCAACCCCCCAGCCCCGGCCCGGGCCCGCGGTACCCTCGGGGGGCTCGCCCATGGGCGGGCTCAGGCAGTACATGTGGTAGCCACGGTCGCAGTCGTCACAGAACAGCAGCTGGTCCTGGGGGGCACGGGGACACCCCAAAAATGCACTTTGGGGGGATTTGGGGGGATTTGGGGGATTTGGGGGATTTGGGGGGATTTGGGGGATTTGGGGAATTTGGGGATTTGGGGGATTTGGGGATTTGGGGATTTGGGGGATTTGGGGGATTTGGGGATTTGGGGGATTTGGGGGATTTGGGGGATTTGGGGGATTTGGGGATTTGGGGGATTTGGGGATTTGGGGGATTGGGGGATTTGGGGGATTTGGGGGGATTTGGGGGATTTGGGGGGATTTGGGGGGATTTGGGGAATTTGGGGATTTGGGGGATTTGGGGATTTGGGGATTTGGGGGATTTGGGGGATTTGGGGATTTGGGGGATTTGGGGGATTTGGGGGGATTTGGGGGATTTGGGGGATTTGGGGATTTGGGGGATTTGGGGGATTTGGGGGGATTTGGGGGGATTTGGGGATTTGGGGGGATTTGGGGGGATTTGGGGGATTTGGGGGGATTTGGGGGATTTGGGGATTTGGGGGATTTGGGGATTTGGGGGATTTGGGGGGATTTGGGGAATTTGGGGATTTGGGGGATTTGGGGATTTGGGGGATTTGGGGGATTTGGGGGGATTTGGGGGGATTTGGGGATTTGTGGGGATTTGGGGGATTTGGGGGGATTTGGGGGATTTGGGGGATTTGGGGGGATTTGGGGGATTTGGGGGATTTGGGGATTTGGGGATTTGGGGGATTTGGGGGATTTGGGGGGATTTGGGGGATTTGGGGGATTTGGGGATTTGGGGGATTTGGGGATTTGGGGGGATTTGGGGGATTTGGGGGATTTTGGGGGGATTTGGGGATTTGGGGATTTGGGGGATTTGGGGGATTTGGGGATTTGGGGGGATTTGGGGATTTGGGGATTTGGGGGGATTTGGGAATTTGGGGGATTTGGGGGATTTGAGGGGGATTTGGGGATTTGGGGGGATTTGGGGGATTTGGGAATTTTGGGGGGATTTGGGGGATTTGGGGGGATTTGGGGGGATTTGGGGGATTTGGGGGATTTGGGGATTTGGGGGATTTGGGGGATTTGGGGGGATGTGGGGGGATTTGGGGGATTTGGGGAGATTTGGGGGATTTGGGGGATTTGGGGGATTTGGGGATTTGGGGGGATTTGGGGGGATTTGGGGGATTTGGGGGATTTGGGGGATTTGGGGGGATGTGGGGGGATTTGGGGGATTTGGGGGGATGTGGGGGGATTTGGGGGATTTGGGGGATTTGGGGAGATTTGGTGGGATTTGGGGGATTTGGGGGGATTTGGGGGATTTGGGGGATTTGGGGATTTGGGGGATTTGGGGGATTTGGGGGGATTTGGGGAAGATTTGGGGGATTTTAGGGGAATTGGGGGCATTTTGAGGGGTTGGAGGGATTTGGGGGAATTTTTGGGGGATTTGGGGGATTTTAGGTGGGATTGGGGGGATTTGGGGGGGATTTGGGGGATTTGGGGATCCTCGAGAGGTTTGGGGGCGTCCCAGGGAGGTTTGGAGGGGATTTGGGGGGATTTGGGGTGGATTTGGGGAATTTGGGGGATTTGGGGGATTGGGGGGGATTGGGGGGGGATTTTTTTGGGGATTTGGGGTATTTTGGGGTGGTTTGGGGGTATTTTGGGCTGTATTTGGGTTGTTTTGGGGTGGATTTGGGGTATTTTGGGGCGGATTTGGGATATTTTGGAGTATTTTGGGGTGGATTTGGGGTATTTTTTCAGTGGATTTGGGGTATTTTGGGTGGATTTCTGGGGTTCATTATCCGGGGAATTTCGGGGGCATTTCGAGGCTGCTTTTGGGGTGCCTTTTGGGGTGGATTTGGGGTATTTTGGGGTGGTTTGGGTATTTGGGGTGGATTTGGGCTATTTTGGAGTATTTTGGAGTGGATTTGAGGTATTTTGGGGTTGGTTTGGGGTGGTTTGGGGTATTTTTGGGGTGGTTTGGGGTATTTTGGGGGGATTTGGGGAGTATTTTGGGGTGGATTTGGGCTGTTTTGGGGTGAATTTGGAGTGGACTTGGGGTATTTGGGGTGGATTTGGGGTGGTTTGGGTGTTTGGGGTGGATTTGGGGTGTTTTTTCGGTGGATTTGGGGTATTTTGGGTGGATTTCCGGGGTTCATTATCCGGGGAATTTCGGGGGCATTTCGAAGCTGCTTTTGGGGCGCCTTTTGGGGCGGGTTTGGGCTATTTTGGGGCGGGCCCGGGGCTGTCGGGGGGTCTCTCACGTCGTTCTCGGCGGTGCCGCAGAGGCTGCAGGATTTGCACTCGATGCACTGCCAGCGGTAGGAGCGCGCGGCCGCCGCCATGGCCAGCGAGAACTGCAGGCACGACGGGTGCCCTGGGGGCCCAAAACCCCATAAAAACCCCAAAAATACCCCAAAAACACCCCAAAAACACCCCCAAAACACCCCTGAAAACCCCACACCCCAAAAACCGCCCAAAACACCCCAAAATCCCCCCATGGCCAGCGAGAGCTGCCGGCACGACGGGTGCCCTGGGGGCCGAAAATCCCATAAAAACCCCAAAAATACCCCAAAACCACCCCAACCCCCCCCCCCCCCCAAAACCCCCCAAAACTCCACACCCCAAAACTGCCCAAAACCGCCCAAAACACCCCAAAATCCCCCAAAATCCCCCCATGGCCAGCGAGAGCTGCCGGCACGAGGGGTGCCCTGGGGGCTGAAAACCCCATAAAAACCCCAAAAATACCCCAAAAACACCCCAAAAACCCCCCCAAACCCCCCCAAAACCCCACACCCCAAAACCGCCCAAAACACCCCAAAATCCCCCCCATGGCCAGCGAGAGCTGCCGGCACGAGGGGTGCCCTGGGGGCTGAAAACCCCATAAAAACCCCAAAAATACCCCAAAAACACCCCCAAAACCCCCCCAAACCCCCCAAAACCCCACACCCCAAAACCGCCCATAACACCCCAAAATCCCCCCCCAAAATCCCCCCATGGCCAGCGAGAGCTGCCGGCACGACGGGAGCCCTGGGGGCTGAAAACCCCATAAAAACCCCCAAAATACCCCAAAACCCCCCCCAAACCCCCCCAAAACCCCAAAACCGCCCAAAACACCCCAAAATCCCCCCATGGCCAGCGAGAGCTGCCGGCACGAGGGGTGCCCTGGGGGCCGAAAACCCCACATTTACCCCAAATTTACCCCAAAAACACCCCAAAAACCCCCCCCAAAACCCCCCTGAAAACCTCACACCCCAAAACCGCCCAAAACACCCCAAAATCCCCCCCCAAAACCCCCCCATGGCCAGCGAGAGCTGCCGGCACGAGGGGTGCCCTGGGGGCCAAAAACCCCATAAATCCCCATAAAAACCCCAAAAATACCCCAAAACACCCTAAAAAGCCGCCCAAACCCCATAAAAAAACCACAAAAAACCCTCCCAAAACCCCACACCCCAAAAACCCCATAAAAACCCCAACTCCCCCCAAAAATACCCTAAAAAAAACCCCAAAGCCCCCCAATTTACCCCAAAAATACCCCAAAAACCCCATACAAACCCCAAAACCACCCCAAAATACCCTAAAATCCCCCCAACCCCCCCCCAAACCCCACACCCCAAAAACCCCAAAAACACCCCCAAAACACCCTAAAAACCCCATAAAACCCCCCAAAAAACCCTAAACCTGCCCCATTCCCCACCCCCCAAAAACCGCACACCCCAAAAACCCCACAGAAACACCCCAAACACCCCAAAAATACCCCAAAAAACCCCAAAACCCCCAAAGTCCCCCAAAAACCCGCCATGGCCAGCGAGAGCCGCAGGCACGAGGGGAGCCCTGGGGGCCGAAACCCCCAAATTTACCCCAAAAATACCCCAAAAATACCCTAAACCCCCCCAAAACCACCCAAAACCACCCCAAAAATACCCCAAAACCCCCCAGAAACCCCCCAAAATCACCCCAAAAATACCCTAAACCCCCCCAAAATCACCCCAAAAACCAACCCGGACCCACAGGGATCCCAAAACCCCCCCAAAAATCCCCAAATAAACCCCCACAACCCCCCCAGCCCCAAAACCCCCCAAATCCCCCCAAAATGCCCCAAATCCCTGAACCCCAAACGCAGCCAGACCCCGATGTCCTCCATGTCTTCCCAGTATCCCCAGTGTCCCCCAGTGCCCCCAGTTCCCCCAGTGCCCCCCAGTGCCCCCAGTGCCCCCCAGTGTCCCCCAGTGCCCCCCAGTTCCCCCAGTTCCCCCCAGTGCCCCCCCAGTTCCCCCAGTGCCCCCCAGTTCCCCCAGTTCCCCCAGTGCCCCCCAGTATCCCCAGTGCCCCCAGTGTCCCCCAGTGTCCCCCAGTGCCCCCAGTTCCCCCAGTTCCCCCAGTGCCCCCCAGTTCCCCCAGTGCCCCCCAGTGCCCCCAGTCCCAGTCCCAGTACCCCCCAGTGCCCCCCAGTGCCCCCAGTGCCCCCAGTGCCCCCAGTGCCCCCCAGTATCCCCAGTGCCCCCAGTGCCCCCCAGTGCCCCCCAGTATCCCCCAGTATCCCCAGTTCCCCCAATGCCCCCAATGCCCCCCAGTGCCCCCAGTGCCCCCAATGCCCCCCAGTGCCCCCCAGTATCCCCAGTGCCCCCAGTGCCCTCCCAATGCCCCCCAGTGCCCCCCAGTGCCCCCAGTTCCCCCAGTGCCCCCCAGTGCCCCCAATGCCCCCAGTGCCCCCAGTATCCCCAGTATCCCCAGTGCCCCTTCAATGCCCCCGATGTCCCCAATGGTGTCCCCAGTGATGTCCCCAATCCCCCCAGGTGTCCCCTCAGTGTCCCCAATGTTCCCCCGATGTCCCCAATCCCCCCAATCCCCCCAATCCCCCTCACTGTCCCCCCTCTGTCCCCTCTGTCCCCGCTGTCCCCGCTGTCCCCTCTGTCCCCCCGCTGTCCCCTCACTGTCCCCCCGCTGTCCCCGCTGTCCCCTCACTGTCCCCTCACTGTCCCCCCGCTGTCCCCGCTGTCCCCGCTGTCCCCTCTGTCCCCTCTGTCCCCTCTGTCCCCGCTGTCCCCGCTGTCCCCGCTGTCCCCGCTGTCCCCTCACTGTCCCCCCTCTGTCCCCGCTGTCCCCGCTGTCCCCTCTGTCCCCGCTGTCCCCGCTGTCCCCGCACCGGCGCGGCCGCAGTCGGCGCAGGCGATCAGCTGCTCCTCGGCCCCCCGGGCCCGGGCTCCGCCGGCGCAGAAGTCGCAGGGACCCTCGGGGGGGGGCCCGGGGGGGGCGGGGCGGCCTGGGGGGGACCCCCAAAATGTGGGGGGAGGGACCCCAAAAACCCCCACCCCAAAAGCTCTGAGCGCCCCCCCCAAAAAAAAACAGAGACCCCCCCCCAAGAAACAGCCCCCAAAAAAGAGCCCCCCCAGATCCGAAATCCTCCAAAAGACCCCAAAACCCCCCAGAGCCCCCCCAAAAATCCCCCCAGGGACCCCCTGAACCTCCCCCAGAGCCCCCCAAAATCCCCCCAGGGACCCCCTGAACCTCCCCCGGATCCCCCCAAAATCCCCCCAGGGACCCCCTGAACCTCCCCCAGAGCCCCCCAAAATCCCCCCAGGGACCCCCTGAACCTCCCCAGAGCCCCCCCAAAATCCCCCCAGGGACCCCCTGAACCTCCCCCAGAGCCCCCCAAAATCCCCCCAGGGACCCCCTGAACCTCCCCCAGAGCCCCCCAAAATCCCCCCAGGGACCCCCTGAACCTCCCCCAGAGCCCCCCCAAAATCCCCCCAGGGACCCCCTGAACCTCCCCAGAGCCCCCCCAAAATCCCCCCAGGGACCCCCTGAACCTCCCCCGGAGACCCCCAAAAGATCCCCAAAAAGATCCCCCCAAACCCCCCCAGAAACCCCCAAAATCCGCCCCCCAAAAAACCCCAAGACCCCCAAAACTCCCAGAGCCCCCCAAAAATCCCCCCAGGGACCCCCAGAACCCCCCCGGAGACCCCCAAAAGATCCCTCCCCCAAAGACCCCCCAAAAAAGACCCCCCCAGAGCCCCAAATTCCCCCCAAATTCCCCCCGAACATCCCCCAAATCCCCCAAAGACCTCCAAAAACCCCCAAACCCCCCAAAAAATCCCCCCAGGGACCCCCTGAACCCCCCCAGAGACCCCCAAAAGATTCCCCCCAAAAACCTCCCAAAACCCCCCCAGAAACCCCCAAAATCCCCCTGAACATCCCCAAAACCCCCCCAGAGACCCCCAAACCCCCCCGACACCCCCAAAAATCCCCCAAAAGACCCCCTGAACCCCCCCAAAATCCCCCCAAAATCCCCCCAGGGACCCCCTGAATCTCCCCGGAGACCCCCAAACGCCCCTCCCCAAAACAACCCCCCCAGAAACCCCCAAAATCCCCCAAAAGATCCCCCCAAGACCCTCCAAAACCCCCAGAGCCCCCCCAAAAAATCCCCCCAGAGACCCCCCCAGACTCCCCAAAGACCCCCCCAAAAAACGACCCCCCCAGAAACCCCCAAAATCCCCTGAGACCCCCAAAATCCCCCCAAAATCCCCCCTGAACATCCCCCAACCCCCCCAGAGACCCCCCCAGACCCCCCAAATCCCCCAAAAGATCCCCCAAAACCCCCAGAGCCCCCCAAAAATCCCCCCAAAGACCCCCTGAACCCCCCCAGACCCCCCAAAATCCCCCAAAAATCCCCCCAAAGACCCCCTGAGCCCCCCCAGACCCCCCAAAATCCCCCAAAAATCCCCCCAAAGACCCCCTGAACCCCCCAGACCCCCCAAAATCCCCCCAAAACCCCCCCCAAAGACCCCCTGAACCCCCCCAGACCCCCCAAAATCCCCCCAAAAATCCCCCCAAAGACCCCCTGAGCCCCCCCAGACCCCCCAAAATCCCCCCAAAACCCCCCCAAAGACCCCCTGAGCCCCCCCAGACCCCCCAAAATCCCCCAAAACCCCCCCAAAGACCCCCTGAGCCCCCCCAGACCCCCCAAAATCCCCCAAAATCCCCCCAAAGACCCCCTGAACCCCCCAGACCCCCCAAAATCCCCCCAAAACCCCCCCAAAGACCCCCTGAACCCCCCAGACCCCCCAAAATCCCCCAAAAATCCCCCCAAAGACCCCTGAACCCCCCCAGACCCCCCAAAATCCCCCCAAAAATCCCCCCAAAGACCCCCTGAGCCCCCCCAGACCCCCCAAAATCCCCCAAAACCCCCCCAGACCCCCCAAAATCCCCCAAAACCCCCCCAAAGACCCCTGAACCCCCCCAGACCCCCCAAAATCCCCCAAAATCCCCCCAAAGACCCCCTGAACCCCCCCAGACCCCCCAAAATCCCCCCAAAATCCCCCCAAAGACCCCCTGAGCCCCCCCAGACCCCCCAAAATCCCCCAAAATCCCCCCAAAGACCCCCTGAACCCCCCCCAGACCCCCCAAAATCCCCCCAAAATCCCCCCAAAGACCCCCTGAGCCCCCCCAGACCCCCCAAAATCCCCCCAAAATCCCCCCAAAGACCCCCTGAGCCCCCCCAGACCCCCCAAAATCCCCCCAAAACCCCCCCAAAGACCCCCTGAGCCCCCCCAGACCCCCCAAAATCCCCCAAAATCCCCCCAAAGACCCCTGAACCCCCCCCAGACCCCCCAAAATCCCCCCAAAATCCCCCCAAAGACCCCCTGAGCCCCCCCAGACCCCCCAAAATCCCCCCAAAATCCCCCCAAAGACCCCCTGAGCCCCCCCAGACCCCCCAAAATCCCCCAAAAATCCCCCCAAAGACCCCCTGAACCCCCCCAAAATCCCCCCAAAATCCCCCAAAATCCCCCCAAAAACCCCAACCCCCCCCGAGCCCCCCCAGTTCTTGGGGTGTTTGAGGGGGGTCGGGGTCGGTTTTGGGGTGAATTTGGGGCAGTTTGGGGTTGGGTTTTAGGGCTTGGGGGGGGTTTAGGGCTGGTTTTGGGGTGGTTTGGGTGTTTGGGGTGATTTTAGGATGTTTTGGGGGTATTTTGGGGTGTTTGGGGGATATTTTGGGCTCTGGGGGCATTTTGGGGGGTTTTGGGGGTATTTTGGGTGATTTTGGTGGTGTTTTGGGGGTGATTTGGGGGTGTTTTGGGGCGTTTTTCGTGTGGGTTTGGGGTGTTTAAGGGTGATTTTGGGTTGTTTTGGGGAATTTGGAGGATTTGGGGATATTTAGGGGAGTTTCAGGGTGGTTTGGGGAAGGTTTTGGGGGATTTTGGGGTGGTTTGGAGTATTTTGGGGGTGATTTTGGGGTGATTTTGTGTGATTTTGGGTGGTTTTGTGGTGTTTTGGGGTGATTTAGGGGATGTTTTGGGGTCTTTTGGGACATTTTAAGGTGTTTTGGGGGTGATTTTGGGCGATTTGGGGTGTTTTGGGGGTCATTCGGGGGTGATTTGTGGTGGTTTTCGTGTGGTTTTGGGGTGTTTAAGGGTGATTTGGGGGTGTTTTGGGGCATTTTTTGGGGTGTTTTGGGGATATTTAGGGGAGTTTCAGGGTGGTTTGGGGCAGGCTTTGGGGGATTTTGGGGTGGTTTGGAGTATTTTTGGGGTGATTTTGGGGTGATTTTGTGTGATTTTGGGTGGGTTTGGGGTGTTTTGGGGTGATTTAGGGGATGTTTTGGGGTCTTTTGGGACATTTTAAGGTGTTTTGGGGGTGATTTTGGGTGGGGTGTTCTGGGGTGTTCTGGGGTGCTTTGGGCGTGATTTTGGGGTGTTTTGTGGGCATTTTGGGTGATTTGGGGTGTTTTGGGGTGTTTTGGGGGTCATTCGGAGGTGTTTTGGGGCGTTTTTCGTGTGGTTTTGGGGTGTTTAAGGGTGATTTGGGGGTGTTTGGGGGAATTTGGAGGATTTGGGGATATTTAGGGGAGTTTTAGGGTGGTTTGGGGCAGGTTTCGGGGGATTTTGGGGTGGTTTGGAGTATTTTTGGGGTGATTTTGGGGTATTTGGGGTGATTTTGGGGTGATTTTGTGTGATTTGGGTGGTTTGAGGGTGTTTTGGGGTGGTTTTGGGGTGGTTTTTTGTGATTTTGGGGTCATTTTGGGGGTGTTTTGGGTTGTTTTGGGGTGATTTAGGGGTGATTTGGGTTGGTTTGGGTTGTTTTGGGGTGATTTGGGGGTGTTTTGGGGGGATTTTGGGGGTGATTTGGGGGTGTTTGGGGGTATTTGGGGTGATTTGGGGGTGATTCTGTGTGATTTGGGTGGTCTGGGGGTGTTTTGGGTTCTTTTGGGTTGTTTTGGGGTGATTTTGGGTTGATTTTGGGTTGATTTGGGGTGATTTGGGGTGATTTGGGGTGATTTGGGGGTGATTTTGGGTTGTTTTGGGGTGATTTTGGGTGATTTTGGGGTGTTTTGGGGTGATTTTGGGGTGTTTTGGGTTGTTTTGGGGTGATTTGGGGTGATTTGGGGGTGATTTTGGGGTTGTTTTGGGGTGATTTTGGGGTGTTTTGGGGGGATTTTGGGGTACCTGTGTTCCTGCGCTGGTTTTCGGGGACCCAGTTTAACTCTTTGTAAAACTCTGAGGAGGCAGAGGCACAAAAAGGGGGTGAGACCCCCCCAAAATCCCCCCCCCAAATATTCGGGATGGGGTCCGAGACCTTCAGGGACCCCAATTGGGGACAGGGACCCCCCCCCTCCCCAAAGAACCCACGGGACCCCCCAAAAAATGGGGCAGGGACCCCCAGGGCCCCCCAAAAATGGGACAAGGACCCCTAAAAATCTCCCGAAAACGGCCCAAGACCCCTCCCCACCCCTTCTAACCCCCCCAAAAGGGGTCCCAGCCCCCCCCGAACCCCTCAAAACCGCCCCAAGACCCCTCCCCATCCCCCAAACCACCCCAGGACCCCCCCAAAATGCGGTCCAGGCCCCCAAAAACGGCACAAGGATCCCCAAAACCTTCCCAAAACCCCTCCCCACCCCCTCTAACCCCCCCTGACCACCCCAGAACCCCCCAAAAATGCGCTCAACCCCCCAAAAAACGGCACAGGGACGCCCCAAAACCCCCCAAGACCCCTCCCCAAATCCCCCCCAAACCTCCCCAAAATCTCCCCAAGACCCCTCCCCACCTCCCCAACCCCCCAAACCACCCCAGGACCTCCCAAAACGGCACAGGAACCCCGAAACTGCCCCAAAACCCCCCCAAGACCCCTCCCCACCCCCTTAAGCCCCTCCAACCCCCCCAAAAATGCGCTCAACCCCCCAAAAAACGGCCTCAAGCCGCCCCAAAAACGGCACAGGGACCCCCAAACCTCCCCAAGACCCCCCAAAACCCCTCCCCACCCCCTCAACCCCCCACTACCCACCCCAGGACCCCCCAAAACAGCACAGGAACCCCAAAACTTCCTGAACCCCCCCCAAGACCCCTCCCCACCCCCTCAACTCCCCCCCAAACCACCCCAGAACTCCCCCAAAATGCGCTCAACCCCCCAAAAAACGGCCTCAAACCGCCCCAAAAACGGCACAGGGAACCCCAAACCCGCCCCAAAATCTCCCCAAGACCCCTCCCCACCCCCTCAACCCCCCCAAACCACCCCAGGACTCCCAAAAATGCGCTCAACTTCCCAAAAAACGGCCCAAAACCGCCCCAAAAACGGCACAGGGAACCCCAAACCCGCCCCAAAATCTCCCCAAGACCCCTCCCCACCCCCTCAACCCCCCCAAACCACCCCAAGACCCCCAAAAATGCGCTCAACCCCCCAAAAAACGGCCCCAAACTGCCCCAAAAACGGCACAGGGACCCCCAAACCGCCCCCAAACCCCCCAAGACCCCTCCCCACCTCCCCAACCCCCCCCCAAACCACCCCAGGACCCCCCAAAACAGCACAGGAACCCCAAGACCCCCCCCCAAAACCCCCCCAAGACCCCTCCCCACCCCCTTAAGCCCCCCTAAACCACCCCAAAATCCCCCCCAGACCCCTCCCCACCTCCCCAACCCCCCCCGAACCACCCCAGAACCCCCCAAAATGCTCCAGGACCCCCTAAAAACGGCACAGGGGCCCCCAAAACCGCCCTGAAAATGGTACAAAGAGCCCCAAAACCACCCCGAAATCCCCCCCAGACCCCTCCCCAACCACCCCAGAACCCCCCAAAATGCTCCAGGACCCCCTAAAAACGGCACAGGGGCCCCCAAAACCGGCACAGGGACCCCCCCAACCCACCCCAAGCCCCCCCAAAAGGGGTCCCCAAAGGCCCAAGCCCCCCCAAAAGGGGTCCCCGAAGGCCCAAGCCCCCCCCTCACGCTTGTGGTGGTTCCTGCGGGGGGGTCCCGCGCCCCCCCCCGGCTCCTCGCCCTCCTCCTCGGCCAGGTGGGTGTGGGTGTAGTGGTAGCTCAGCCCCGGGCGGTTCTTGTAGCGCTTCCCGCAGACTGGACAGCGCAGCGGTCACTCAGCGGTCACTCAGCGGTCACTCAGCGGTCACTCAGCGGCTGAGCGGTCACTCAGCGGCCACTCAGTGGTCACTCGGGGGGAGAGGGGTTGGGGGGAAAAGGAGCCCCTCGATTTCCCCCCAAAATCCCCCCCCCCAGAGACCCCCCTGAACATCTCCCGAACCCCCCAGAGAGACCCCCAAAATCCCCGGACTTCACCCCAAAAATACCCCCAGAGACCCCCCCCCAAAGACCCCCCCAAAGCGACCCCCCCAGACCCCCCTGAACATCCCCTGAACCCCCCAGAGAGACCCCAAAAAACCCCAAAATCCCCAGACTTCACCCCAAAAATACCCCCAGAGACCGCCTCAAAGACCCCCCCAAAACGACCCCCAAAATCCCCGGACCCCCCCAAAAAATACCCCCAGAGACCCCCTGAACACCCCCAGAGACCCCCCAAAGACCCCCCCCGAATCCCCAGAGAGACCCCCAAAATCCCCGGACTTCACCCCAAAAATATCCCCAGAGACCCCTCAAAGACCCCCCCAAAACGGCCCCCAAAATCCCCGGACTTCACCCCAAAAATACCCCCAGAGACCCCTCAAAGACCCCCCCAAAACGGCCCCCAAAATCCCCGGACTTCACCCCAAAAATACCCCCAGAGACCCCTCAAAGACCCCCCCAAAACGGCCCCCAAAATCCCCGGACTTCACCCCAAAAATACCCCCAGAGACCCCTCAAAGACCCCCCCAAAACGACCCCCCCAGACCCCCAAAATCCCCCCAAAAATCCCCAAAACCCCAAAAATCCCCTCCCCCCCCACTGGACCAGAGGCCATCAGAAAATGGGACCAAGGCCACCCAAAACCCCCCAAAAATGGGGCAGAGACCCCAAAAATCCCCCCAAAAATGGGACAGGGACCCCAAAAATCCCCCCAGAATGGGTCAGGGACCCCAAAACTGCTCCCAAAACGGGACAAGACCCCTCCCCACCCCCTCTGGACCCCCTAAGCCACCCCAGAGCCCCCCAGAAATGGGGCAGGGACCCCCAAAACCCCCCCAAAACAGCCCAAGACCCCCCAAACCCCCTCTGGATCCCCAAAACCAGCCCAGAACCCCCCAAAATGGGGCCAAACTCCCCCAGAATGGCCCAGAGACCCCAAAACTCCCCCAAAATGGGACAGGGAGCCCTGAACCCCCCCAAAATGGGGCCAACCCCCCCAAAAAGGGACAGGAACCCCAAATTCCCCCCAAAATGGGGCCAAACTCCCCCAGAATGGGACAGGAACCCCAAATTCCCCCCAAAATGGGGCCAAAACCCCAAATTCCCCCCAAAATGGGGCCAAAATCCCCCAGAATGGGACAGGGAGCCCCGAACCCCCCAAAAATGGGGCCCAAACCCCCCAAAATGGGACAAGGACCCTCAAATTCCCCTCAGAATGGCACAGAGACCCCAAAACTCCCCCAAAATGGGACCAAAACCCCCCGAAATGGGGCCAACCCCCCCAAAATGGAACAGGGACCCCCAAATTCCCCCAAAATGGCACAGGGACCCCTGAAACTCCCTAAAAATGGGGCCAAACCCCCCCAAATGGGACAGGGACCCCCCAGAACCCCTCCAGAATGGCACAGGGTCCCCCCAAAATGGGACAGGGACCCCCCAGGTCTCCCCAAAAATGGCTCAGGGACCCCCCCAAACGGAACCAGATCCCCCCAAACGGAACCAGAACCCCCCAAAAATGGGGCCAGACCCCCCCAAACGGGACCAGAACCCCCCAAAAATGGGACCAGACCCCCCCAAACGGGACCAGACCCCCCCAAAAATGGGACCAGACCCCCCCAAACGGGACCAGACCCCCCCAAAAATGCAGCCAAAATCCCCCCAAACCAGACCCCCCCCCCAAACCGGAGCAGCCCCCCCCCAAACGGGACCAGAAGCCCCAAAAATGGGACCAGACCCTCACAAAAATGAGGCCAAAACCCCCAAAAACGGGACCAGACCCCCCAAACGGGACCAGAACCCCCCAAAAATGGGGCCAAACCCCCCCAAACCGGAGCCCCAACCAAAACTGGACCATCCCCCCCAAATGGGACCAGACCCCCCCAAAAATGAGGCCAAAACCCCCAAAAGGAGACCAGACCCCCCAAACCGGGACCAGATCCCCCAAACTGGACCAGCCCCCCAAAAATGAGGCCAAAACCCCCAAACCGGACCAGCCCCCCCAAACTGGGACCATCCCCCCCAAACCGGCCCAGCCCCCCCAAACCGGCCCAGCCCCCCCCAAAACGGGACCAGAGCTCCCAAACTGGGACCATCCCCCCCCAAACCGGACCCCCCAAACTGGACCAGCTCCCCCCAAACCGGCCCCCCCCAAACTGGGACCATCCCCCCCAAACTGGGACCATCCCCCCCAAACCGGCCCAGCCCCCCCACACCGGCCCCCCCCGCACTGACTGTCGCACACGTAGGGTTTGTCGCGCTCCTCCAGGACAGCGTCCACCCTCCTCTTCATCACCAGCCCGTAGGCCTGCGGGCAGCGGGCAGCGGGCAGTGAGGGCAGTGGGCAGTGAGGGCAGTGAGGGCAGTGAGGGCAGTGGGCAGTGTGGGCAGTGAGGGCAGTGAGGGCAGTGAGGGCAGTGTGGGCAGTGTGGGCAGTGAGGGCAGTGGGCAGTGAGGGCAGTGTGGGCAGTGAGGGCAGTGAGGGCAGTGGGCAGTGTGGGCAGTGAGGGCAGTGGGCAGTGTGGGCAGTGAGGGCAGTGAGGGCAGTGAGGGCAGTGGGCAGTGTGGGCAGTGAGGGCAGAGGTCAGTGTGGGCAGTGAGGGCAGTGTGGGCAGTGGGCAGTGAGGGCAGTGAGGGCAGTGAGGGCAGTGTGGGCAGTGGGCAGTGTGGGCAGTGAGGGCAGTGTGGGCAGTGGGCAGTGAGGGCAGTGAGGGCAGTGAGGGCAGTGGGCAGTGTGGGCAGTGAGGGCAGTGAGGGCAGTGAGGGCAGTGGGCAGTGTGGGCAGTGAGGGCAGTGAGGGCAGTGAGGGCAGTGAGGGCAGTGGGCAGTGTGGGCAGTGAGGGCAGTGAGGGCAGTGAGGGCAGTGTGGGCAGTGAGGGCAGTGAGGGCAGTGAGGGCAGTGAGGGCAGTGGGCAGTGAGGGCAGTGGGCAGTGTGGGCAGTGGGCAGTGAGGGCAGTGAGGGCAGTGTGGGCAGTGAGGGCAGTGAGGGCAGTGAGGGCAGTGTGGGCAGTGAGGGCAGTGAGGGCAGTGAGGGCAGTGAGGGCAGTGTGGGCAGTGTGGGCAGTGAGGGCAGTGGGCAGTGAGGGCAGTGTGGGCAGTGAGGGCAGTGAGGGCAGTGAGGGCAGTGAGGGCAGTGAGGGCAGTGGGCAGTGAGGGCAGTGAGGGCAGTGAGGGCAGTGTGGGCAGTGAGGGCAGTGAGGGCAGTGAGGGCAGTGTGGGCAGTGAGGGCAGTGAGGGCAGTGAGGGCAGTGGGCAGTGTGGGCAGTGTGGGCAGTGTGGGCAGTGTGGGCAGTGAGGGCAGTGAGGGCAGTGAGGGCAGTGTGGGCAGTGAGGGCAGTGAGGGCAGTGAGGGCAGTGAGGGCAGTGTGGGCAGTGTGGGCAGTGAGGGCAGTGAGGGCAGTGAGGGCAGTGTGGGCAGTGAGGGCAGTGGGCAGTGAGGGCAGTGTGGGCAGTGAGGGCAGTGAGGGCAGTGAGGGCAGTGAGGGCAGTGTGGGCAGTGAGGGCAGTGAGGGCAGTGTGGGCAGTGTGGGCAGTGAGGGCAGTGAGGGCAGTGTGGGCAGTGAGGGCAGTGAGGGCAGTGAGGGCAGTGTGGGCAGTGAGGGCAGTGAGGGCAGTGAGGGCAGTGGGCAGTGTGGGCAGTGTGGGCAGTGTGGGCAGTGTGGGCAGTGAGGGCAGTGAGGGCAGTGAGGGCAGTGTGGGCAGTGGGCAGTGTGGGCAGTGAGGGCAGTGTGGGCAGTGGGCAGTGAGGGCAGTGAGGGCAGTGAGGGCAGTGGGCAGTGTGGGCAGTGGGCAGTGAGGGCAGTGAGGGCAGTGTGGGCAGTGAGGGCAGTGAGGGCAGTGAGGGCAGTGTGGGCAGTGTGGGCAGTGAGGGCAGCGGGCAGTGAGGGCAGTGTGGGCAGTGAGGGCAGTGAGGGCAGTGGGCAGTGAGGGCAGTGTGGGCAGTGAGGGCAGTGTGGGCAGTGAGGGCAGTGAGGGCAGTGTGGGCAGTGTGGGCAGTGTGGGCAGTGTGGGCAGTGAGGGCAGTGTGGGCAGTGGGCAGTGAGGGCAGTGAGGGCAGTGAGGGCAGTGGGCAGTGAGGGCAGTGAGGGCAGTGTGGGCAGTGTGGGCAGTGAGGGCAGTGAGGGCAGTGTGGGCAGTGTGGGCAGTGTGGGCAGTGGGCAGTGAGGGCAGTGAGGGCAGTGAGGGCAGTGAGGGCAGTGAGGGCAGTGTGGGCAGTGGGCAGTGAGGGCAGTGAGGGCAGTGAGGGCAGTGAGGGCAGTGTGGGCAGTGAGGGCAGTGAGGGCAGTGAGGGCAGTGGGCAGTGAGGGCAGTGTGGGCAGTGAGGGCAGTGGGCAGTGTGGGCAGTGAGGGCAGTGAGGGCAGTGAGGGCAGTGAGGGCAGAGGTCAGTGTGGCTGGACAGTGCTTGGGACCCCCCCTGCTCTCCGGCCACTGCTCAGGCCCCCCCGCTGTCCGGCCACCGCTCAGGCCCCCCCGCTCTCCGGCCACCGCTCAGGCCACCCCGCTGTCCGGCCACCGCTCAGGCCCCCCCGCTCTCCGGCCACTGCTCAGGCCCCCCCGCTCTCCGGCCACTGCTCAGGCCCCCCCGCTCTCCGGCCACCGCTCAGGCCCCCCCGCTGTCCGGGTGGCCACCGCTGACCTTGCCCTTGGCCTTGTTCTTGCGCCGGGGGGGGTCATCGTCCAGCTCGTCGCCGTCGGGGTCGTGCGGGAAGTCGGGCGGGGGAGGCTTCTGAGGGGAATTGGGGGGAAAAAGGGAAAATTGGGGATCGGGGGGAATTCGGGGTGGGGGAGGGGAGGGACGGACGGGTGGACAGGGGATGGATGGACAAGGGATGGACAATGGATGGATGGACAAGGGATGGACAGCTGGACACACAGCTGGGCACTCAGATGCACAGACAGACGGACAGCGGGATGGACACTTGGACAGACGGACAGATGGACACGTGGACAGATGGACAGTGGGGTGGACACTCCGGCACTCGGACGCACAGACAGATGGACAGGTGGACAGGGGGATGGACACTCGGACACATGGACAGACAGATGGACAGCAGGACAGACACTTGGACACTCGGACAGATGGACAAAGGGATGGACACTCGGACGCTCGGACACTCGGACACACAGATGGACAGATGGACACCCGGACAGATGGACAGTGGGATGGACACTTGGACACTCAGACAGATGGACAGAAGGACACGTGGACAGATGGACAGTGGGGTGGACACTCAGACACTCGGATGCAGACAGATGGACACATGGACGGGGGGACGGACACTCGGACACTCAGGTGAATAGATGGACAGCGGGATGGACACTTGGACAGACGGACAGAAGGACAGCGGGGTGGACACTCGGACAGACGGACGGCAGGATGGACACTCGGACGCATGGGCAGATGGACAGCGGGATGGACACTCAGACACTCGGACAGACAGACAGTGGGGTGGACACTCGGACACTTGGACAGATGGACAGATGGACAGCAGGATGGACACTTGGACAGATGGGCAGACGGACAGCGGGACAGATGCTCGGACAGATGGACAGCGGGGTGGACACTCAGACAGACAGTGGGGTGGACACGGACACTCGGACAGACGGACAGCGGGGTGGACACATGGACACTCGGAGAGATGGACAGTGGGATGGATGCTTGGACACTTGGACAGACGGACAGATGGACAGACACTCGGGCAGATGGACGGACGGACAGACGGACAGGGGGCTGGACTCTCAGACACTCGGACACTCGGACAGACGGACAGTGGGGTGGACACTTGGACAGATGGACAGCCGGACAGCTGGACAGATGGACAGCAGGATGGACACTCAGACACTCGGACAGATGGACAGACAGACACCGGTACGGACAGATGGACAGACGGACAGCGGGATGGACACTCGGACACTTGGACAGATGGACAGACGGACAGATGAACAGATGGACAGCGGGGTGGACACTCGGACAGACGGACAGCAGAATGGACACTCGGACACTCGGATGCTCGGACAGATGGACAGACGAACAGACAGACGGATGGTGGGACGGACACTTGGACAGATGGACAGATGGACAGCGGGACAGATGCTTGGACAGATGGACAGCTGGACAGCAGGATGGACACTCGGACAGACGGACAGACAGATGGACAGATGGACAGTGGGATGGACACTTGGACACTCGGCCGCTCGGACAGACAGACAGCAGGATGGACGCTCGGATGCTCAGACACACAGACGGACAGATGGACAGCAGGTGGACACTCGGACAGACAGACAGATGGACACTCGGCCAGATGGACAGCGGGACAGATGCTCGGACAGACAGACAGACAGCGGGATGGACACTTGCACACTCGGACGGATGGACAGCAGGATGGACACTCGGACAGACGGACAGCAGGATGGACACTCGGACACTCGGACAGATGGTCAGCGGGATGGACACTCGCACATTCGGACACTCAGACACTCGGACACACAGGCGGACACTCGGACACACAGATGGACAGATGGAGACTCGGGCACTCGGACAGATGGACACTTGGACAGACAGACGGACACTCGGACAGACGGACACTTGGACAGACAGACGGACACTCGGACACTCAGACAGACGGACAGACGGACACTTGGACAGACAGATGGGCAGATGGACACTCGCACACTCGGACAGACGGACACTTGGACAGACAGACGGACACTCGCACACTCGGACAGACAGACACTCGGACACTCGGACAGACAGACGGACACTCGGACAGACAGACGGACACTCGGACACTCGGACAGACAGACGGACACTCGGACAGACACTCGGACACTCGGACACTCGGCCTCGGGCTGTGTCCGGCGCTGACCGTGCCCTCGAGCGCGGCCTCCTCGTCCTTGGCGTCGCCGCCGCGGCGCTCGGGGGTCTCCGCGCAGAGCAGCGCCTCCAGCACCGGCCCCTCGGGCAGCGCCCCCTCCTTCTTCAGCGGCGCCTCGCAGTCTGCGGGCACAGCGCCGGCCGGAGGTCAGCGCGGAGGTCAGCGCGGAGGTCAGCGCGGCCACTCCGGCCGGAGGTCAGCGCGGCCGCTCCGGCCGCCCCCGGCCCACCCCCCCCCCCCCCCCCCGGCGCTCACAGGGCCGCAGCCGCGGGGCCTCCAGGATGTTCAGGCGCCGCTTCTTGCGCCAGCAGCGGGCGGGGTACGAGTAGATCTGACCCGGGGACAGGCCTGGGGGCACGGCCGGACAGTCAGTGACCCCCCCCGGACGGTCAGTGACCCCCCCCGGACTGACCACAGCACCCCCTGAGTGACCCCGAGAACCCCTGAGTGACCCTGACCCGGAGTGACCCCACGGGGTACGAGTAGATCTGACCCGGGGATGGGCCTGGGGGCACGGCCGGACGGTCAGTGATCCCCCCGGATGGTCAGTGACCCCCCCGGATGGTCAGTGACACCCCCGGACGGTCAGTGACCCCCCCGGATGGTCAGTGACACCCCCGGATGGTCAGTGACCCCCCCGGACGGTCAGTGACACCCCCGGATGGTCAGTGACCCCCCCGGATGGTCAGTGACACCCCCGGATGGTCAGTGACCCCCCCCGGACGGTCAGTGACCCCCCCGGATGGTCAGTGACCCCCCCGGACGGTCAGTGATCCCCCCGGACGGTCAGTGACCCCCCCGGATGGTCAGTGACACCCCCGGACGGTCAGTGACCCCCCCGGATGGTCAGTGACCCCCCCGGATGGTCAGTGACACCCCGGACTGACCACAGCATCCCCTGAGTGACCCCGATGACCCCCAGAGTGACCCCAACACCCCTAAACTGACCCTGACCCCCCTGAGCTGACCCCGACCCCACCCCCCGAGTGACCCCAACACCCCCAGAGTGACCCCGACCCCCCCAAACTGACCCCACTGACCCCAAACTGACCCCGATGACCCCAGACTGACCCCGACCCCCCAGACTGACCCTGACCCCAAAGTGACCCCGATGACCCCAGACTGACCCTGACCCCCCAGACTGACCCTGACCCCAAAATGACCCCGATGACCCCAGACTGACCCCGAGCCCCCCAGACTGACCCTGACCCCCCAGACTGACCCCGATAACCCCAACTCCAAACTGACCCCGACCCCCCAGACTGACCCTGACCCCAAAGTGACCCCGATGACCCCCACTCGGGGGGGGTCAGGATGGGGGAGGGGCCCAAGGGGGGGTCCAGGTGTGGGGGTCCCTCGGGGGGCTCGGGGTGCCGGGGGGGCTGCAGGGGAGCCGGGGGGGTCGGGGCGCTGCGGGAGGAGGTTTGGGGGGGGTCTCCCTGTCCCGGGGGTCCCTCCCAATCCCGGGGGTCCCTCCCCATTCCCGGGGGTCCCTCCCCATTCCCGGGGGTCTCTCCCTTATCCCGGGGGTCCCTCCCAATCCCGGGGGTCCCTCCCCATTCCCGGGGGTCCCTCCCCATTCCCGGGGGTCTCTCCCTTATCCCGGGGGTCCCTCCCAATCCCGGGGGTCCCTCCCCAACCCGAGGGTCCCTCCCCAATCCCGGGGGTCCCTCCCAATTCCGGGGGTCTCTCCCCAATTCCGGGGGTCTCTCCCCACTCCAGGGGTCTCTCCCCGATCCTGGGGGTCCCTCCCCAACCCGAGGGTCCCTCCCCATTCCCGGGGGTCCCTCCCAATCCCGGGGGTCCCTCCCAATTCCGGGGGTCCCTCCCAATTCCGGGGGTCCCTCCCCATTCCCGGGGGTCCCTCCCCACCCTGGGGGTCTCTCCCCATCCCGGGGGTCCCTCCCCATTCCCGGGGGTCCCTCCTAGCCCCGAGGGTCCCTCCCCATTCCCGAGGGTCTCTCCCCGATCCGGGGGGTCCCTCCCAGCCCCGGGGGTCCCTCCCCATTCCCGAGGGTCCCTCCCCGCCCCGGGGGTCCCTCCCCATTCCCGAGGGTCTCTCCCCGATCCCGGGTGTCCCTCCCTTATCCCGGGGGTCTCTCCCCATTCCCGGGGGTCTCTCCCCACCCCGGGGGTCTCACCGGGCCGCCGGTGCGCCCTCTCCATCCAGATGTAGGAGTTGCTCTGGGCCACGCCGGTCTGCGCGTCCAGGAAGGGCAGGCGGAGGCTGCGCTCGGCGCAGAGCCGGGCGTTGTAGCTGCGGCAGTGCTCCAGCGCCTCGCGGTAGAACTCCTCCCCCAGGCTGCGGGGGGACCCCAAAATCTGCCCCGGCACCGCCGCCCCCAGCGCGGCCCCGAGGCTGCGGGGGGACCCCAAAATCTGCCCCGGCACCGCCGCCCCCAGCGCGGCCCCGAGGCTGCGGGGGGACCCCAAAATCTGCCCCGGCACCGCCGCCCCGAGGCTCCCCGGCGGCTCCTCCCGGCCCAGGCTGCGGGGGGACCCCCGCCCCGAACCCCAAAATCCGCCCCGGGACCGCCGAGCCCGGCCCCGAACCCAGGGACCCCCGCCCCGAATTCAGGGACCCCCGCCCTGAACCCAGGGACCCCCGCCCCGAGCCCAGGGACCCCCGCCCCAACCTCAGGGACCCCCGACCCGAACTCAGGGACCCCCGCCCAGAGCGTCCCCGAGGGTCCCGGGGTGCCCCAGGCACAGCTCCTGCCCCAGGCTGCGGGGAGACCCCTCTGAACCCAAAAATCCTCCCCGGGACCCGTGACCCCCGCCCCGAAATCAGGGACCCCCGCCCAGCCCCGTTCCGAGTTCAGGGACCCCCGCCCCGAATTCAGGGACCCCCGCCCGGAGCGTCCCCGAGGGTCCCGGCGTGTCCCGGAGCGGCCCCGGGGGGTCCCAGCCCCGTTTTCTCCGTTTCTCAACCCAAAACACCGCCGTGGGGTCCAGGGTGACCCCAGATCTCTAGACCCCACCCCAGCTGCACCCCAAGAATCCACCAGGACCCCCCCAAATCATCGTTGACCCCAAAAAACTCCCCCCCAAAATCCCAGCCCGGTTTTCTTCGTTTCTCACCCCAAATCACCGCCGTGGGGTCCAGGGGTTACCCCAAATTTTGGGCCCTCCCCAAAACCCCCCCCAGGACCCCCTCGCGAACCCCAAATGTCCCCCCCCCCCAAGAACAGCACCCCAAGACCCCCCCCCAAAAGGATGCGGAGCGGGAGGAGCCCAAATCTGGGGAGCCAAAACCCCAAAGTTCGACCCCAAAACCTCCCCGGGACATCGCGGCCCCTTTCGGGGGGGGTCAGGGTGAGACCCCCCCCTTCCAATTTGGGGACCCCCAAAACCTTCGTGACCCCCCCCAAAAAAACCATCACGACCCCATTTTTGGGGGGTCCCAAAAGCTCCCGGAGCCCCCCGAAACAGGGGGGGCAGTCCCAGGTGAGACCCCTCCCCACAAACCCCATAAAGCCCCCCAGGACCCCCTTAAACCCCCAGGGATCCCCCAAAATCTCCCCAAAACTCCCCTGGGGACCCCCCCAAAATTCCCCAAAACTCCCCTGGCGATCCCAAATCCCCCCCAGGTCCCCCGAACCCCTTCCCGGGACACCCCAAAATTCCCCAAAACTTCCTCAGGGACCCCCAAAATCTCCCAAAGCTCCTCCGGGGGTCCCCAAAATCCCCCCAAACCCTCCTGGAGATCCCCCCAAAAACTCCCCCGGGACCCCCCAAAATCCCCAAAACTCCCCCGGGAGCCCCCGAATTTCCCCCCCCCCGGACCCCAATTTCCCGCCAGGACCCCCCAAAATCCCCCAAAACCGCCCGGGCCGGAGCGGGGGCGGCACCGAGACCGGGACCGGGACTGGGACCGGGATCAGGACCGGGATCGGGGTCGGGACCACAACCGGGACTGGGACCAGGACTGGGACGGGGATTGGGATCAGAACCGGGACTGGGACCGGGATTGGGATCAGAACCGGGACTGGGACCGGGATTGGGACCGGGATCGGGATCAGGACCGGGACGGGTTCGGGGCCGCGATTGGAACCAGGACTGGGACAGGGACTGGGACCGGGACCGGGTCAGAACCGGGACTGGGATGGGGATCAGGACCGGGATGGGGACCGGGATGGGGTCGGAACCGGGACCGGGATGGGGATCAGGACCGGGATGGGTTCAGGGCCGCGATTGGAACTGGGGCTGGGACAGGGACTGGGATGGGGACCGGGATGGGGTCGGAACCGGGACTGGGACAGGGATGGGGTCGGAACCGGCACCTGGACAGGGATTGGGACCAGGGCAGGGACCGGGATGGGGCTGGGACCGGGATTGGGACCAAGATCGGGACCGGGACTGGGACCAGTACGCGGCTGGGACGGGGATCGGGACTGGAAAGGGGCCGGGGCTCGTACCAGGACCGGGATTGGGACCGGGACCGGAATCGGGACCAGGATGGGGCCGGCATCGGGACCGGGATGGGGCCGGGGCCGGGGCCGGGGCCGGGACCGGGACCGGGATGGGATCAGAACCGAGACTGGGAAGGGTCAGGACCGGGACCGGGGCCGGGACCGGGATGGGATCAGAACCGAGACTGGGAAGGGTCAGGACCGGGATTGGGACCGGGACCGGGATGGGGACCAGCACCTGGACCGGGATCAGAACGGAGACTGGGAAGGGTCGGGACCGGGAGATCGGGACCGGGATTGGGACCGGGATCGGCAGAGGGGACGGTGCCGGGATTGGGACCGGGACGGGGGTGGGACCGGGAGGTTGGGATTGGGACTGGGATTGGGTCGGAACCGGCACCGGCAGCGGGATGGAGTCAGGACCGGGATCGGGGCCTCATCCCCGCCGGTACCGGGGGTTCCCCCAGGTAAATCCCCCCCGCCAGTGCCGGGACCTCCCTCCCCGGGATCTCCATCCCTGCCGGTACCGGGACCCCCATCCCCGGGATCTTCGTCCCCGCCAGTACCGGGACCCCCAATCCCGGCACCTCCATCCCTGCCGGTACCGGGACCCCCAACCCCGGGATCTCCGTCCCCGCCCAGTCCATGCCCCGGTACCGGAGCTCCATCCCCGCCGGCTCCATGCCCCGGTACCGGAGCTCCATCCCCGCCGGCTCCATCCCCCCGGTACCGGCGGTTCGGCTCCGGGTGAGTCCCTCCCCAGCAAAGCCGCGGCTCCGTTTCCGCCGGTACCGGAGGCTCCGTCCCCGCCCGAACCGGGGCCTCGTCCCCAGCGGTACCGGGGGCTCCCTCCCTGCCGGTACCGGGGGTTCCATCCCCACCGGGTCCCTCCCTGCCGGTACCGGCGCCTCGGCTCCAGGTGCGTCCCTGCCGCCGGTACCGGCACCTCCATCCCCGCCGGTACCACCGGCTCCATCCTCACCGGCTGCAACCCCGCCGGTACCGGGGGTCCCTCCCGCCGGTACCGGCGCCTCCATCCCCGCCGGTACCGGGGGTTTCCATCCCCAGCGGCTCCATCCCCGCCGGTACCGGGTGCTCGGCTCCCGGTAGGTGCCTCCCGCCGGTACCGGCACCTCCATCCCCGCCGACACCGGGCGGGCCCTCCCGGAGCCTCCATCCCCGCCGGTACCGGCACCTCCATCCCCGCCGGTACCACCGGCTCCATCCTCACCGGCTCCAGCCCCGCCGGTACCCGGGGTCCCTCCCACTGGTACCGGCGCCTCCATCCCCGCCGGTACCACCGGCTCCATCCTCACCGGCTCCATCCCCGCCGGTACCACCGGCTCCATCCTCACCGGCTCCATCCCCGCCGGTACCGGGCGGGCCCTCCCGGTGCCCTCACGCCCCTGCAGTACCGGCACCTCCATCCCCGCCGGTACCGGGGGTTTCCATCCCCAGCGGCTCCATCCCTGCCGGTACCGGCGCTGGGCTCCCGGTAGGTCCCTCCCGCCGGTACCGGAGCCTCCATCGCTGCCGGTGCCGCTCCCGGAGCCTCCCTCCCCGCCGGTACCGGGGGTTCCCATCCCCACCGGTCCCTCCCCGCCGGTGCCGGTACCGGAGCGTCCGTGCCGTGCCCCCGCCGGAGCGGTGCCGGCTCGGGGGGCTGCGCTCGCCCCGGGGCGGCTCGGGCCGGTGCCGGGGCGGTCCCGGCGCGGTCCCGGAGCCCCCGCGCCCCCCACTCACCATTTGAGGGGTTTGTGCAGAGCCGTGGCCATTTTGCGCCGCCGGGGCCGCTCCGCGCTCGGGGAGGGGGCGGCGGGGTTCAGCCCCCCCCTCCCCTCCCCCCCTCCCCCGAAACCCCCCCCGGGGGTCGCTCCCGAGCCCGGCGGGACCCCCGCGCCCCCCGCCCGCCCCTCCCCCCCCGCCCCGCCCGCTCCCGGTGCCCCCCGGGCCCCGCCGGTACCGGGGAGGGGGGAGGGGAGGGGAAGGGGGGGGGGGCGGGATGGGGGGGAAGGGGCGGGACTACAACTCCCGGCATGCCCCGCCCCGCCGCGGATTGGGCGGGGGAGCTGTCAATCATCCGCAGGGGGCGGGGTTAAGGCGGGCGGGCCCCCTCCCCCTCCTGTCAGCGCTATTCTGGGGGGGGGGGGGGATGGACCAGGGACCCCCCAAAATTCCCCCAAAATCACCCCAAAATCCCCCCAGAACCTCAGGAGGGACCCCCGAGAGGTCAGAGCCCCCCGAGATCCCCAAATCTCCCCAAAATGCCCCCAAAATCCGCCCCCCGAGATCCCCAAATCCCCCCAAAATGCCCCCAAAATCCCCCCCCGAGATCCCCAAATCCCCCCAAAATCCCCCCAAAATCCCCCCCCGAGATCCCCAAATCCCCCCTAGACCCCCCCAGACACCCCAGATCCCCAAATTCCCCCAAAATCCCCCCAAATTCCCCCTAAAATTCCCCGAATTCCCCCTCGAGATCCCCAGATTCTCCCCGACATCCCCAAATTCCCCCCAAATGCCCCCAAATTCCGCCCCCGAGATCCCCGAATCCCCCAAAAATCCCCCAAATCCTCCCCGAGATCCCCAAATTACCCCCAAAATCCCCCCAAACTCCCCCCATAGACCCCCCAGACATCCCCAGATCCCCAATTTCCCCCAAATTCCCCCAAATTCCCACCCCGAGATCCCCCAATCCCCCCAAAATGCCCCCAAAATCCCCCCACAGACCCCCTCAGACGCCCCAAAACCGCCCCAAAACCACCCCAAAGACCCCCCAGACATCCCCAGATCCCCAAATCCCCCCCAAATCCCCCCAAAATCCCCCCCTGGACCCCCCAGAAGCCCCCAAACCCCTCCCAACCTCCCCCAAAATCCCCTCCTAGACCCACCCAGGACCCCCAAAATCCCCCCAGCCCCCTCCCCAGATTGCCCAAATCCCCCCAAACCTCCCCCAAATCCCCTCACAGACCCCCCCAAACCCCCCAAATCTCCCCCAGATCCCCCAAAATCTCCCCAAAATCCCCCCATAAACCCCCCACAGACCCCCCAAATTCCCCCCAAAGCCCCCCCAGCACCCCCAAATCCTCCCAAATCCCCTCAAATCCCCCAAAAATCCCCCCCTAGACCCCCCCAGGTGCCCCAAAATCCCCCCCGGACCCCCAAAGTCCCCCCCAAACCCTCTCAGATTCCCCAAATTCCCCCCAAATCCTCCCATAAACCCCCAGAACCCCCCAAAATCCCCCGAAATTCCACAAAATCCCCCCAGAGACCCCCCCAAAATCGCCCCAAATCGCCCCAAAATCCCCCCCAGCCCCCCCTCCCCTCCCCCGGCAGCCGCGGCCCCTTTAAGGGGGGGGGCGCGGTTTCCATGGCAACGCCGGGGCTGTGATGGGGGGGGGGAACGGCCCCGCCCGGCCCGGGAAAAACGGGGAAAAAACGGGGGAATTTGGGCAAAAGCGGCGGAAAATGGGGGGGAAATGGGGGGGGGGGGGGGGGGGGGGGGAAAGTGGGGGGAAAACGGGGAAATTTGGGAAAAAAACGGGGAGAAAAAAGGGGGGAAAATGGGGGAAATGGGGAAAGAACGGGGGAATTTGGGCAAAAGCGGCGGAAAATGGGGGGGGAAATGGGGGAATTTGGGAAAAAATAGGGAGAAAAAAGGGGGGAAATGGGGGAAATGGGGGAAAATGGGGAAAGAACGGGGGAAAATGGGAAAAATTGGGAAAAATGGGGGGAAATGAGGAAAAATTGGGGGAAACGGGAAAAACAGGAAAGAAATGGGAAAATGGGGGGAAATGGGAGTAAAAGGGGGGAAAATGGGGAAAAATATGCAGGAAAATGGGGGAGTGTGGGGAAAAAAACCGGGAGAAAATGGGAAAAAATGGGGAAAAGTGGGAGGGAAATGGGGGAAAATGGGGGAAAAATGGGGAAAATGGGGAAAACCGGTGGAAGATGGGGGAAAAAGCAGAGGGAATGGGGGAAAATGGGGAAAAACCAGGGGAGAAATGGGGAAAAACCACAGAAAAATGGGGAAAAAGGGGGAAAATGGGGGGGAAACGGGAAAAACCGGGGCAAAAAGGGGGAAAATGGAGATAAAATGGGGGGGAAATGGGGGAAATGGGGAAAAATGGGGGAAGAAATGGAAAATGGGGGGAAATGGGAAAAAATAGGGGAAAATGGGGGAAAAAATGGGGGGAAAATGGGGGGAAAAGGGAGAAAATGGGGAAAACGGGGGAAAATTGGGGAAAACTGGGGAAAGAACGGGGGGAAAATGGGGAAAACTGGGGGAAAAAATGGAAAATGGGGGGAAATTGGGGAAAAAATGAGAAAAAATGAGGGAAGATGGGGAAAACTGGGGGAAAACTGGGGGGAAACGGGTGACAATGGGAAAAATTGAGAAAAAATGGGGGAAAATGAGGAAAAATTGTGGAAAACTGGGGGGAAATTGGAAAGAAATGTGGGGAAAATGGGGAAAAATGGGAAAAATGGGGGGAAATGGGGAAAATGGGGGAAAAATGGGGGAAATGGGAGATCCCCCCCCGGCGATGCCGTTTTTGATCAATTTTCGCTTTTTATGGAATTATTTTTTATTCAATTCCAGGAAAATCTCGAACTCGGTGAAAAAGAACTAAAAACGCCCAAAACCCCAAAAAAGGGAAAATTTGGGGGTTCCCTCTCCCATCCCCCAAACCCTGACCCCAAACCCTCCCGGACAGGGACTGGGGGGCACTGGGGGGGCACTGGGGGGGGCACTGGGGACACTGGGGGAACTGGGGGGGAACTGGGGGGCACTGGGGGCACTGGGGGGCACTGGGGGGCACTGGGGGGCACTGGGGGGGCACTGGGGACACTGGGAGGGCACTGGGGGGGCACTGGGGGCACTGGGGGCGCACTGGGGGCACTGGGAGCACTGGGGGACACTGGGGGGCACTGGGGGGCACTGGGGGGGCACTGGGGGGCACTGGGGGCACTGGGGGGGAACTGGGGGGAACTGGGGACTGGGGGGCACTGGGGGGCACTGGGGGCACTGGGGGGCACTGGGGGGCACTGGGGCAACTGGGGGGAACTGGGGCAACTGGGGGGAACTGGGGGGGCACTGGGGGAACTGGGGGGCACTGGGGGGGCACTGGGGGGCACTGGGGCAACTGGGGGGGCACTGGGGGAACTGGGGGGCACTGGGGGAACTGGGGGGGCACTGGGGGGGCGGATCGGGCTCTGTAGCCCCCCCTCCGCCCCGCGATGACCCCGCCCCTTCATGAATATGCAAATTAAACCATCAACCCCCGCCCAGCGCGGCCCCGCAGCCATTGGCTGCCGGCCTCATGAATATGCAGATGAGCCCCCCCCCGCTGTCTCCGCCCCCTAAACCGGAGACCCCCTCCCCCCCTCCCCCCCCAACCCGGAATCCCCAAAACGCCGGGACCCCCCCCAAAATAATCCCCGGAACCCGCGATTGACCCCAAAATCACCACGGAGCCCAAACCGGGACCCCCCAAACCGGGACCCCCCCAAAACCGGGACCCCCCCAAAACCGGGATCCCCCCGAAATGAACTCCAAAGCCCCCAAAATCAAGGATTCCCCCCAAAACCGGGATCCCTCATCCCAAATTAACCCAACCCTCCCCCTCCCCCAAACCAGGAACCCCCAAATCCTAAAGCCCCCTCCCCAAATTAACCCAAATCCCCCCAAATCTCCCCCTCCCCCAAACCCAGGACCCCCAAAATCGGGACCCCCAAACCCCAGAAGCCCCCACCCCAAATCCCCCCTCCCCCAACCCAGGACCCCCCAAAACCACGACCCCAGCCCCAAATTTTGGGGTCACTCCCGTCTTTACTGGGGAGGGGGCGGCCCCCCCCCCTCACTGGGGGGCTCCCCGGGGTTTTTGGGGCGCTTTTTGGGGTTTTTGGGGCCGGGGGGGTCCCGGTGTTTAGGACCCCTCCCCAAATTAACCCAACCCCCAAAAATCTCCCCCTCCCCAATCCAGGACTCCCAAAAACCGGGACCCCCAAAAACCCAGAAGCCCCCTCCCCAAATTAACCCAAATCCCCCCAAATCTCCCCCTCCTCCAATCCAGGACCCCCAAAACCGGGACCCTCACCCCAAATTAACCCAAATCCCCCCAAATCTCCCCCTCCTCCAATCCAGGACCCCTCAAACCACTCCCAAAATCAGGACCCCCCCCCCTACCCCAAATTAACCCACATCCCCCCCAAATCCCCCCTCCCCAAATCCCAAGACCCCCAAAACCGGGACCCCCCACCCCAAATTAACCCAAATGCCCCCAAATCTCCCCCTCCTCCAAAACCAGGACCCCCCTCCCCAAATTAACCCAAATCTCCTCCAACCCAAAACCCCCCAAAACCACGACCCCCTCCCCAAATTCCGGGCTCGCTCCCGTCTTTATTGAACCCCCTTTTCTGGGGGCACCCCGCGGGGATTTTGGGGCGCTTTTTGGGGTTTTTGGGGCCGGGGGGGTCCCGGTGTTTAGGACCCCTCCCCAAATTAACCAAAATCTCCCCAAATCCCCCCTCCCCCAAAACCGGGACCCCTCCCCAAATTAACCCAAATCTCCCCCTCCTCCAACCCAGGACCCCCCAAAATCCAGGACCCCCACCCCAAATTAACCCAAATCCCCCAAATCTCCCCATCCCCAATCCAGGACCGCCAAAACCAGGACCCCCCTCCTCAAATTAACCCAAATCTCCTCCAACCCAAAACCCCCCAAAACCACGACCCCCTCCCCAAATTCCGGGCTCGCTCCCATCTTTATTGAACCCCCTTTTCTGGGGGCACCCCGCGGGGATTTTGGGGCGCTTTTTGGGGTTTTTGGGGCTGCCAGTAGCGGCCGTAGGCCTCCTCGAAGAGCTCCCTGCAGGCCACGCGCCCCCCGAGGTGGGCGCAGGCCAGGAAGACCCCCCCCAATTTGCGGTGCAGGGCGTAGCTGGGCTCGGGGGGCGGCACCAGGCGGCCCCGCAGCAGCTGCGGGAGCAGCGCCCGCACCCCCCGCGCCGTGCCCTGAACCCCGAAATCGAAGGGCTGAGCCCCCCAGAAGGGCTCCCCCAGCAGCAGCACCGCCCGCACGTGCAGCGCCTCGGCCGCCTGCGGTTTGGGGAGAAAAAGGGGGAAATTGGGGCAGCGGGGAATTGGGGTGAGAAACCCCAAAATTGGGGCACGGCGGAATTGGGGAGGGGTTGGAAATTGGGGGGGGGGAGCCTGGAATTGGGGTGGGGGAGGAGGGAATTGGGGGTGAGGGGTTCCAGGGCCTGGGTTTGGGGAGAAAAACCCCGGATTTGGGTCAGTGGGGAGGAGGGAATTGGGGTGGGGAAGGCAGAAATTGGGGCAACCCCGGAATTGGGGAGGGGTCTGAAATTGGGGTGGGGGAGCCCCGAATTGGGGTGGGGGGTCTGAAATTGGGGTGAGAGGTTCCAGGGCCTGGGTTTGGGGGGAAAAAAGGGGGATTTGGGTCAGGAGGGAGGTGGGAATTGGGGTGGGAAAGAACCCAAAACTGGGGGGAAAGGGCCTAAAATTGGGATGGGAAAGAGGCCAAAATTGGGGGAGCAGGAGAGTCCAAAACTGGGGGGGAAAGAGGCCAAAATTGGGGGAAAAGAGCCCAAAATTGGGGATGGGGAAGAGCCCAAAATTCGGGGGAAAGAGCCCAAAATTGGGGTGGGGAAGCCCAAAATTGGGGTGAGGGGTTTCAGGGCCTGGGTTTGGGGGCAAAAAAGGGGGATTTGGGTCAGGGGGGAGGTGGGAATTGGGGTGGGAAAGAACCCAAAACTGGGGGGAAAGGGCCTAAAATTGGGGTGAAGGAGCCCAAAATTGGGGGAAAAGAGGCCAAAATTGGGGAAAGAGCCCAAAATTGGGGTGGGGGGTCTGAAATTGGGTGAGGGGTTCCAGGGCCTGGGTTTGGGGGCAAAAAGGGCGGATTTGGGTCAGCCCTGCAGCCCGAAATGGAAGGGCTGAGCCCCCCAGAAGGGCTCCCCCAGCAGCAGCAGCGCCCGCACGTGCAGCGCCTCGGCCGCCTGCGGTTTGGGGAGAAAAAGGGGGAAATTGGGGCAGCGGGGAATTGGGGGGAAAAGTGTGAAATTAGGGGCGGGAGGGAATTGGGGAGGGGTTGGAAATTGGGGTGGGGGAGCCTGGAATTGGGGTGGGGGAGGAGGGAATTGGGGGTGAGGGGTTCCAGGGCCTGGGTTTGGGGGGAAAAAGGTGGGATTTGGGTCAGGGAAGGCAGAAATTGGGGTGAGAAACCCCAAAATTGGGGCACGGCGGAATTGGGGAGGGGTCGGAAATTGGGGTGGGGGAGCCCGGAATTGGGGTGGGGGAGCCCAAAGTTGGGGTGGGGGAGGAGGGATTTGGGGGTGAGGGGTTCCAGGGCCTGGGTTTGAGGAGAAAAACCCCAAAATTTGGGTCGAGGAGAGGCGGGAATTGGAGTGGGGGAGGAGGGAATTGGGGTGAGAAACCCCAAAATTGGGGCACGCTGGAATTGGGGAGGGGTCGGAAATTGGGGTGGGGGAGGCAGAAATTGGGGTGAGAAACCCCGAAGTTGGGGTGGGGGGGGGGTCTGAAATTGGGGTGAGGGGTCCCAGGGCCTGGGTTTGGGGAGAAAACCCCAAAATTTGGGTCGAGGAGAGGCGGGAATTGGGGTGAGGGAGCCCCGAGTTGGGGTGGGGGGTCTGAAATTGGGGTGAGGGGTTCCAGGGCCTGGGTTTGGGGGGAAAAAAGGGGGATTTGGGTCAGGAGGGAGGTGGGAATTGGGGTGGGAAAGAACCCAAAACTGGGGTGAAAGGGCCTAAAATTGGGGTGAAGGAGCCCAAAATTGGGATGGGAAAGAGGCCAAAATTGGGGGGGGGGGGGGGGGGAAGAGCCCAAAATTGGGGCGGAAAATTCCCGAATTGGGGCGGAAAATCCCCAAATTGGGGTGGAAAATCCCAAAATTGGGGTGGAAAATCCCCGAATTGGGGCGGAAAATCCCAAAATTGGGGTGGAAAATCCCCGAATTGGGGTTCCTGCCCCGCTCCCACCTGGGACTCGAAGCCCGTCAGGAATTTCAGGTCCCGGGATTTGCGCAGCACCTTCCCCTCGTCCCGGTCGGCCGCAGCCCGGAGCACCTGGGCGGCCCCAAATTCCCCATTTTCCACCCCAAATTCCCCCTTTTCCACTCCAAATTCCCCCTTTTCACCCCAAATTCCCGATTTTCACCCCAAATTCCTGCTTTTCCCCCCAAATTCCCCATTTTCCACCCCAAATTCCCCCTTTTCCCCCCAAATTCCTGCTTTTCCCACCAAATTCCTGATTTTCACCCCAAATTCCCAATTTTCACCCCAAATTCCTGCTTTTCCACCCCAAATTCCTGATTTTTCATCCCAAATTCCCCCTTTTCACCCCAAATTCCCACTTTTCCACCCCAAATTCCTGATTTTTCACCCCGAATTCCCCCTTTCCACCCCAAATTCCCACTTTTCACCACCAAATTCCCGATTTTCACCCCAAATTCCCAATTTTCACCCCAAATTCCCACTTTTCACCCCAAATTCCAGCTTGTCACCCCAAATTCCTGATTTTTCATCCCAAGTTCCCAATTTTCACCCCAAATTCCCAATTTTCACCCCCAAATTCCCAATTTTCACCCCAAATTCCCACTTTTCCCCCAAATTCCTGATTTTCCACCCCAAATTCCCCCTTTTCACCCCAAATTCCCCCTTTTCACCCCCAATTTCCCCATTTTCACCCCAAATTCCTCATTTTCACCAAGTTCCCAATTTTCACCCCAAATTCCTGATTTTCCACCCCAAATTCCCCCTTTTAACCCCAAATTCCCCCTTTTCACCCCAAATTCCCAATTTTCCACCCCAAATTCCCCTTTTCACCCCAAATTCCCACTTTTTCCGCCAAATTCCTGCTTTTTAACCCCAAATTCCTGCTTTTTCACCCCACATTGCCGCTTTTCACCCCAAATTCCTGCTTTTCACCCCAAATTCCGGCTTTTCACCCCCAAATTCCAAATCCGCCCTAAATCCCCCCAAAATTTCCCCCAAATCCCCAAAAGTGTTCTCAAATTTCCCAAATTCCCCTCAAATCCCCCCAAATCCCCCCAAATCCCTCAAATCCCGCAAAATCACCACAAAATCCTCCCCAGATCCTCTCAAAATCCCCCAAATCCTCAAAACTCCCCCAAAATCCCCCCAAATCTTCCCAAAATCCCCCAAATTTCCTCAAAAATCCCCTGAAATCCCCCAAATCTTCTCAAAATCCCCCAAAATCTCCCCCAAATCCCCAAAACTGTTCTCAAAATCCTCCAAAATGCCCCAAATCCCCAAAATTCCCCCCAAAATCCCCCCAAAATCCCCAAATCTTCTCAAAATCCCCCAAATCCGCCCTAAAGCCCCCCAAAATTTCCCCCAAATCCCCAAAAAAGTTCTCAAAATCCTCCAGAATCCCCCCAACCCCCCCCAATCCCCCAAATCTTCCCAAAATCTCTCAAAATCCCCCCAAAATTTCCCCCCAAATCCCCAAAAATCTTCCCAAATTCCCCCTCAATGCCCCTGAATCCCCCCAAATTTCCCCCAAATCTCTCAAGTTCCCCCAAATCCCCAAAATCCACCCAAAAATCCCCCAAATCTTCTCAAAATCCCCCCAAATCCCCCCCAAATCTCCCCAAAATCCCCCCACCCCCCCCAAATCTTTTCAAAATCTCTCAAAATCCCCCCCAAATTTCCCCCCAAATCCCCAAAAATCTTCCCAAATCCCCCCCAAATCCCCCCAAATCCCCCCAACCCCCCACTTTTGCCCGTTTCCGGCCGTTCTGGCCCCGTTTCCGCACCTCGATGTAATGGTCGGTGAATTCCTGCTCGAAGGAGCGGCTGGCCCCGAAATCCAGCAGCGTCAGCTGGGGGGGACCCCAAAACCCCCCAGGGACAAAAGTTGGGATTTGGGGAGGGGGGGTTGGGGTCTGCCCCAAAATCCCACAAAAATCCCACAAAAATCCCCAAAAATCCCACGAAAATCCCATAAAAATCCCACGAAAATCCCATAAAAATCCCCAAAAATCCCACGAAAATCCCACAAAAATCCCATAAAAATCCCATAAAAATCCCACAAAAATCCCACAAAATCCCCATAAAAATCCCACGAAAATCCCACAAAAATCCCATAAAAATCCCACAAAATCCCACAAAAATCCCACAAAAATCCCACAAAAATCCCCCGAAAATCCCATGAAAATCCCACAAAAATCCCACAAAATCCCATAAAAACCCCACGAAAATCCCACAAAAATCCCATAAAAATCCCACAAAAATCCCCAAAAATCCCACAAAAATCCCCATAAAAATCCCACAAAATCCCCATAAAAATCCCATAAAAATCCCATAAAAATCCCACAAAAATCCCACAAAATCCCACAAAAATCCCACAAAAATCCCACAAAAATCCCATAAAAATCCCATAAAAATCCCACAAAAATCCCCCAAAAATCCCCAAAAATCCCACAAAAATCCCACAAAAATCCCACGAAATTCCTCAACCCCCCCAAAAAATCACCACGAAAGTCCCACAAAATTCCGCAAACTGCACAAAAATCCCAGAAAAATCCCCAAAATTCCTCAAATCCCAGAAAAATCCCAGAGAAATCCCACAAAGTTCCTCAAATCCCACAAAAATCCCCCCAAAATTCCCCCAAATCCCCCCCAAATCCCCGTTTTTGGGGCTCACCCGGTGCTTTTCGGGGTCATACAGGAAGTTGGCCCAGTTGGGGTCGGTGCAGGGACCCCAAAATCCCTCCAAAAATCCCCAAAATCCACAAAAATACCTCAAATCCTCCAAAAATCCTCCAAAAATCCCACAAAATCATCCAAAAAACCCCTCAAAATCCCCCCAGATCCCTCCAAAAATCCCCCAAAATCCCTCAAATAATCCACAAAAATCCCCCAAAATCTCCACAAAAATCCCACAAAATCATCCAAAAAACCCCTCAAAATCCCCCCAGATCCCTCCAAAAATCCCCCAAAATCCCTCAAATAATCCACAAAAATCCCCCAAAATCTCCACAAAAATCCCTCAAAATCACCCAAAAAATCCCTCAAAATCCACAAAAATCCCCCCCCAAATCCCCCAACATCCACAAAAATCCCTCAAATCCTCCCAAAATCCTCGAAAAATCCTATAAAATCTCCACAAAATCCCACAAAATTCACCCAAAATCTTCCAAAAATGCCCCAAATTCCCGTTTTGGGGCTCACCTGGTGCTTTTCGGGGTCGTACAGGAAGTTGGCCCAGTTGGGGTCGGTGCAGAGACCCCAAATCCCCCCGATTTCCCCCAAATTCCCATTTTGGGGCTCACCCGGTGCTTTTCGGGGTCGTACAGGAAGTTGGCCCAGTTGGGGTTGGTGCAGAGACCCCAAATCCCCCCGATTTCCCCCAAATTCCCATTTTGGGGCTCACCCGGTGCTTTTCGGGGTCGTAGAGGAAGTTGGCCCAGTTGGGGTCGCTCTGCATGAAGCGGAACTGGAAGAGCTCCAGGAGGCAGAGCCGGAGCAGCTGCGAGCAGAGCTGGGCACGGGGCAGGGACCCCAAATCCACACAAATCAGCCCAAATCGGCCCAAATCGGCCCCAAATCCACACAAATCAGCCGAAATCAGCCAAAATCAGCCCAAAATCAGCCCAAATCAGCTGAAATCAGCCAAAATCAGCCCAAATCAGCCCCAAATCCACACATAATCAGCCCAAAATCAGCCAAAATCAGCCCAAAATCAGCCCAAATCAGCTGAAATCAGCCAAAATCAGCCCAAATCAGCCCCAAATCCACACAAAATCAGCCGAAATCAGCCAAAATCAGCCCAAATCAGCTGAAATCAGCCCAAATCGGCCCAAATCAGCCCCAAATCCACACAAATCAGCCGAAATCAGCCAAAATCAGCCCAAATCAGCCGAAATCAGCCCCAAATCCACACATAATCAGCCCAAATCAGCCGAAATCAGCCAAAATCAGCCCAAAATCAGCCCCAAATCCACACAAAATCAGCCCAAATCAGCCGAAATCAGCCCAAAATCAGCCCAAATCAGCTGAAATCAGCCCAAATCAGCCCCAAATACACACAAAATCAGCCGAAATCAGCCGAAATCAGCCCCAAATCAGCCCAAATCAGCCCAAATCGGCCCAAATCGGCCAAAATCAGCCCAAATCGGCCCAAATCGGCCAAAATCCACACAAATCAGCCAAAATCAGCCAAAATCAGCCCCAAATCCACACAAAATCAGCCAAAATCAGCCAAAATCAGCCCCAAATCCACACAAAATCAGCCCCAAATCAGCCCCGAATCAGCCCAAATCAGCCAAAATCAGCCCAAATCAGCCCCAAATCAGCCCAAATCATCCCCCAAACAGCCCCAAATCAGCCGAAATCAGCCAAAATCAGCCCCAAATCAGCCCAAATCCACCCAAATCAGCCCAAAATCATCCCCAAATCAGCCGAAATCAGCCCAACTCCACCCCGAAATCAGCCCAAAATCAGCCCAAATCAGCCCAAAATCCACCCCGAAATCAGCCCAAATCAGCCCCAAATCCCCCCAAATCCATCAAAATCTCCAAAAAATCCCCAAAATGAAAAACAAAATCCCCCAAACCCCTTCAAAATCCCACAGAATCCCTCAAAATCCCCCCAAATTGGCTCAAATCTCCACAAAATCCCCAAAATCCCCCAAAATTCCCTCCAAATCCCTCAGAATCCAAACCCCCCCCCCCCCAAACACCCTCAAATCCCCAAAAATCCCCTGAAATCCCTCAAAAAGCCCCCAAATCCCCCCAAAATCCGGCAGAACCCTCCCCAAATCCCCCCCAACCCCCCCAAAACCCCCACGGCCCCCCCAAAAACAAGACCCCCCCCAAATTAGGACCCCCCCCGCAAATTAACCCCAAACCCCCCAAAAATGGGGACCCTCCCCCAAAACCGGGACCCCCCCCCAACCTGGGACTCCCCAAAATTGGGACCCACCCCCAAACTGCAGCCCCCCCCCCCCAAAAACCGGGATCCCCCCAAATCTGGGACCCCCCTCTAAACTGTGACCCCCCCCCCCAAAATCGGGACCCCCCAAAAAACTGGGACCCCCCAAAATAGGGACGATCCCCCCAAACCTGAGACCCCCCCCCCAAAAACCGGGACCCCCCAAAAACTGAGATCCCACCCCAAAATCGGGACCCCCCAAAATCTGCACCCCCCCCCCAAAAACCGGGACCCCCCAAAACTGGAACCCCCAGCCAAAATCGGGACCCCCCCCAAACCTGCAGCCCCCCAAAAACTGGGACCCCCCAAAATCAGGACCCCCCCAAAACTGAGACCCCCCCTCAAAATGGGGACCTCCCCCCAAATCTGGGACCCCCCCCAAAATCATGACCCCCCCTAAAATCAGGACCCCCCCCAAAACTGAGACCCCCCCAAAATCGGGATCCCCAAAACCGGAACCTCCCCAAATCTGCGACCCCCCCCAAAATCGGGACCCCCCAAAAACCAGGACCCCGCCCCCAAATCTGGGACTCCCCAAATCTGGGACCCCCCCCCAAAATCGGGATCCCCAAAACCGGAGCCCCCCCCCCCCCCAAATCTGGGACCCCCCCTGAACTGGGACCCCCCCCAAAATCTGCCTTTTTTGGGGTTCCCCGATTTTTTGGGGGGGGTTCTGGATTTTTTAGGGGTTCCCAGGGTTTTTTTGGGGGTTCCCCAATTTTTTGGGGGACTCCCCGATTTTTTTGGGAGTTCCCCGATTTTTTTGAGGGTTCCCCGATTTTTTGGGGGTTCCCCGATTTTTTTGGGAGTTCCCCGATTTTTTTGAGGGTTCCCCGATTTTTTTGGGAGTTCCCCGATTTTTTTGAGGGTTCCCCGACTTTTTTTGGGGGGGTTCTGGATTTTTTGGGGGGTTCCCAGGGGTTATTTGGAGGTTCCCGGATTTTTTTGGGGGGTCCCCGATTTTTTGGGGGGTTCCCCGATTTTTTTGGGGGTTCCCCAATTTTTGGGGGGGGGTTCCCCGACTTTTTTAGGGGTTCCCCAATTTTTTTGGGGGGGGTTCCGGTGTTTTTGGGGGTTTTTTGGATTTTTCAGGGGTTCCCAGGGGTTTTTTTTCGGGGGTTCCCTCATTTTTTTGGGATTCCCCAATTTTTTGGGGGTTTCCCGATTCTTTTTTGGGATTCCTCGATTTTCTGGGGGGGTTCCCTGCTTTTCTGGGGGTTCCCCGATTTTTTGGGGGGTTCCCCAATATTTTTGGGGGTTCCCCACTTTTTTTGGGCGGTTCCCCGATTTTTTTTTTGGGTTCCCCGATTTTTTTGGGGACTCCCCGATTTTTGGGGGGGTTCCCCGATTTTTTGGGGGGTTCCCCGATTTTTTTGGGGATTTCCCGTTTATTTGGGAGGGTTCTGGGTTTTTTAGGTGTTCCCAGGTTTTTTTGGGGGTTCCCCGATTTTTTGGGGGTTCCCCGAGTTTTTTTGAAGGTTCCCGGATTTTTGGGGGGTTCCCCGACGTTTTTTGCGGGTTTCCCGATTTTTTTGGGGTTCTCCGATTTTTTTGGGAGGGGTTCCCCGATTTTTTGGGGGTTCCCCGATTTTTTTGAAGGTTCCCGGATTTTTTGGGGGGTTCCCCGATTTTTTGGGGGGGTTCTGGATTTTTTAGGGTTTCCCAGGGTTTTTTGGGGGGGTTCCCCGAGTTTTTGGGGGTTCCCCGATTTTTTGGGGTTCCCCGATTCTTTTTTGGGATTCTCCGATTTTTTGGGGGTTCCCCGATTCTTTTTTGGGATTCTCCGATTTTTTGGGGGTTCCCCGATTCTTTTTTGGGATTCCTCGATTTTTGGGGGGGGTTCCCCTATTTTTTTGGAGCTTCCCCGATTTTTCTGGGATTCCCCGATTTTTTGGGGGGGTTTCCCCGATTTTTTGGGGTCCCCACCTGGTCCCGGCGCTCTTGGGGGAGGCCCCGGCAGCGCTCGAGGGGCTCCCCCCGGCCCCACTCGGTGCAGAGCACCCGGAGCGAGCTCAGCTCCGGCACCACCCTGGGCACGTGGAAAAAGGGCTCGTCCTTCAGGAGAAGCCTGGAAAGGACCCCAAAACCCTCAAAATCCGCCCCAAAAACCCCCAAAGCCCAAAAATCCCCTCCAAAATCCACCCAGAAACGGCCCCCCCCCAAAAAAACCCCACAAGAAAAACCAAAGCCCCACAAACGGCGGAAATCCTCCCCCAAAATCCCCTAAAACTCCCCCGAAATGGCCCCAAAATGCCACAAAATGCCACAAAATGCCCCAAAACTCCACAAAACTTCCCCGAAATGGCCCCAAAAACGCCCCGAAACTCCTCAAAACCCCAAAATTGCCCCCAAAACCACCCCAAAACTCCTCAAAACCCCAAAATGGCCCCAAAAAAGCCCCAAAGTTCCTCAAAAACCCCAAATTACCCCCAAACACCCCCAAACTCCTCAAAACCCCAAAATGGCCCCCAAAAAGCCTCAAAACGCCTAAAAATCCCAAGAAACCCCCAAATCATTCCCCAAAACCACTCAAACCACCCCAAAATCCCCCCAGCCCCGCCAAATCCCCTAAAAACCACCCAAAAATGGCCCCAAATCCCCAAATTCCTCCAAAAAACCCTCCAAACATCCCTTAAATCCCCCCCAATCCCCTAAAAATGCCCCAAAACCTTCCAAAATCCCCCCAAATTCCCCCTAAAAAACCCCAAATCCCCCAAAATTCCCCCAAATCCTCTAAAATTCCCCCCAAACCCCTAAAACCCCTCTAAAAACTCCCAAACCCACCAAAATCCCACCAAAATCCACCCAAAATCCACCCAAACCCCCCGAATCCCCCCAAAATCCTCCTCAAATCCCCCAAAATGCCCCCAAAATCCCTCGAATCCCCTCACACCCCCCAAATCCTCCCAACTTCCCCCAAGATCCCCCCCAAATCCCCTAAAATCCCTCTAAATCCTCCCAAAATCCCCCAAATCCCCCCCAAAACCCCAAAAATCCCCCAACCCCCCCCAAAAATCCCCCAACCCCCCCCAAATCCTCCCCAAATCCCCCCCAAAATCCTTCCAATCCCCTCAAAACCCCCCCAAATCTCCTCGAAAATCCCCCCAAATTTCCCCCAAAATCCCCCCAAATCCATCTCAAACCTCCCAAATCATCCCCCCAAAATCCCCAAATCCCCCCAAAACGCCCCAAAACGCCCCAAAATGCCCCAAAATGCCCCAAATCCCCGACCCCGCACCGGAACCTCCGCGCCGCCGCCGCCTCCCGGCCGTAGTCGCACTCGAGCTCCAGCTCCGCCCGCAGCGCCCGCAGCGACTGCGCCGCGAAGAGCCCTGGATTTGGGGTGAAAAACGGCGATTTTGGGGCTCGGGGGACAATGGAGATTTTGGGGGGTTTTTTGGGATTTTTTGGGATTTTTTTGGGATTTTTTTGGGATTTTTTTGGATTTTTGGGGGTTTTTTTGGGGATTTTAAAGGGATTTTTATGGGATATTTTTGGGAATTGATTCGCTAAAAGTCCTGGATTTGGGGTGAAAAACGGCGATTTTGGGGCTCGGGGGGAAATGGGGATTTTGGGGGGAATTTGGGGATTTTTTGGGATTTTTTTGGGGATTTTTTGGGTTTTTTTTGGGGGATTCTTAAGGGATTTTTAAGGGATGTTTTTGGGAATTGATTCGCTAAAAGTCCTGGATTTGGGGTGAAAAACGGCGATTTTGGGGTTTGGGGGGAAAATGGGGTTTTTTTGGGATTTTTTGGGGGATTTTTTGGGGATTTTTGGGGTTTTTTTTGGGGATTTTAAAGGGATTTTTATGGGATATTTTTGGGAATTGATTCACTAAAAGTCCTGGATTTGGGGTGAAAAACGGCGATTTTGGGGCTCGGGGGAAAATGGGGATTTTGGGGGGTTTTTTTGGGGATTTTTTGGGATTTTTTGGGGATTTTTTTTTGATTTTTGGGGATTTTAAAGGGATTTTTATGGGATATTTTTGGGAATTGATTCGCTAAAAGTCCTGGATTTGGGGTGAAAAACTGGGATTTTGGGGCTCGGGGGGAAATGGGGATTTTTGGGGGTTTTTTGGGATTTTTTGGGATTTTTTTGGGATTTTTGGGGGTTTTTTTGGGGATTTTAAAGGGATTTTTATGGGATATTTTTGGGAATTGATTCGCTAAAAGTCCTGGATTTGGGGTGAAAAACCGGGATTTTGGGGCTTTGAGGGGAAAATGGGGATTTTGGGGGAGTTTTTGGGATTTTTTGGGATTTTTTTGGGGATTTTTGGGGATTTTTTGGGGTTTTTTTGGGGGATTCTTAAGGGATTTTTAAGGGATGTTTTTGGGAATTGATTCGCTAAAAGTCCTGGATTTGGGGTGAAAAACGGCGATTTTGGGGTTTGGGGGGAAAATGGGGATTTTGGGGGAATTTTGGGGATTTTTTGGGGATTTTTTTGGGATTTTTTTGGATTTTTTGGGGGTTTTTCGGGGATTTTAAAGGGATTTTTATGGGATATTTTTGGGAATTGATTCACTAAAAGTCCTGGATTTGGGGTGAAAAACGGCGATTTTGGGGCTCGGGGGGAAATGGGGATTTTGGGGGTTTTTTTGGGATTTTTGGGGATTTTTTTGGGATTTTTTTGGGATTTTTTTGGATTTTTGGGGGTTTTTTTGGGGATTTTAAAGGGATTTTTATGGGATATTTTTGGGAATTGATTCGCTAAAAGTCCTGGATTTGGGGTGAAAAACGGCGATTTTGGGGCTTTGAGGGGAAAATGGGGATTTTGGGGGAGTTTTTGGGATTTTTTGGGATTTTTTTGGGGATTTGTTTGGGTTTTTTTGGGGGATTCTTAAGGGATTTTTAAGGGATGTTTTTGGGAATTGATTCACTAAACGTCCTGGATTTGGGGTGAAAAACGGGGATTTTGGGGCTTTGAGGGGAAAATGGGGATTTTGGGGGAGTTTTGGGGATTTTTTGGGGGATTTTTTTTTGATTTTTGGGGGTTTTTTTGGGGATTTTAAAGGGATTTTTATGGGATATTTTTGGGAATTGATTCGCTAAAAGTCCTGGATTTGGGGTGAAAAACGGCGATTTTGGGGCTCGGGGGAAAATGGGGATTTTGGGGGGATTTTGGGGATTTTTTGGGATTTTTTTGGGATTTTTTTTGGATTTTTGGGGTTTTTTTTGGGGATTTTAAAGGGATTTTTATGGGATATTTTTGGGAATTGATTCGCTAAAAGTCCTGGATTTGGGGTGAAAAACGGCGATTTTGGGGCTCGGGGGGAAATGGGGATTTTGGGGGTTTTTTTGGGATTTTTGGGGATTTTTTGGGATTTTTTTGGGATTTTTGGGGGTTTTTTTGGGGATTTTTGGGGATTTTTTGGGGTTTTTTTGGGGGATTCTTAAGGGATTTTTAAGGGATGTTTTTGGGAATTGATTCGCTAAAAGTCCTGGATTTGGGGTGAAAAACCGGGATTTTGGGGTTTGGGGGGAAAATGGGGATTTTGGGGGGTTTTTTGGGATTTTTTGGGATTTTTTTGGGATTTTTGGGGGTTTTTTTGGGGGTTTTAAAGGGATTTTTAAGGGATATTTTTGGGAATTGATTCGCTAAAAGTCCTGGATTTGGGGTGAAAAACAGCGATTTTGGGGCTTTGAGGGGAAAATGGGGATTTTGGGGGAGTTTTTGGGATTTTTTGGGATTTTTTTGGGGATTTTTGGGGATTTTTTGGGGTTTTTTTGGGGGATTCTTAAGGGATTTTTAAGGGATGTTTTTGGGAATTGATTTGCTAAAAGTCCTGGATTTGGGGTGAAAAACGGCGATTTTGGGGCTCAGGGGGAAATGGGGATTTTGGGGGTTTTTTTGGGATTTTTGGGGATTTTTTGGGATTTTTTTGGGATTTTTGGGGTTTTTTTGGGGGATTTTAAAGGGATTTTTATGGGATATTTTTGGGAATTGATTCACTAAAAGTCCTGGATTTGGGGTGAAAAACAGCGATTTTGGGGCTTTGAGGGGAAAATGGGGATTTTGGGGGAGTTTTGGGGATTTTTTGGGATTTTTTTGGGGATTTTTGGGGATTTTTTGGGGTTTTTTTGGGGGATTCTTAAGGGATGTTTTTGGGAATTGATCCACTAAAAGTCCTAGATTTGGGGTGAAAAACGGCGATTTTGGGGCTCGGGGGAAAATGGGGATTTTTGGGGAATTTTGGGGATTTTTTGGGGATTTTTTGGGATTTTTTTGGATTTTTTGGGGGTTTTTAGGGGATTCTTAAGGGATTTTTAAGAGATATTTTTGGGAATTGATTCGCTAAAAGTCCTGGATTTGGGGTGAAAAACGGCGATTTTGGGGCTCGGGGGGGAAATGGGGATTTTGGGGGAGTTTTTGGGATTTTTTGGGATTTTTTGGGGATTTTTTTTGGATTTTTGAGGGGTTTTTTGGGGATTTTAAAGGGATTTTTATGGGATATTTTTGGGAATTGATTCGCTAAAAGTCCTGGATTTGGGGTGAAAAACCGGGATTTTGGGGCTTGGGGGAAAATGGGGATTTTGGGGGAGTTTTTGGGATTTTTTGGGATTTTTTTGGGGATTTTTGGGGATTTTTTGGGGTTTTTTTGGGGGATTCTTAAGGAATTTTTAAGGGATATTTTTGGGAATTGATTCACTAAAAGTCCTGGATTTGGGGTGAAAAACGGCGATTTTGGGGCTCGGGGGAAAATGGGGATTTTGGGGGTTTTTTGGGGATTTTTGGGGATTTTTTTGGGATTTTTTTGGGATTTTTGGGGTTTTTTTGGGGATTTTAAAGGGATTTTTATGGGATATTTTTGGGAATTGATTCGCTAAAAGTCCTGGATTTGGGGTGAAAAACGGCGATTTTGGGGCTCGGGGGGAAATGGGGATTTTGGGGGGTTTTTTGGGATTTTTTGGGATTTTTTTGGGGATTTTAAAGGGATTTTTATGGGATATTTTTGGGAATTGATTCGCTAAAAGTCCTGGATTTGGGGTGAAAAACGGGATTTTGGGGCTTGGGGGGAAAGAAATGGGATTTTGAGGGATTTTGGCCGTTTTTGGGTGGATTTTGAGCTTTCTCAAGGGGATTTTGTGATTTTCTGTGGGATTGGGGTTTTTAGAGCAGATTTTGGGGTTTTCTGTGGGGATTTTGGGGTATTTTATGGGATTTTGGGGTTTTCTGTGGGGATTTTGGGGTATTTTGAGGGGATTTTGGGGGTTTTCTGTGGGGATTTTAGGGTATTTTGAGGAGATTTTGGGGTTTTTCTGTGGGATTTTGGGGAATTTTAAGGGAATTTCTGGGATTTTGGGGTTTTCTGTGGGATTTTGTGGTTTTCCTGTGGGATTTTGGGGTGTTTTGAGGGGATCTGGGGGTTTTCTGTGGAATTTTGGGGTATTTATGGCATTCTGGGGTTTCCCGTGGGATTTGGGGGGATTTTCTGGGATTTTGTGGTTTCCTGTGGGATTCTGGGGTGTTTCCTGGGATTTTGGGGTTTTCCTGTGGGATTTTGGGGGGATTTTCTGGGATTTTGGGGTTTCCTGTGGGATTTTGGGGGGATTTTCTGGGATTTTGGGGTTTTCCCGTGGGATTTTGGGGGATTTTCTGGGATTTTGGGGTTTCCCGTGGGATTTGGGGGGGATTTTCTGGGATTTGGGGGTTTCCTGGGGGATTTTTGGGGGATTTTCTGGGATTTTGGGGTTTCCTGGGGGATTTTGGGGTGTTTCCTGGGATTTTGGGGTTTTCCTGTGGGATTTGGGGGTATTTTCTGGGATTTTGGGGTTTTCCTGTGGGATTTTGGGGGATTTTCTGGGATTTTGGGGTTTCCCGTGGGATTTTGGGGGATTTTCTGGGATTTGGGGGTTTCCTGGGGGAGTTGGGGGTATTTTCTGGGATTTTGGGGTTTTCCTGTGGGATTTGGGGGGATTTTCTGGGATTTTGGGGTTTCCTGTGGGATTTGGGGGGATTTTCTGGGATTCTGGGGATTTCCTGTGGGATTTGGGGGGATTTTCTGGGATTTTGGGGTTTTCCTGTGGGATTTGGGGGGGATTTTCTGGGATTTTGGGGTTTCCCGTGGGATTTTGGGGGATTTTCTGGGATTCTGGGGATTTCCTGTGGGATTTGGGGGGATTTTCTGGGATTTTGGGGTTTTCCTGTGGGATTTTGGGGGGATTTTCTGGGATTTTGGGGTTTCCTGTGGGATTTGGGGGGATTTTCTGGGATTTTGCGGTTTTCCTGTGGGATTTTGGGGGTATTTTCTGGGATTTTGGGGTTTTCCTGTGGGATTTTGGGGGATTTTCTGGGATTTTGGGGTTTCCCGTGGGATTTGGGGGGGATTTTCTGGGATTTGGGGGTTTCCTGGGGGATTTTTGGGGGATTTTCTGGGATTTTGGGGTTTCCTGGGGGATTTTGGGGTATTTTCTGGGATTTTGTGGTTTCCTGTGGGATTCTGGGGTGTTTCCTGGGATTTTGGGGTTTTCCTGTGGGATTTTGGGGGATTTTCTGGGATTTTGGGGTTTCCTGTGGGATTTGGGGGGATTTTCTGGGATTTTGTGGTTTCCTGTGGGATTTTGGGGGGATTTTCTGGGATTTCGGGGTTTCCTGTGGGATTTGGGGGGATTTTCTGGGATTTTGGGGATTTCCTGTGGGATTTGGGGGGATTTTCTGGGATTTGGGGGTTTCCTGGGGGAGTTGGGGGTATTTTCTGGGATTTTGGGGTTTTCCTGTGGGATTTGGGGGGATTTTCTGGGATTTTGGGGTTTTCCTGTGGGATTTTGGGGGGATTTTCTGGGATTTTGGGGTTTCCTGTGGGATTTGGGGGGATTTTCTGGGATTTTGGGGTTTTCCTGTGGGATTTTGGGGGTATTTTCTGGGATTTTGGGGTTTTCCTGTGGGATTTTGGGGGATTTTCTGGGATTTTGGGGTTTCCCGTGGGATTTGGGGGGGATTTTCTGGGATTTGGGGGTTTCCTGGGGGATTTTTGGGGGATTTTCTGGGATTTTGGGGTTTCCTGGGGGATTTTGGGGTATTTTCTGGGATTTTGTGGTTTCCTGTGGGATTCTGGGGTGTTTCCTGGGATTTTGGGGTTTTCCTGTGGGATTTGGGGGTATTTTCTGGGATTTTGGGGTTTTCCTGTGGGATTTTGGGGGTATTTTCTGGGATTTTGGGGTTTTCCTGTGGGATTTTGGGGGATTTTCTGGGATTTTGGGGTTTCCCGTGGGATTTGGGGGGGATTTTCTGGGATTTGGGGGTTTCCTGGGGGATTTTTGGGGGATTTTCTGGGATTTTGGGGTTTCCTGGGGGATTTTGGGGTGTTTCCTGGGATTTTGGGGTTTTCCTGTGGGATTTGGGGGTATTTTCTGGGATTTTGGGGTTTTCCTGTGGGATTTTGGGGGATTTTCTGGGATTTTGGGGTTTTCCTGTGGGATTTTGGGGGATTTTCTGGGATTTTGGGGTTTTCCTGTGGGATTTTGGGGGATTTTCTGGGATTTTGGGGTTTTCCTGTGGGATTTGGGGGTATTTTCTGGGATTTTGGGGTTTCCTGGGGGATTTGGGGTCACCTTTGGGCAGCCCGGGGCTGAGGCTCAGCAGGGTCAGGAGGTTCTCGATGTCGCTGCCGATGCTGCGGGCGATGCCGGGGTACTGCGGGCACCCCAAAACCGGCCCTGAACCCCCAATTCCGGCCCCAAAACCGGCCCTGAACCCCCAATTCCGGCCCCAAAACCCGCCCTGAACCCCCAATTCCGGCCCCAAAACCCGCCCTGAACCCCCAATTCCAGCCCCAAAACCCGCCCTGAGCCCCCAATTCCAGCCCCAAAACCCGCCCTGAGCCCCCAATTCCGGCCCTGAACCCCCAATTCCGGCCCCAAAACCCGCCCTGAACCCCAAATTCCTGCCCTGAACCCCCAATTCCAGCCCCAATTCCGGCCCTGAACCTCAAATTCCAGCCCCAAAACCCGCCCTGAACCCCCAATTCCAGCCCTGAGCCCCCAATTCCAGCCCCAATTCCGGCCCTGAACCCCCAATTCCAGCCCCAAAACCGGCCCTGAACCCCCAATTCCGGCCCCAAAACCGGCCCTGAACCCCCAATTCCGGCCCCAAAACCCGCCCTGAACCCCCAATTCTGGCCCCAAAACCCACCCTGAGCCCCCAATTCCGGCCCTGAACCCCCAATTCTGGCCCCAAAACCCACCCTGAGCCCCCAATTCCGGCCCTGAACCCCAAATTCCGGCCCCAATTCCGGCCCTGAACCTCAAATTCCAGCCCCAAAACCCGCCCTGAACCCCAAATTCCTGCCCTGAACCCCCAATTCCAGCCCTGAGCCCCCAATTCCAGCCCCAATTCCGGCCCTGAACCCCCAATTCCAGCCCCAAAACCCGCCCTGAACCCCAAATTCCTGCCCTGAGCCCCCAATTCCAGCCCTGAACCCCAAATTCCTGCCCTGAGCCCCCAATTCCAGCCCTGAACCCCCAATTCCAGCCCCAAAACCCACCCTGAGCCCCAATTCCAGCCCTGAGCCCCCAATTCCAGCCCCAAAACCTGCCCTGAACCCCAAATTCCAGCCCTGAACCCCAAATTCCAGCCCTGAACCCCCAATTCTGGCCCCAATTCCAGCCCTGAACCCCAAATTCCCAAATCCTGCCCCAAATTCCCCAAATTCCTCCCTGAATTCCCCAAATCCCGCCCTGAATTTCCAAATTCCTCCCCGAATCCCCAAATCCTGCCCCGAATTCCCCCAAATCCCAGCTGGAATTCCCCAAATCCCGCCCCAAATTCCCCAACCCCGCCCACAATTCCCGGTTTCCAGCCCCAGTTCCAGCCCTGAATCCCAAAATTCCCACCCTTGTATCCCAAATTCCCCAAATTCCCCCCAAATCCCGCCCCAAATTCCCCAAATTCCTCCCTGAATTCCCCAAATCCCGCCCCAAATTCCCCAAATTCCCAAATCCCGCCCCGAATTCCCAAATCCAGCCCCGGTTCCAGCTCCAAACCCCCAATTCCAGCCCCGAATCCCCAAATTCCCCAAATTCCCACCCAGAACCCCAAATCCCCCAAATTCCACCCCAAATTCCCACCTCCCATATCCCAAATTCCATCCCAAATTCCCCAAATTCCCACCCCTCGTATCCCAAATTCCTCAAATTCCTTCCAAATTCCCCCCAAATTCCCACCCCCCAAATTCCCAGCCCTGAATCCCAAATCCCACCCCCAAATTCCCAAATCCCACCCTGAATTCCCCAAATCCCACCCCGAATTCCCAAATTCCACCACAAATTCCCAAATTCCTGAATTTCCCACCCTTGTATCCCAAATTCCACCCCAAATTCCCCCCAAATTCCAACCCTGAACCCCAAATCCCCCAAATTGCCCATTGTATCCCGAATTCCCAAATCCCGCCCCAAATTCCCCAAATTCCTCCCCGAATTCCCCAAATCCCGCCCAGAATTCCCGCTTTCCAGCCCCAATTCCAGCCCCAAATCCCCAGTTCCAGCCCTGAATCCCAAAATTCCCACCCGAGTATCCCAAATTCCCCAAATTCCCCCCAAATTCTCCCCCTTGTATCCCAAATTCCACCCCAAATTCCCAAACTCCCAAAATTCCCACCCTTGTGTCCCAAATTCCCCAAATTCCCCCCAAATCCCGCCCCGAATCCCCAAATCCCGCCCTGAATTTCCAAATTCCTCCCCAAATTCTGTCCCGAATTCCCCAAATCCCGCCCCAAATTCCCCAAATCGCGCCCAGAATTCCCGGTTTCCAGCCCCAATTCCAGCCCCAAATCCCCAGTTCCAGCCCTGAATCCCAAAATTCCCACCCGAGTATCCCAAATTCCACCCCAAATTCCCCCTCGTATCCCAAATTCCACCCCAAATTCCCAAACTCCCAAAATTCCCACCCTTGTGTCCCAAATTCCCCAAATTCCCCCCAAATCCCGCCCCAAATTCCCCCAAATCCCGCCCCGAATTCCCCAAATTCCTCCCCAAATTCACCAAATTCCCAAATCCCGCCCCGAATTCCCCAATCCCGCCCACAATTCCCGCTTTCCAGCCCCAATTCCAGCCCCGAATCCCCAAATTCCCACCCGAGTATCCCAAATTCCCCAAATTCCCCCCAAATTCCTCCCCGAATTCCCAAATCCCGCCCGGAATTCCCCAAATCCCGGCTGGAATTCCGTGAATTCCTCCCCTAAATCCCCAAATCCCTCCCCAAATTCCCCCCAAATCCTGCCCCGAATTCCCCAAATCCGGCCCTAAATCCCCAAATTCCTCCCCGAATTCCCCAAATCCGGCCCTAAATCCCCAAATCCTGCCCTGAATTCCCCAAATTCCTCCCCGAATTCCCCAAATCCCTCCCCAAATTCCCCCCAAATCCCGCCCCGAATCCCCAAATCCTGCCCTGAATTCCCAAATTCCTCCCCGAATTCCCCAAATTCCTCCCCGAATTCCCCAAATCCGGCCCTAAATCCCCAAATCCTGCCCTGAATTCCCCAAATTCCTCCCCGAATTCCCCAAATTCCTCCCCGAATTCCCCAAATATGGCCCTAAATCCCTAAATCCTGCCCTGAATTCCCCAAATTCCTCCCCGAATTCCCCAAATCCGGCCCTAAATCCCCAAATCCGGCCCTAAATCCCCAAATCCTGCCCCGAATTCCCCAAATCCCTCCCCAAATTCCCCCCAAATCCCACCCCGAATCCCCAAATCCTGCCCTGAATTCCCAAATTCCTCCCCGAATTCCCCAAATCCGGCCCTAAATCCCTAAATCATGCCCTGAATTCCCCAAATTCCTCCCCGAATTCCCCAAATCCGGCCCTAAATCCCCAAATCCGGCCCTAAATCCCCAAATCCCGCCCCAAATTCCCCGGATCCCGCCCCGAATCCCCGGATCCCGGTCGGAATTCCGGCATTCCCCATTCCGGGGCCGCACCTGGACCTTGAGGGCGACGTCGGCGCCGCGGCGGAGCCGCCCCCGGTGCACCTGCCCGATGGAGGCGGCGGCCACCGGCTCCTCCTGGAATTCCCGGAGCCGCCGGCGCCAGCCCCGGCCCAGCTCCGCGTCCAGAACTTCCTGCGGGGCCCCAAAACCTCACGCGGCCGGAAAAATCCCCCCAAATCCCGGAAAATCCCCCAAAATCTGACCCCAATCCCAGAAAATCTGACCCCAATCCCCCAAAACCGCAGCCGGCCGGAAAAATCCCCCCAAATCCCGGAAAATCCCCCAAAATCTGACCCCAATCCCAGAAAATCTGACCCCAATCCCCCAAAACCTCACCCGGCCAGAAAAATCCCCAAAATCCCGGAAAATCCCCGAAAATCTGACCCCAATCCCCCAAAATCTCACCCAGCCGGAAAAATGCCCAAAAATCCCCCAAAATCCCCCAAAATCTGACCCCAATCCCAGAAAATCTGACCCCAATCCCAGAAAATCCGACCCCAATCCCCCAAAATCTCACCCAGCCGGAAAAATCCCCCAAATCCCCCAAAATCCCCGAAAATCTGACCCCAATCCCCAAAAATCTGACCCCAATCCCCCAAAATCTCACCCAGCCGGAAAAATGCCCCAAAATCCCCCAAAATCTGACCCCAATCCCCCAAAACCTCACCCGGCCAGAAAAATCCCCCAAAATCCCCCCAAATCCCCCAAAATCTGACCCCAATCCCCCAAAATCTCACCCAGCCGGAAAAATGCCCCAAAATCCCCCAAAATCCCCAAAAATCTGACCTCAATCCCCCAAAATCTCACCCAGCTGGAAAAATGCCCAAAAATCCCCCAAAATCCCCCAAAATCTGACCCCAATCCCCCAAAATCTCACCCAGCCGGAAAAATGCCCAAAAATCCCCCAAAATCCCCCAAAATCTGAACCCAATCCCCCAAAATCTCACCCAGCTGGAAAAATGCCCAAAAATCCCAGAAAATCCCCGAAAATCTGACCCCAATCCCCCAAAATCTCACCCAGCTGGAAAAATGCCCAAAAATCCCCCAAAATCTGAACCCAATCCCAGAAAATCTGACCCCGATCCCAGAAAATCTCACCCAGCTGGAAAAATCCCCCAAATCCCCCAAAATCCCGGAAAATCCCCCAAAATCTGACCCCAATCCCCCAAAATCTCACCCAGCTGGAAAAATCCCCCAAATCCCCCAAAATCCCGGAAAATCCCCCAAAATCTGACCCCAATCCCCCAAAATCTCACCCAGCCGGAAAAATGCCCAAAAATCCCTGAAAATCCCCCAAAATCTGACCCCAATCCCAGAAAATCTGACCCCAATCCCCCAAAATCTCACCCAGCTGGAAAAATCCCCAAAATCCCCCAAAATCCCTGAAAATCCCCGAAAATCTGACCCCAATCCCCAAAAATCTGACCCCAATCCCCCAAAACCTCACCCAGCCGGAAAAATCCCCGAAAATCCCCCAAAATCCCGGAAAATCCCCGAAAATCTGACCCAAATCCCCGAAAATCTGACCCCAAACCCCCAAAATCTCACCCGGCCGGAAAAATCCCCCAAATCCCCCAAAATCCCGGAAAATCCCCGAAAATCTGACCCAAATCCCCGAAAATCTGACCCCAATCCCCCAAAATCTCACCCAGCCGGAAAAATGCCCAAAAATCCCCCAAAATCCCCAAAATCTGACCCCAATCCCCCAAAACCTCACCCAGCCGGAAAAATGCCCAAAAATCCCCCAAAATCCCCCAAAATCTGACCCCAATCCCCCAAAATCTCACCCAGCTGGAAAAATGCCCAAAAATCCCCCAAAATTCCCCCAAAATCTGAACCCAATCCCAGAAAATCTGACCCCGATCTCAGAAAATCTCACCCAGCCGGAAAAATCCCCGAAAATCCCCCAAAATCCCAGAAAATCCCCGAAAATCTGACCCCAATCCCCGAAAATCTGACCCCAATCCCAGAAAATCTGACCCCGATCCCAGAAAATCTCACCCAGCTGGAAAAATCCCCGAAAATCCCCGAAAATCTGACCCCAATCCCAGAAAATCTGACCCCAATCCCCCAAAATCTCACCCAGCCGGAAAAATGCCCAAAAATCCCTGAAAATCCCCCAAAATCTGACCCCAATCCCAGAAAATCTGACCCCGATCCCAGAAAATCTCACCCAGCCGGAAAAATCCCCGAAAATCCCCCAAAATCCCAGAAAATCCCCGAAAATCTGACCCCAATCCCCGAAAATCTGACCCCAATCCCAGAAAATCTGACCCCAATCCCCCAAAATCTCACCCAGCCGGAAAAATGCCCAAAAATCCCTGAAAATCCCCCAAAATCTGACCCCAATCCCAGAAAATCTGACCCCAATCCCCCAAAATCTCACCCAGCTGGAAAAATGCCCAAAAATCCCCCAAAATCCCCGAAAATCTGACCCCGATCCCAGAAAATCTCACCCAGCTGGAAAAATCTCCGAAAATTCCCGAAAATCCCCGAAAATCTGACCCCAAATCCCAGAAAATCTGACCCCGATCCCAGAAAATCTCACCCAGCTGGAAAAATCCCCGAAAATTCCCGAAAATCCCCGAAAATCTGACCCCAAATCCCAGAAAATCTGACCCAAATCGCCAAAAATCCCACAAAATCCCAGAAAATCTGACCCAAACCCCCTCAAATTCCCACAAATCCCACAAAATGCCCCCAAATCCCCCCAATCCCATAAAATCCCACAAAATGCCCCTACATCCCAAAAAATCCCACAAAATCTGACCCAAATCCCAGAAAATTCCCAGCAAATTCCACCCGAATCCCAGAAAATTCCCCAAAATCCAACAAAAATCCACCCTAACCCTGAAAAATCCTCCCCAAATTCCCCCAATTGGCCCCGATCTGCCCCAAATGGCCCCAAATCCGCCCCAAATGGCCCCAAATCCACCCGAAACGGCCCCAAATCCCCCCCAAACGGCCCCAAATCCGCCCCAAATGGCCCCAAATCCACCCAAAACGGCCCCAAATCCACCCAAAACGGCCCCAAATCCGCCCCAAATGGCCCCAAATCCGCCCCAAATGGCCCCAAATCCGCCCCAAATCCACCCGAAACGGCCCCAAATCCGCCCCAAATCCGCCCCAAACGGCCCCAAATCCGCCCCAAATCCACCCGAAACGGCCCCAAATCCGCCCCAAATCCGCCCCAAACGGCCCCAAATCCGCCCCAAATCCACCCGAAACGGCCCCAAATCCACCCGAAACGGCCCCAAATCCGCCCCAAACGGCCCCAAATCCGCCCCAAATCCACCCGAAACGGCCCCAAATCCGCCCCAAATGGCCCCAAATCCGCCCCAAATCCACCCGAAACGGCCCCAAATCCCCCCCAAATCCGCCCCAAACGGCCCCAAATCCGCCCCAAACGGCCCCAAATCCCCCCCAAATCCGCCCCAAACGGCCCCAAATCCGCCCCAAATCCACCCAAAACGGCCCCAAATCCACCCAAAACGGCCCCAAATCCGCCCCAAATGGCCCCAAATCCGCTCCAAACGGCCCCAAATCCGCCCCAAACGGCCCCAAATCTGCCCCAAATGGCCCCAAACGGCCCCAACTGGCCCCAAATAACCCCAAATGGCCCCGATCCACCCCAAACGGCCCCAAATGGCCCCAAATCCCCCTCAGATGGCCCCAAACAGCCCCAATCGGCCCCAAACGGCCCCAAATCCACCCCAATCCGCCCCAAAAGGCCCCAAATGGCCCCAAATCTGCTCCAAACAGACCCAATCAGGCCCAATCGGCCCCAAACAGCCCCAATCCACCCCAAATGGCCCCAATCAATCCCAAATGGGCCCAAAGGGCCCTGATCGGCCCCAGTTGGCCCCAATCCGCCCCAGTTGGCCTCAATCCCCCCCAGTTGGCCCCAGTTGGCCCCGATCAGCCCCAGTTGGCCCCGCTGGCCCCAATCCCCCCCAGCTGGCCCCAGCTGGCCCCAATCCCCCCCAGCTGGCCCCAATCCCCCCCAATCCACCCCAGCTGGCCCCACTGGCCCCAATCCGCCCCAGCTGGCCCAGCTGGCCGCGCTGGCCGCGGGCACTCACGGCGCTCTGCCAGGCCGGCATCGGCTCAGCGCCGCTGCGGAGCCGCGCCAGGAGCTGCTGCAGCTGCGGCGGCACCAGCGCCGGGTCTGGGGATTTGGGGCATTTTAGGGGATTCGGGGCATTTTGGGGGATTTGGGGCATTTTAGGGGATTTGGGGCATTTTAGGGGATTTGGGGCATTTTAGGGGATTTGAGGGGATTTTGGGGGATTCGGGGCATTTTGGGGGATTCGGGGCATTTTGGGGGATTTGGGGGGATTTTAGGGGATTTTTGGAGGGATTTTGGGGGTGATTTGGGGGATTTTGGGGAAATTTTGGGGGATTTTATGGGATCTTGGGGGGGATTTGGGGGAGATTTTATGGGATTTCAGGGGATTTTATGGGATTTTGGGAGAATTTGGGGGGATTTTGGGGGATTTGGGGGCATTTTAGGGGATTTTGGGGGATTTATGGGATTTTAGGGGATTTTCGGGGGATTTGGGGCAGAATTTATGGGATTTGAGGAGATTTTGGAGGGATTTGAGGGGATTTTGGGGAGATTTGGGGGCTTTGATGGGATTTTATGGGACTTAGGGGATTTCGGGGGGATTTTTGGGGAATTTTTGGGGAATTTCTGAGATTTTGGGGGATTTTATGGGATTTTGGGGGGATTTGGGGGGGATTTTAGGGGATTTCAGGGGACTTCTGTGGGATTTGGGGAGATTTTGGGGGAATTGATGGGATTTTAGGGGATTTATGGGATTTTGGGGGGATTTGGGGGGATTTATGCGATTTTAGGGGATTTTTGGGGGGATTTTGGGGGGATTTGGGGCAGAATTTATGGGGTTTTGCGGGATTTTTGGAGGAATTGTGTGGGATTTTGCAGGATTTTGGGGGAATTTATGGGATTTTTGGAGCTATTTGGGGGGCTTGGGGAGATTTTGGGGGAATTGATGGGATTTTAGGGGATTTTCGGGGGATTTGAGGGGATTTTGGGGAGATTTGGGGGCTTTGATGGGATTTTAGGGGATTATTGGGGGATTTGGGGTGGAATTTCTGAGATTTTAGGAGATTTTTGGAGGGATTGTGTGGGATTTTGGGGGATTTTAGGGGATTTTGGGGGGATTTTATGGGATTTGGGGAGATTTGGGGGGGATTTTGTGGGATTTGGGGGGATTTGGGGGAATTAATGGGTTTTTAAGGGATTTTTTGGAGGGATTTGGGGGGATTTGGTGGGATTTTGGGGGATTTCATGAGATTTTATGGGATTTTTGGAGGCATTTTGTGGGATTTGGGGGATTTTTTGGAGGGATTTGGGGATATTTTGTGGGATTTTCTGGGATTTTAGGGGATTTTGGAGGGATTTGAGGGGATTTTGCGGAGATTTAGGGGCTTTGATGGGATTTTCTGGATTATCGGGGGAATTTGGGGAGATTTTGGGGGATTTTTCAGGGGATTTTCTGGGATTTGGGGGAATTTTGGGGGAATTTATGGGATTTTTAGAGGGACTTGGGGGGACTTGGGGAGATTTTGGGGGAATTTATGGAATTTTAGGGGATTTTTGGAGGGATTTTGGTGGGATTTTGTGGAATTTTCTGGGATTTGAGGGGATTTTGGGGAGATTTGGGGGCTTCGATGGGATTTTATGGGATTTTAGGGGATTATTGGGGGAATTTGGGGGATTTTGCAGGATGTGGGGGATTTGAGGATATTTTGGGGGATTTTGTGGGATTTTTGGAGGGATTTTGTGGGATTTTAGGGGGCTTGGGGGGATTTTGTGGGATCTTGAGGGGATTTTGGGGGATTGGAGGGATTTTGAGGGGATTTGATGAGATTTTATGGGATTTTGGGGTGGATTTGGGGTGGATTTGGGAATGTAGGAAGGGATTTGGGGGGAATTTTGGGGAAATTTATGGGCTTTTTGAGGGATTTTGGGGGGACTTGGGGGCATTTTGGGAGAATTTATGGGATTTTTGGAGGGATTTTCTGGGATTTGGGGGGATTTTATGGGACTTTGGGGGGATTTTGGGGGGTTTGGGGGGATTTAGGGAGATTTTGGGGGAATTTATGGGATTTTAGAGGATATTTGGAGGGATTTTGGGGGATATTGGGGGACTTTATGGGATTTTAGGAGGGATTTGGGGGGGATTTGTGGGGATTTGGGGGCATTTTGGGGGATTCTATGAGATTTTATGGGATTTTTGTGGGGATTTTGTGGGATTTGGGGGGATTTTTGGGGAATTTATGGGATTTTTGGAGGGATTTTGTGGGATTTGGGGGGATTTTTGGGGAATTATGGGATTTTATGGGATTTGGGGGCATTTGAGAGGATTTTGGGGAGATTTGGGGGCTTTGATGGGATTTTATGGGATTTTGTGGGATTTTAGGGGATTTTGGGGGAATTTTTGGGATTTGATGGGATTTTTGGGGGCATTTGGGGGGTTTTGTGGGATTTTAAGAGGGAATTTGTGGGGTATTGAGGGATTTGGGGGGATTTTATGGGATTTTGGGGGATTTGGGGGGGTTGGAGGGTTTAGGAGGTTTTGGGGGGATTTTCCAGGGATTTGGGGGGATTTTGGAGGGATTTGGGGTGGTTTGGGGGATTTTGTGCGATTTTGGGGGATTTTAGGCAATTTTGTGGGGTGTGGGAGGATTTGGGGGGATTTTCTGGGGTTTTGGGGGCATTTTGAGGTTTTGGGGTGGTGTTTAGGGGATTTTGGGGTGGTTTCTGAGGGTTTTGGGGTGGTTTTGGGGTGGTTTTTGAGGTTTTTGGGGTGGTTTTTGGGGTTTTGGGGTTCCTCCTGCCCTGCTGAGCAGCTGTCCCAGCTTTAGGGGATATTTGGGGTGGTTTGTGAGGTTTTTGGGGTGGTTTTGGGGCATTTTGGGGTGACTTCAAGGGGCTTTTGGGGTGGTTTTTAGGATTTCTGAGGTGGCTTTTAAGGTCTTTTGGGGTGGTTTTGAGGTTTTTAGGGTGGTTTTTGGGGTGGTTTTTGGGGTTTTGGGGTATTTTGGGGTGGTTTTTGAGGTTTTTGGGGTGGTTTCTGAGGGTTTTGAGGTGGTTTTTGAGGTTTTTGGGGTGGTTTTTGAGGTTTTTGGGGTGGTTTTGGGGTCCCACCTGCCCTGCTGAGCAGCTGTCCCAGCTTTAGGGGATTTTTGGGGTGGTTTTTGGTGTGGTTTTGGGGGATTTTAGGGTGACTTTTGGGGAGGTTTTTGCGGCAGTTTTTAGGGTATTTGGGGTGGTTTTTGGGGTTTCTGGGGTGGTTTTGGGGTGGTTTTGGGGGTTTCTGGGGTGATTTTGGGGTGGTTTTTGGGGTTTCGGGGTCCCACCTGCCATGCTGAGCAGCTGTCCCAGCTTTAGGGGATTTTTTGGGGTGGTTTTTGGGGTGGTTTTGGGGTGGTTTTTGGGGTTTTGGGGTCCCACCTGCCATGCTGAGCAGCTGTCCCAGCTTCAGGGCCGCCCCCCGGGCCCGGCTCAGCGCGGCCACCAAACGCTCGGCCGTGGCTTCCGACAAGAGAGGGCCCGAGCCCGAACCTGGGGGGGAGAAAAGGGGGGGTGAGACCCCAAAAATGGGGGGGGAGACCCCAAAAATTGGGCTGGGGACCCCAAAAACAGGGGGAGAGACCCCAAAAATGGGGCTGGGGGGAATTTGGGATGAGTGGAACTCCCCAAAATGGGGAACAGGAGGGAAATGAGACCCCAAAAATGGATCTGGGGAGGGGGGGGGGTGAGAGACCCCAAAATGGGTCTGGGGGGGATTTGGGGTGGGTGAGACCCCAGAGCTGGGGAACAGGGAGGGGAGGAGACCCCAAAATGGGTCTGGGGGTGAAATGAGACCCCAAAAACGGGGCTGGGGTCAGGGAGACCCCAAAAGGGTCTGGGGGGAGCAGGGGGGGGAATGAGACCCCAAAATGGGTCTGGGGGGAATGAGGGACCCCAAAATGGGTCTGGGGGGGAGCAGGGGGGGAATGAGACCCCAAATGGGTCTGGGGGGAGCAGGGGGGGAATGAGACCCCAAATGGGTCTGGGGGTTTCAGAGAGCCCGAAAGGCTCGGGGGGGGTCCCGCACTCACCCCGGGGCCGCTCCTGCCCCCGCAGCCGCGTCCGGGCGGCCTCGGCCAAAGCCCCCAGCCCCAATTCCAGCGCCAGCCCTGGGGGACCCCAGAGAGCCCCAGTGACCCCAAAGCCCCCAGAGCCCCCAAAGCCCCCAAAGCCCCCAGCCCCAATTCCAGCGCCAGCCCTGGGGGACCCCAAATAACCCCAGTGACCCCAAAGCCCCCAGAGCCCCCAAAGCCCCCAGAGCCCCCAGCCCCAATTCCAGCGCCAGCCCTGGGGGGGGCACCCTGAATGTGGGGGCGCCCCAAACCCCCCCAGTGCCCCCAGTGCCCCCAGTCCCCATTCCCAGTGCCCCCAGTGCCCCCAGTCCCCATTCCCAGTGTCCCCAGTCCCCATTCCCAGTGCCCCCAGTCCCCCATTCCCCATTCCCAGTCCCTCCCCGTCCCTCCCAGTCCTCCCCAGTCCTCCATTCCCAGTCCCCCATTCCCAGTCCCTCCCACTCCCCCATTCCCCATTCCCAGTCCCTCCCACTCCCCCCATTCCCATTCCCAGTCCCTCCCAGTCCCTTCCAGTTCCCCCCAGTCCCCCATTCCCAGTCCCCCATTCCCCATTCCCAGTCCCTCCCAGTCCCCCATTCCCATTCCCATTCCCATTCCCAGTCTCTCCCAGTTGCCCCAGTACCTCCGAGGGCGGCGGCCCTGCTCACTCTGCTCACGGGCACCGGGCGGCCCCGGCCCCGCACGGCGCCCTGGGGGGGGGGGGCAGCGTGAGGGGACCCCCCCAAAACACACCGGGACCCCCCCCAAAATACACCGGGACCCCCCCAAAACACACCGGGACCCCCCCCAAATCACACCGGGACCCCCCCCAAATCACACCGGGACCCCCCCAGACACACCGGGACCCCTCCCAAAATACACCGGGACCCCCCCAAACACCGGGACCCCCCCCCAAAACACACCGGGACCCCCCCCAAATCACACCGGGACCCCCCCCCAAATACCGGGACCCCCCCCCAAAACACACCGGGACCCCCCCCCAAAATACACCGGGACCCCCCCCAAAACACACCGGGACCCCCCCCCAAAACACACCGGGACCCCCCCCAAAACACACCGGGACCCCCCCCAAATCACACCGGGACCCCCCCCAAAACACACCGGGACCCCCCCCCAAATACCGGGACCCCCCCCCCAAATACCGGGACCCCCCCCCAAATCACACCGGGACCCCCCCCAAAATACACCGGGACCCCTCCCAAAATACACCGGGACCCCCCCCAAATCACACCGGGACCCCCCCCAAAACACACCGGGACCCCCCCCCCCAAAATACACCGGGACCCCCCCCCAAAATACACCGGGACCCCCCCCAAAACACACCGGGACCCCCCCCCAAACACCGGGACCCCCCCCCAAAATACACCGGGACCCCCCCCAAACACCGGGACCCCCCCCCAAAACACACCGGGACCCCCCCCAATCACTGACCTGGTCCCGGGGGGGGTCCCGGGGGGGGTCCCGCGCCCCCTCGGCCTCGTCAGGGCTGAGACCCCTCAGGGACCCCCCCGAGAGGTGAAACCCCCTGAGGGACCCCCCCGGGAATGGGAGACCCCCCAGGGACCCCCCCGGGAATGGGAGACCCCCCAGGGACCCCCCCGGGGGGCGGAGACCCCGCAGGGACCCCCAAAAGCCCCCGGCCCGCGCCGCCATTTTGAGGGGGGGAAGGACACGGGGGGGTCACAGGGACCGGGGGGGTCTCGGGGGGTTTTGGGGGGGTTTTGGGAGACCTCGGGGGGGATTTTGGGGAGATCTCGAGGGGGTCTCCAGGGGGGTTCTAAGGGAGGATTTTGGGGGGCCCCAGGGGGGTCTCTGGGGGGATTTTTGGGGGTCTCCGGGAGGGTTTCGGGGGGGATTTTTGGGGAGGGGTCCCGGGGAGGATTTCGGGAGCTCCCGGAAGGGGTCTCGGGGGACGGTTTTTAGGGGGCTCCGGGGTATTTTTGGGGGGATTTTGGGGGGGATCAGGGGGGTTCCGGGGGGTTTTTGGGGGGGGTCTCGGGGGTCTCCGCTCGGCTCCGCTCCCGCGCTCCCCGCGCGCCGCTTCCGGGATGAAGCCACGCCCCCTTTAGCCCCGCCCCCTCCCCAGCAGCCAATCAGAGCCGGGCTGCCGCGCAGGCCACGCCCACGCCGGTGCGCCACGGCGCCCCCTGGCGGATCCGCCGCTCCCAGAGAGACGCGCGGGAACCCCCCCCGGGACCCCCCCCCCAAAATGGGGGGCCTGGACCCCCACAGCACCCCCCCACTGACCCCGGGACCCCCCCACTGACCCCCGGGGCCCCCCCACTGACCCCTGGGGCCCACGGGACCCCCCCACTGACCCCGGGACCCCCCCACTGACCCCCGGGAGCCCGGACACCCGCACTGACCCCCGGACACCCCCGGACACCCCCACTGACCCCCGGACACCCCGGGACCCCTGGGACCCCCCACTGACCCCCGGGACCCCCCCAGAGAAACGGGGACCCCCCTGAGCCCCCCAATGTCCCCCCGAGCCCCCCCGCACAGGCGGCACTGCCCCCCCCCCAAAAACCCCTCCGGGACCCCCCCCACTGCCCCCCTCCGGGACCCCCCCTCCCCGAGACCCCCAACCCCCCCAAAATCACCCCAAAAATCCCCGAAATGGCGCCAGGAGCCCCCCCTGAGCCGCCGCTTTTATTGGGGGGGGGTCCAGGGGCTGCAGCAGCACGGAACCCCCCCCCCAAAACCCTCCCGGGGGGGCACCGCGATGGACCCCCACCCTAAACCACCCCAAATCCCCACTGAGACCCCAAAACCCCCCCAAATCCCCACTGAGACCCCCAAAACCCCCCAAATCACCCCAAATCCCCACTGAGACCCCCAAATCCCCCCCAAATCACCCCAAATCCCCACTGAGACCCCCAAAACTCCCCCAAATGACCCCAAATCCCCACTGAGATCCCCAAAACCCCTCAAACCATCCCAAATCCCCACTGAGACCCCAAAACCCCCCAAATCACCCCAAATCCCCACTGAGACCCCCAAAACTCCCCCAAATGACCCCAAATCCCCACTGAGAGCCCCAAAACCCCCCAAACCACCCCAAATCCCCACTGAGACCCCCAAATCCCCACTGAGACCCCCAAAACCCCCCAAACCACCCCAAATCCCCTCTGAGACCCCCCCAAATCCCCACTGAGACCCCCAAATCCCCCCAAATCACCCCAGAACCCCTCTGAGACCCCCCAAATCCCCCTAAATGCCCACTAAGACCTCCCCCAAATCACCCCAAAACCCCCACTGAGACCTCCAAAACCCCCCCAAATCACCCCAAAACCCTCCCAATCCCCCCCCCCCAATCCCCCCCGAGACCCCCCAAGAAAAGCACCCGAGCACCGCAGCAGCGCTGGAGCCCCCCGGGTTTATTGGGGAGGGGTCTCGGGGCTGCAGCAGCGCTGGAACCCCCCGGGTTTATTGGGGAGGGGTCTCGGGGGTGCAGCAGCGCTGGAACCCCCGGGGTTATTGGGGAGGGGTCTCCGGGGGTGCAGCAGCGCTGGAACCCCCCGGGTTTATTGGGGAGGGGTCTCGGGGGTGCAGCAGCCCCTGGAACCCCCGGGGTTATTGGGGAGGGGTCTCGGGGGTGCAGCAGCCCCTGGAACCCCCCGGGTTTATTGGGGAGGGGTCTCGGGGGTGCAGCAGCGCTGGAGCCCCCCGGATTTATTTGGGGAGGGGTCTCCAGGCCGGGTTATTTGGGGAGGGGTCCCGGGGGTGCAGCAGCACGGCGCGGCCCCGCAGCCCCCCCGCCAGCCCCCCGGGGGGCAGCACGAAGCCCCCTCCCCAGCGGCGCGGGCTCAGCTCGCTCAGCTGCGCGTTGCTGGCGTGGAGCCCCCGCAGCCCCCAGAGCTGCGGCCGGGGGCTCTTCCCCTGCAGGGCCAGCACCAGGACCCCCGCCCCAAAACGGGACCCCTCCCCAAATAGGGAACCCCCCCCGCAACCTCCAGAGCTCCGCTGAGCCCCCCCTGAGCCCCCCAAAAAGGACCCCCCTCCCCCCGCTCCTGGAGCAGCCCCGGAGCTCTCTGGAGCCCCCAAACGGGACCCCCCCTCACCCGGAGACCCCTCCTCAAATAGGGACCCCCCCTCACCCAAAAGCGACCCCCCCTCACCCGGAGACCCCTCCTCAAATACGGACCCCCCCACGGGATCCCCCGACTCCTCCTGAGCCCCCCCTGAGCCCTCCGAACCCCCTAAAAAGGACCCCCCCTCCCCAAAAAGCGACCCCCCCTCACCCAGAGCCCCCTCCTCAAATAGGGACCCCCCCACGGAACCCCCCGCCCCCTCCTGAGCCCCCCCAGACCCCTCTGGACCCCCTAAAAAGGACCCCCCCTCCCCAAAAAGCGGCTCCCCCCCCCCAAAAAGAGACGCCCCCTCCCCAAAAAGCGGCTCCCCCTCCCCAAAAAGCGGCTCCCCCTCCCCAAAAAGCGCCCCCCCCCCGTGGAACAGGTTCGGGATCTCGGGGTCCCTCCGGAATCGGGGTCCCAGCGGCTCCTGGGGGGGGACACCGAGCACCACCCCTGGGGGGGCGGGGGGGGTCAGGGGGTCCAGGGGGGCTCGGGGACCCCCCCGGCTGCTCCAGCGCCCCCCTCTGACCCCCCCCCAGCCCCCAAATCCCCCCGAACGGCCCCAAATCCCCCCAAACTGCCCCAAAACGTCCCAACCCCCCCCGAACACCCCCAAATCCCCCCGAACGGCCCCAAATCCCCCAAACTGCCCCAAAATGTCCCAACCCTCCCCGAACACCCCCAAATCCCCCCGAACGGCCCCAAATCCCCCCAAACTGCCCCAAAATGTCCCAACCCCCCCGAACGGCCCCAAATCCCCCCGAACACCCCCGATTCCCCCCAAATCTGCCCCAAAACGTCCCAACCGCCCCCCGAACACCCCCAAATTCCCCCCAAACTGCCCCAAAATGTCCCAACCCCCCTCAAACCCCCCCGAATGCCCCCAAATCCCTCCCAAATCTGCCCCAAAATGTCCCCAACCCCCCCCGAATGCCCCCAAATCCCCCCGAACGCCCCCAAATCCCCCCCAAACTGCCCCAAAATGTCCCAACCCCCCTCAAACCCCCCCAATGGCGCCAAATCCACCTCAAAACATCTCCACACCCCCAAATCCCCCCGAAACTGCCCCAAAACGGCTCCAACCCCCCCAAACGCCCCCAAGTCCCCCCAAAACTGCCCCAAAATGTCCCAACCCCCCTCAAACCCCCCCCAATGGCGCCAAATCCACCTCAAAACATCTCCACACCCCCAAATTCCCCCAAATCCCCCCGAAACTGCCCCAAAACGGCTCCAACCCCCCCGAATGCCCCCGAACGCCCCCAAATCCCCCCAAATCTGCCCCAAAATGTCCCAACCCCCCTCAAACCCCCCCCGAACGCCCCCAAATCCACCCCAAAACATCTCCAACCCCCCCAAATCCCCCCAAATCTCCCCAAATCTGCCCCAAAATGTCTCCAACGCCCCCAAAACGACCCCAAATCCCCCCAAACTGCCCCAAAACGTCTCCAGCCCCCCCAATGCCCCCAAAACATCCCGTACACCCCCAAATTCCCCCGAAATCCCCCCAAAACGTCTCCAACCCCCCTGAACGTCCCCAAATCCTCACTAAATCCCCCCCAAATCCCCTGAACACCCCAAAACACCTCCCAAAAAACCCCAAAATTCCCCTAAAACTCCCCCAACATCCTCTGAACCCCCCCAAATCCCCTGAACGCCCCCAAAAAACCCCAAAATCCCCTCAAAGCCCCCAAAACGCCCCCCGAGCCCCCCCCGAACCTCCCCAGGATCCCCCAACCCCCCCAAATGCCTCTGAGTGCCCCAAATCCCCCTGAACCCCAAAACGGCCCCCAAAACCTCCCAAAGTCCCCCAAACTGCCCCAAATCCCCCCAAAACCTCCCAAAGTCCCCCAAACTGCCCCAAATCCCCCCAAAACCTCCCAAAGTCCCCAAAACTCCCCAAATCCCCCCAAAACCTCCCAAAGTCCCCAAAACTCCCCAAACCACCCCAAATCCCCCAAAACCTCCCCCGGCCCCCCAAACTGCCCCAAATTCCCCCCAAAACCTCCCAAAACTCCCCCAAAACTCCCCAAACAACCCCAAACCTCCCTCGACCCCCCCAAACGACCCCAAATCTCCCCAAAACCTCCCCAAATCCCCCCAAAACCTCCCAAAACTCCCCCAAATGCCCCCAAAACCTCCCCTGCCCCCCCCAAACGGCCCCAAATCCCCCAAAACTCCCCAAACCACCCCAAATCCCCCAAATCCCCCAAAACTCCCCAAATGACCCCAAACCACCCGAAATCCCCCAAAACTGCCCCAAATGACCCCAAACCCGCCCCCCTTGAGCACCTCGGGAATTTAGGGGGGATTTGGGGGAGTTTGGGGGGATTTGGGGGCATTGGGGGGGTGGGAATGTTTTGAGGAATTTGGGGGAAATTTGGGGGGATTGGAGACTCGGGGGGTTTTGGGGTTCAGGGGCTGTTTTGGGGGGTTTTGGGGGGATTCAGGGGGGTTTTGGGGTTCAGGGGCTGTTTTGGGGGGTTTTGGGGGGATTCAGGGGGGTTTTGGGGGGTTTTGGGGTTCAGGGGATATTTGGGGGTGTTTTGGGGCCGTTCCGGGGGGTTTTGGGGGTGTTCACGGGGTGTTCAGGGGGTGTTTTGGGGCCATTCAGGGGTGTTTTGGGGTTCAGGGGTGTTTTGGGGAGTTTTGGGGCCGTTCCGGGGGGTTTGGGGGTTCAGAGGGTGTTTTGGGGTTTTGGGGGTGTTCAGGGGGTGTTTTGGGGCCATTCTGGGTGTTTTGGGGTTCAGGGGATATTTTGGGTGTTTTGGGGGTGTTTTGGGGGGGTTCAGGGGGGTTTTGGGGTTCAGGGAATATTTTGGGGAGTTTTGGGGCCGTTCTGGGGGGTTTTGGGGTTCAGAGGGTGTTTTGGGGTTTTGGGGGTGTTTTGGGGGTGTTCAGGGGATATTTTGGGGTGTTTTGGGGCTGTTCCGGGGGTTTTGGGGTTCAGAGGGTGTTTTGGGGGTGCTTTGGGGGTGTTTGGGGGGTGTTTTGGGGTTTTGGGGGTGTTCAGGGGGTGTTCAGGAGGTGTTTTGGGGTGTTTTGGGGCCGTTCTGGGGGGTTTTGGGGGTGTTCACCGGGTGTTCAGGGGGTGTTTTGGGGCCATTCAGGGGTGTTTTGGGGTTCAGGAGTGTTTTGGGGTGTTTTGGGGCCGTTCCGGGGGGTTTGGGGGTTCAGAGGGTGTTTTGGGGTTTTGGGGGTGTTTGGGGGGAGTTTTGGGGCCGTTCTGGGGGTTTTGGGGTTCAGGGTCTGTTTTGGGGGGTTTTGGGGGGGTTCAGGGGGGTTTTGGGGTTCAGAGGGGTTTGGGGGGTTTTGGGGCCGTTCTGGGGGGTTTTGGGGTTCAGGGAATATTTTGGGGAGTTTTGGGGCCGTTCCGGGGTGTTTTGGGGTTCAGAGGGTGCTTTGGGGGTGTTTGGGGGGTGTTTTGAGGTTTTGGGGGTGTTCAGGGGGTGTTTTGGGGCCGTTCCGGGGGTTTTGGGGTTCAGGAGGGTTTGAGGGGTTGGGGGGGGGTTCAGGGGTGTTTTGGGGTTTTGGGGGTGTTCAGGGGGTGTTTTGGGGCTGTTCCGGGGGGTTTTGGGGTTCAGGGGATATTTTGGGTGTTTTGGGGGAGTTTTGGGGCTGTTCAGGGGTGTTTTGGGGTTCAGAGGGTGTTTTGGGGGTGCTTTGGGGGTGTTTGGGGGATGTTCCGGGGGTTTTGGGGTTCAGGGGTGCTTTGGGGTGTTTTGGGGCCGTTCCGGGGGTTTTGGGGTTCAGGGGGTGTTCAGGGGGTGTTTTGGGGCCATTTTGGGGCCGTTCCGGGGGTTTTGGGGCCATTCTGGGGGTTTTGGGGTGTTTTGGGGCCGTTTTGGGGCCATTCCGGGGGTTTCAGGGGTGTTTTGAGGCTGTTTTGGGGCCATTCCGGGGGTTTCAGGGGTGTTTTGAGGCCGTTTTGGGGCCGTTCCAGGGGTTTTGGGGCCGTTTTGGGGCTGTTTTGGGGCCGTTCCGGGTGTTTTGGGGCTGTTCCGGGGGTTTTGGGGGTGCTTTGGGGGTGTTTTGGGGCCGTTCCGGGGCTTTTGGGGGTGTTTTTGGCCGTTCCGGGGTGTTTTGGGGCCGTTCCGGGTGTTTTGGGGCTGTTCCGGGGGTTTTGGGGGTGCTTTGGGGGTGTTTTTGGCCGTTCCGGGGTGTTTTGGCGGTGCTTTGGGGGTGTTTTGGGGCCGTTTTGGGGCCGTTCCGGGGGTTTCAGAGGGTGTTTCGGGGGTGTTTTAGGGGTGCTTTGGGGCCGTTTTGGGGCTGTTCCGGGGGTTTTGAGGCTGTTTTGGGGCCGTTTTGGGACCATTCCGGGGGTTTTGGGGCCATTTTGGGGCTGTTCCGGGGGTTTTGGGGTGCTTTGGGGGTGTTTTGGGGCCGTTCCGGGGGTTTTGGGGCTGTTTTGGGGCCGTTTTGGGGCCATTCCAGGCGTTTTGGGGCCATTTTGGGGCCGTTCCGGGGGCTTTGGGGGTGCTTTGGGGGTGTTTTGGGGCCGTTTTGGGGCCATTCCGGGTGTTTTGGGGCCGTTTTGGGGCCATTCCGGGGGTTTTGGGGCCATTTCGGGGGTTTTGGGGCCGTTTCGGGGCCATTCCGGGGGTTTTGGGGTGTTTTGGGGCCGTTTTGGGGCTGTTCCGGGGGTTTTGGGGCTGTTTTGGGGCCATTTTGGGGCCATTCCGGGGGTTTTGGGGCCGTTTTGGGGCCGTTCCGGGGGTTTTGGGGTGCTTTGGGGGTGTTTTGGGGCCGTTCCGGGGGTTTTGGGGTGCTTTGGGGGTGTTTTGGGGCCGTTCCGGGGGTTTTGGGGTGCTTTGGGGGTGTTTTGGGGCCGTTCCGGGGGTTTTGGGGTGCTTTGGGGCCGTTTTGGGGCCGTTCTGGGGGTTTTGGGGTGCTTTGGGGGTGTTTTGGGGCCGTTCCGGGGGTTTTGGGGTGCTTTGGGGGTGTTTTGGGGCCGTTCCGGGGGTTTCAGGGGGTGTTTTGGGGTCCCCGCTCACCGTTGATGAGGGCCCAGTGCGCTTTGTGGCCGCGGCGGCAGCAGGGGCCGTGGTTGCTGTCCTCGTCATAGCTGGGAACGCTCAGGGAAACAACCGGAACGGCGGCGGGAATGGCGGGAATAACGGCGGGAATGGCGGGAATAACGGCGGGAATGGGAACGGCGGGAATGGGAACGGTGGGAATAACGGCGGGAATGGCGGTGGGAATAACGGCGGGAATAGCAGCGGGAATAACGGGAGTGAGGGGAATGACGGGAATAATGGCGGGAACGACGGGAGTGAGGGGAATAATGGGAATGGCAGGAATGACAGGAATGACGGGAACAGCGGGATGGGAACGGGGTGGGAACGGGATGGGAACAGCGGGAACAGCGGGAACGGTGGGAACAGCGGGAGTGACAGGAATGGGATGGGAACGGTGGGAACAGTGGGAATGATGGGAATGGGATGGGAACGGCAGGAACGGGATGGGAATGGGATGGGAAGGGCGGGAATGGCAGGAATGGGATGGGAATGGGATGGGAACGGGATGGGAACGGGATGGGAACGGGATGGGAACGGCAGGAACGGGATGGGAATGGCAGGAACGGGATGGGAATGGGATGGGAAGGGCAGGAATGGCAGGAATGGGAATGCCGGGAATGATGGGAATGGCAGGAAAAACGGGAACAACGGGAACAACGGGAACGATGGGAATGACAAAAATAACAGTAATGATGGGAATGACAGAAACAGGAATGACGGGAACGATGGGAACAGGAATGATAGGAATGGGAATGACAGGAGTACCGGGAACGGCGGGAGTAACGGGAATGGGAATGATGGGAATGGGAATGACAAGAATGACGGGAATGATAGGAGTGACTGGAACAGCGGGAACAGCAGGAATAACGGGATGGGAACAGGAATGGGAACGGGAATGACGGGAACAACGGGAACAGGACGGGAATGGGAACAACGGGAATGGGAACAGGAATGGGAATGGGAACAGGAACAACGGGAATAACGGGATGGGAACAGGAATGGGGATGGGAATGATGGGAACAACAGGAACAGGACGGGAATGGGAACAACGGGAATGGGAATGGGAACGGGAACAACGGGAATAACGGGAACGGCGGGAACAGCGGGAATAACGGGAACAACAAGAACAATGGGAACAACGGGAATGGGAACGGGAAGGGTGGGAATAACGGGAATTACAGGGATGGAATGATGGGAATGACAGAAACAACAGGAATAACGGGAACGGAACGGGAACGGAACGGGAATGATAGGAATAACGGGAATAATGGGAACGGAATGGGAATGAGGGGAATAATGGGAATGGGAATGATGGAAATAACAGAAACAACAGGAATAACAGGAATGGAACGGGAATGATGGGAACGGAATGGGAATGAGGGGAATAACGGGAACGAGATGGGAATAACGGGAATGGGAATGAGAACGACAGGAGTAACGGGAATAATGGGAATAACGGGAACGAGATGGGAACGGAACGGGAATGAGAGGAATAACGGGAATGATGGGAACTGGAATAATGGGAATAATGGGAATGGGACCTTCTCAGGGGACACAGAGCCCCCAACCCCCAAATCCCAAATAATCCCGAACCCCAAATCCCAAAGGATACGGGACGAGCATGGGGAGCCCCCCCAGGACCCCAAACACCCCAAATAACCCCAAATATCCCAAATAACCCCAAATATCCCAAAAATCCCAAAGGATACGGGACGAGCATGGGGAGCCCCCCCAGGACCCCAAACACCCCAAATAACCCCAAATATCCCAAATAACCCCAAATATCCCAAAAATCCCAAAGGATACGGGACGAGCAGCGGGAGCCCCCCCAGGACCCCAAACACCCCAAATATCCCAAATATCCCAAATAACCCCAAATGATCCCAAACAACCCCAAATCCCAAAGGATACGGGACGAGCATGGGGAGCCCCCCCAGGACCCCAAACACCCCAAATATCCCAAATATTCCAAAAATCCCAAAGGATACGGGACGAGCATGGGGAGCCCCCCCAGCACCCCAAACACCCCAAATAACCCCAAATAACCCCAAATAACCCCAAAAATCCCAAAGGATACGGGACGAGCATGGGGAGCCCCCCCAGGAGGTGCCGCAGGACCCGGCCCCGGTTGGGCCCCTCGAGGCCGCCCCGGAGCAGCTCGGCCCGGCACGGGAGCAGCTCCTGCGCCAGCGCCGCCATCTGCGCCGCTGCGAGCCCAAAACCGCCCGGAGTCAGCCCAAAACGAACCCAGAGTCACCCCAAAACCCCAGAGTCACCCCAAAAACCAACCCCGGGAGCCCAAACACCCCCCGGAGTCAGCCCAAAATGAACTCAGTCACCCCAAAAACCCCAGAGTCACCCCAAAAACCCAGAGTCACCCCAAAACCACCCAGAGTCACCCCAAAATGAACCCAGAGTCACCCCAAAATCCCCAGAGTCACCCCAAAAACCCCAGAGTCACCCCAAAAACCAAATCTGGGAGCCCAAAACCCCCCGGAGTCAGCCCAAAATGAACCCAGAGTCACCCCAAAAACCCCCTGAGTCACCCCAAAATGAACCCAGAGTCACCCCAAAAACACAGAGTCACCCCAATATCCCCAGAGTCACCCCAAAAACCAACCCCAGGAGCCCAAAACCCCCCCGGAGTCAGCCCAAAATGAACCCAGAGTCACCCCAAAACCACCCAGAGTCACCCCAAAATGAACCCAGAGTCACCCCAAAATCCCCAGAGTCACCCCAAAAACCCCAGAGTCACCCCAAAAACCAACCCCGGGAGCCCAAAACCCCCCGGAGTCAGCCCAAAGCGAACCCAGAGTCACCCCAAAACCCCAGAGTCACCCCAAAAACCCCCGAGTCACCCCAAAATGAACCCCGAGTCACCCCAAAATCCCCAGGGTCACCCCAAAACCACCCAGAGTCACCCCAAAAACCAACCCCGGGAGCCAAAAAACCCCAAATCCCCCCCAATCTCCCCCAAATCCCCCCCGGACCCCCCAAAATGCCCCAAATCCCCCCCAAAGCCCCCCCAGTCCCTCCCAGTGCCCCCCCAGTGCCCCCCAGTGCCCCCAGTGTCCCCCAGTGTCCCCAGTGCCCCCAGTACCCCCCAGTTCCCCCAGTGCCCCCCCAGTGTCCCCAGTGTCCCCAGTGCCCCCCAGTCCCCCCAGTTCCCCCAGTTCCCCCCAGTTCCCCCAGTTTCCCCAGTTCCCCCAGTCCCCCCAGTGCCCCCAGTTCCCCCAGTGTCCCCCAGTGCCCCCAGTTCCCAGTATCCCCAGTTCCCAGTTCCCCCAGTTTCCCCAGTATCCCCCAGTGCCCCCAGTTCCCAGTTCCCAGTGCCCCCAGTTCCCAGTATCCCCAGTTCCCAATGCCCCCAGTTCCCAGTTCCCCCAGTGCCCCCAGTCCCCCCAGTTCCCAGTGCCCCCAGTTCCCCCGGTTCCCAGTCCCCCCAGTGCCCCCCAGTGCCCCCCCAGTTCCCCCAGTGCCCCCAGTCCCCCCAGTTCCCCCAGTCCCCCCAGTTCCCCCAGTGCCCCCAGTTCCCCCAGTATCCCCAGTATCCCCAGTTCCCAGTTCCCAGTCCCCCCAGTTCCCAGTATCCCCAGTGCCCCCAGTCCCCCCAGTTCCCAGTTCCCAGTGCCCCCAGTCCCCCCAGTTCCCCCAGTATCCCCAGTTCGCAGGCTCACCGCAGAAGATCTCCCCGTGCCGGCTGTAGCCGCGGCTCCGCGCTCTCTCCAGCAGCGCCGCCAGCGGCACCCGCGGCCCGGGGGGGCTCAGCAGCGCCCCCGCCATGGCCAGGGCCACCAGCCCGCACCTGCGGCGGCGGGAACGGCGGGAATGGCGGGAGAACGGCGGGAATGGCGGGAGAACGGCGGGAATAGCGGGAATAGCGGGAGAACGGCGGGAATGGCGGGAGAACAACGGCGGGAATAGCGGGAGAACGGCGGGAATGGCGGGAATGGCGGGAGAACAACGGCGGGAATAGCGGGAGATCGGCGGGAATAGCGGGAGAACGGCGGGAATGGCGGGAGAACGGCGGGAGAACGGCGGGAATACCGGGAGAACAACAACGGGAGAACGGGAATGGCAGGATAAGGGGAACAGCGGGAGAACGGGAATGGCAGGAACGGCGGGAACGGCGGGGGAACGGCGGGAATAGCGGGAGAACAACGGCGGGAATACCGGGAGAACGGCGGGAGAACGGCGGGAATAGCGGGAATAGCGGGAGAACGGCGGGAATGGCGGGAGAACGGCGGGAATAGCGGGAATACCGGGAGAACAACGGCGGGAATAGCGGGAGAACAACGGCGGGAATAGTGGGAGAACGGCGGGAGAACGGCGGGAGAACGGCGGGAATAGCGGGAATAGCGGGAGAACGGCGGGAATGGCGGGAGAACGGCGGGAATAGCGGGAATACCGGGAGAACAACGGCGGGAATAGCGGGAGAACAACGGCGGGAATAGCGGGAGAACGGTGGGAGAACGGCGGGAATGGCGGGAGAACGGCGGGAATGGCGGGAGAACGGCGGGAATAGCGGGAGAACGGCGAGAATAGCGGGAGAACAACGGCGGGAGAACGGGAATGGCAGGATAAGGGGAACAGCGGGAGAACGGGAATGGCAGGAACGGCGGGAACGGCAGGGGAACGGCGGGAGAACAACGGCGGGAACGGCGGGATAACAGGATAACGGGAGAACAGCGGGAGAACGGCGGGATAACAGCGAGAATGGCGGGATAACGGGAATGGCGGGAGAACGGGATAATGGGAATGGCGGGAGAACGGCGGGATAACGGGATAACGGGAATGGTGGGATAACGGCGGGAGAACGGGAACGGCGGGAATGGCCGGGATAACGGGAACGGCGGGATAATGGGAATGGTGGGAACGGCCGGGAATGGCAGGATACCAGGAATGGCGGGAATGGCGGGATAACGGGAATGGCGGGAATGGCGGGATACAGGGAACACCGGGAATACCGGGAATGGCCGGGAATGGCCAGGAATGGCGGGAAGGGCCGGGAATACCGGGATATCGGGAATGGCCGGGAATGGCGGGATACCAGGAATGGCGGGAAGGGCTGGGAATGGCCGGGAATGGTGGGAATGGCCGGGAATGGTGGGAATGGCCGGGAACACCGGGAATACCGGGAATGGCCAGGATTAGTGGGAGTTAGTGGGAATTAGGAACCAGGAATTGGGAACCGGGAATTCAGGGGGTTATCGGGAATCTGGGGGTTAGCGGGAATTAGCAGGAATCGGGAACCGGGAATTCGGGAATCCGGGAATCCAGGAATTCAGGGGGTTATCGGGAATTCGGGAACTGGAAATTCGGGAACTGGGAATGGGGAATCCGGGAATCTGGAAATCGGGAACCGGGAATCTGGGCTTTATCGGGAATCCAGGAATCCGGGAATTCGGGAATTGGGAATTCAGGGATGTTATCGGGAATTCGGGAATCCGGGGGGTTACCAGGAATTCGGGAACCGGGAATTGGGAATCTGGGCTTTATCGGGAATTCGGGAATTCAGGAACCGGGAATTCGGGAATCCGGGGGGTTACCAGGAATTCGGGAACCGGGAATTGGGAATTCAGGGGGGTTATCGGGAATTCGGGAATTGGGAATTCAGGGGGGATATTGGGAATTCGGGAATCCGGGAATTCGGGGGGGGGTTATGGGGAATTTGAGGGGTTTTACCGGGAATTCAGGGGGTTATCGGGAATTTGGGAATTCAAGGGGGGGGTATCGGGAATTCGGAAGGGGTCACCGGGAATTCGGGGGGGTTATTGCGAGTTTGAGGGGTTTATGGGGAATTTGGGGGAATTATTGGGAATTCCGGGGGTTTATGGGGAATTTGGGAATTCGGGAACCGGGAATTCTGGAATTCGGGAATTCAGGGGGGGCTTACCGGGACTTTGAGGGGTTTTATCGGGAATTCGGGGGATTTTTTGGGAATTCGGGGGGTTGACCAGGAATTTGGGCGGTTTATGGGGAATTCGGGGGGATGATCGGGAATTTGGGGGTTTACCAGGAATTCGGGAATACGGGGGGGTTTACCGGGAATTGGGGGGGGGTTATTGGGAATTTGGGGCGTTTATTGGGAATTTGAGGGGTTTTGTTGGGAATTCTGGGGGTTATCGGGAATTCAGGGGGTCAATGGGGAATTCGGGGGATTTTTTGGGAATTTGGGGGGGTTTATCAGGAACTCAGGGGTTTATCGGGAATTTCAGGGGTTTTATCGGGATTTTATTGGGATTTTGGGGAATTTTACTGGGATTTCGGGGGGTCTTGGGGGGGTTATTGGGGTTTCGATGGATTTTTGGGGGGGTTGTTGGGATTTTGGGGATTTTATTGGGATTTTGGGGATTTTATTGGGATTTTAGGGGGCTTTATTGGGATTTTAGGGGGCTTTATTGGGATTTTGGGGGTTTTATTGGGATTTTTAGGGGCTTTATTGGGATTTTGGGGGGGTTTTATTGGGATTTTGGGGGGTTTTCTTGGAGTTTTGAGAGATTTTGGGGGATTTTGATGGGATTTGGAAGGTTTTTTGGGGGTTTTTATTGGGATTTTGGGACTTTTTAGGGGTTGTATTGGGGTTTTAGGGGGGTTTATTGGGATTTTGGGAGGTTTTTGGGGGTTTTATTGTGATTTTATTGGGATTTTTGGCCGGTTTCAATGGATTTGGGGGGGTTTATTGGGATTTTGAGAGGTCTTATTGGGATTTTATGGGGTTTTTTTGAGTTTTGAGAGATTTTGGGGGGTTTTGATGGGATTTCGGGGATTTTATTGGGATTTTGGGAGTTATTGAGAAGTTTTATTGGGATTTTGGGAATTTTTTGGGTTTTATTGGGGTTTTAGGGGTTTTATTGGGAGTTTGGGAGTTTTGGGGGGTTTTCTTGGGATTTTGCAGGATTTTGGGGCGGTTTTAATGGAATTTTGAGGTTTTATTGGGATTTTGAGGGGTTTTATTGGGATTTTGGGGGGTTTAATTGGGATTTTAGGGGGGGTTTTTTGAGTTTTGAGGGATTTTTTAGGGTTTTGTTGGAACTTTGGGGATTTTATTGGGATTTGGGGGTTTTCTTGGGATTTTGGGGATTTTGAGGGGTTTTGTTGGGATTTCAGAGGAGTTTATTGGGATTTTGGGGAGTTTATTGGGATTTTGGGGATTTTATTGGGATTTTGGGGGGTTTTCTTGGGATTTTGTGGGGCTTCTTGGGGTTTCATTGGGGTTTTGGGGATTTCATTGGGAATTTGGGAATTTTTAGGGGGTTTGTTGGGATTTTGGGGAATTTTTAGGGGTTTTATCGGGATTTCAAGAAGTTTTCTTGGGATTTTTAAGGTTTTTATTGGACTTTTCAGGGATTTTGGGGGGTTTTGTTGGGACTTTGGGGATTTTATTGGGATTTTGGGAGGGTTTGGGGGGTTTTATTGGGGTTTTGGGGGGGTTTATTGGGATTGGGGGGGTTGGGGGACTTTATTGGCATTTTGGGGATTTTTATTGGGATTTGGGGGATTTTTGTGGGGTTTTATTGGGATTTTGGGGGATTTTATTGAGATTTTATGGGGGGTTGGGGGGCTTTATTGGGATTTGGGGGGGGTTGGGAGGTTTTATTGAGATCTTGGGGATTTTATTGGGATTTTGGGGAATTTTGAGGGGTTTTATTGGGATTTGGAGGGGAGTTGATGGGTTTTATTGGGATTTTAGGGATTTCATTGGGATTTTGGGGGATTTTATTGAGATTTGGGGGGGTTGGGGGGGTTTTATTGGGATTTTGGGGATTTTTGTGGGGTTTTATTGGGATTTTATTGGGATTTTCAGGAGTTTTGTGCTGTTTTATTGGGATTTTGGAGAATTTTATTGCGATTTGGGGGTTTGGGGCGGTTTTAATGGAATTTTGGGGGGGTTTATTGGGATTTTGGGGGGTTTTATTGGGATTTTGGGGGGTTTTATTGGGATTTTGGGGGGGTTTTTTGAGTTTTGAGAGATTTTTTTAGGGTTTTGTTGGAACTTTGGGGATTTTATTGGGATTTTGGGAGGTTTTGGGGGGGTTTATTGGGATTGCGGGAGATTTTGGAGGATTTTATTGGGATTTGGGGGTTTTCTTGGGATTTTGGGGATGTCTGAGGGGTTTTGTTGGGATTTCAGGGGAGTTTATCGGGATTTTGGGGGATTTTAATGGGATTTTGGGGGATTTTAATGGGATTTTGGGGAGTTTCATTGGGATTCTGAGGAGTTTTATTGGGATTTTTGGGGGGGTTTATTGGGATTTTGGGGAGTTTTCTTGGGGTTTTGTCGGGATTTTGGGGATTTTGAGGGGTTTTGCTGGGATTTTGGGGGCTTTATCAGGAGTTTGGGAGGTTTTGGGGTGTTTTTTGGGATTTGGGGGGATTTTACTGAGATTTGGGCGGGTTGGGGGGTTTTATTGGGATTTTATTGGGATTTTATTGGGATTTTGGTGGGGTTTCACTGGGGCTTTGTGGGATTTTATTGCGATTTGGGGGCTTTGGGGGGGTTTGTTGGGATTTTTATTGGCATTTTTGGGATTTTTATGGGGTTTTATTGGGATTTTGGAGGATTTTATTGAAATTTGGGGGGGTTGAGGGCTTTATTGGGATTGTATTGGGATTTTGGGGATTTCTGTGGGGTTTTATTGAGATTTTGGGGGATTTTATTGGGATTTCACTGGGGTTTGGAGCATTTTTCTGTTTTTTGGGGGATTTTGGAGGATTTTATTGCGATTTGGGGATTTTGGGGGGGTTTATTGGGATTGTATTGGGATTTGGGGGACTTCTGGGGGGTTTTATTGGGATTTTATTGGCGTTTTGGGGATTTTTGTGGGATTTTATTGGGATTTTGAGGAGTTTTGTGCTGTTTTATTGGGATTTTGGGGGATTTCATTGGGATTTGGGGGATTTGTGGGGGGCTTTATTGGGATTTTAGAGGATTTTATTGAGGTTTGGGGGCTTTGGGGGGCTTTATTGGGATTTTATTGGGATTTTGGGGATTTCTGTGGTGGTTTTTGGGATTTTGGGGATTTTATTGGGATTTGGGGGGTTGGGGGGTTTTATTGGGATTGTATCGGGATTTGGGGGATTTCTGTGGGGTTTTATTGGGATTTTGGAGTATTTTACTGGGATTTTGAGGATTTTTGTAGGGTTTTATTGGGATTTTGTGGGATTTTATTGCGATTTGGGGGCTTTGGGGGGGATTATTGAAATTTTATGGGCATTTTATTGAGATTTGGGGAGGTTGGGGGGCTTTATTGGGATTTTTGTGGGTTTTATTGGGATTTGGGGATTTTTGAAGGGTTTTATTGGCATTTTATTGAGATTTTGGGGATTTCTGGGGGATTTTATTGGGATTTTGTGGGATTTTATGGGGATTTTTATGGGGATCTGACCCCACCCCACCCCCTCAGACCCCCCCGAGCCCCCCCAGACCCCCCCAGACTCACTGGGGCCCGTCCTGGATCAGGGGGGGCACCGGGCGGTGGAACAGGAGCCACTTCAGGGGGCCCTCGAAGCTTTTTGGGGAGGGGTCCAGCATGGGAGACCCCCCCCAAAAAATGGGGGGACTCCCCCCAAAAACCCCCCAGGACCCCCAAAACCTCCCCAGAAGCCCCAAAACCCCCACAGGAGCCCCCAAACCCCCCCCCCAGGACCCCCCAGACCCAGCCCAGGACCCCCCAAACTCCCCCCGGACCCCCCCAGACCCAGCCCAGGACCCCCCAAACCCCCCCAGGGCCAGGCTCTGGCCCAGCCCAGGACCCCCAAAACCCCCTCAGGAGCCCCAAAACCTCCCCAGGACCCCCCCAGACCCAGCCCAGGACCCCCCAAAACCCCCCCGACCCCAGCTCAGGATGGGCCCAGGACCCCCCCAGGACCCCCAAAATCCCCCCAGACTCCCCCAGGATCCCCAGACCCTCTCAGGACCCCCCAAACCCCCCCCAGACCCCCTCAGGACCCCCAAACCCCCCCAGACCCACCCAGGACCCCCAAAACCGCCCCAGGACCTCCCCTCCAGGACCCCCAACCCCCCCCCGAGACCCTCCCAGGATCCCCAAAACCCCCTCAGACCCCGCCTTCGACCCCCTAAACCCCCCCAGGAGCCCCAAAACCCCCCCAGAATGTCCCAGGACCCCCCAAAACCCCCCCCAGACCCCCCCAGGACCCCCAAAACCTCCCCAGGACCCCCCAAACCCCAGCTCAGGATGAGGTCAGGACCCCCCTATGACCTCCAAAATCCCCCAGGACCCCCCCGGACCCCCAAAGGCCCCCCAGACCCTCCCAGGACCCCCCAAAGTCCCCAGACTCCCCCAGGACCCCCAGACCCCTCCAAGACCCACCCAGACCCCTCCGGACCCCACCCAAGACCCTCCAAGACCCCTCCCCAAACGCTCCGAGGACCACCCAGACCCCTCCCAAGACCCCCAGAACCCCCAGACCCTTACAAGACTCCCCCAAACCCCTCCAGACCCCTCCCAAAACTCAGCCCAGGACCCCCAGACCCCTCCCCAGACCCCCAGGACCCCTCCCCAAACTCCCCGAGGACGCCCCAGACCCCCAGACCCCTCCAAGATCCCCCAGACCCCTCCGGACCCCTCCCCAAAATCCCCCCCAGACCCCCCAGGACCCCTCCCAGACTCCTCTCGGACCCCACCCAAGACCCCTCCAGACCCCTCCCCAAAATCCCCCCCAGACCCCTCCCCAAACCCAGCCCAGGACCCCCCAGACCCCTCCCCAAACCCAGCCCAGGACCCCCCAGACCCCTCTCGGACCCCCCAGACCCCTCCCAAAACTCAGCCCAGGACCCCCAGACCCCCAGGACCCCTCCAACACCCCCCAGGACCCCTCCCCAAACCCAGCCCAGGACCCCCCAGACCCCTCCAACACCCCCCAAGACCCCTCCCCAAACCCAGCCCAGGACCCCCCACCCCCCTCCCATTCCCCCCCCACCTCCCCCAGCCCCCGCCCCCCCCACGACCCCCGTGCCCCCGCCCCTCCCCCACCTGTCCCTCCGCCGCCTCAGCAGCTCCCGGAGCCCTCCGTCCTCTCCCAGCGCCTGCCCCGCTCGCTCCAGCGCCTCCCGCAGGACCCGGCTCAGCCCGGGGGGGGTCCCGGGGGGGGTCCCGGGGGTCCCGGGGGGCGGCGGGGGAGGGGGCGGGGGTGGGGGAGGGGGCGGCGGCCGCTCCATGCCCGGCCCCGGGCGGAAGCGCGGCCTCGGCGGGGTCAGCGCGCGCCACTTCCGGCTCGCCTCTGATTGGGTGGAGCGGGCGCGGGAGGCGGGCGCTGCTGAGGGGAGCCGCGCTCCGATTGGTTGGTTCGGGGAGGCGCCGCGCGGTGATTGGCTGGATGGAGGAGAGGCGATTGGCTGGGCGGGGCCCGCGCACGCGGGTGAGGCGGCGGCGGGAGAGCGTGAGGGAAGAGCGGCTGAGGGGGGAGCTGAGGTGGGTCCGGTGCGGGTTTGGAGGGGTCTGAGGGGAAATCGGGGGGTCTGAGGTGGGTC
>NC_138813.1:1098416-1262733 GCF_965178545.1 Coloeus monedula | reverse complement strand
AAGAAAAGAAGAAAAGCAGAAAAGCAGAATAAAAGAAAATAAGAAAGCAACAAGAAACAGAAAAGAAAGCAAACAGGAGGAAGGAAGGAAGGAAGGAATTCGGAAGGAAGGAATTCGGAAGGAAGGAATTCGGAAGGAAGGAATTCGGAAGGAAGGAAGGAATTCGGAAGGAATTCGGAAGGAATTCGAAAGGAAGGAATTCGGAAGGAAGGAATTCGGAAGGAAGGAAGGAAGGAAGGAATTCGGAAGGAATTCGGAAGGAAGGAAGGAATTCGGAAGGAAGGAAGGAAGGAAGGAAGGAAGGAAGGAAGGAAGGAAGGAAGGAAGGAAGGAATTCGGAAGGAAGGAATTCGGAAGGAAGGAAGGAATTCGGAAGGAAGGAAGGAAGGAATTCGGAAGGAAGGAAGGAAGGAAGGAATTCGGAAGGAAGGAATTCGGAAGGAAGGAATTCGGAAGGAAGGAAGGAAGGAAGGAAGGAAGGAAGGAAGGAAGGAATTCGGAAGGAAGGAAGGAAGGAAGGAAGGAAGGAAGGAAGGAAGGAAGGAAGGAAGGAAGGAATTTGGAAAGAAGGCAGGAAGGCAGGAAGGAAGGAAGGAGGGAAGGAAGGAAATCGGAAGGAAGGAAGGAAGGGAGGGAGGAAGGAAGGAAGGAAATGATCCTTAACAACGTGAAACCAACCAAAAAACAGAAAGTAAAAGAAAAAAAGAAAAGGAAGGAAATAAGAGAAGAAAGAAAGAAAGAAAGAAAGAAAGAAAGAAAGAAAGAAGACAGAAAACAACAGGAAATGAAAAAAATCAATGAATTAAAGAGAAAAGTAGAACAGAGAAAAGAAAGACAGACAGAAAGAAAGAAAGAGAAAGGAAGAGAGAGAGAAAGCCAGAACGAGAGAGAGAAGGAAGGAAAGAAAAGCAAAAAGAGGAAAGAGGGAGGGAGGGAGGGAGGGTGACCTCAAGGATCGAAGCTCTTCCTCAGCCTGGGCACCTTCTTCAAAGACACGCTCCACGCCCCATGTGCAGGTGAGTGCACAGCCAGGGGGATGCTGCCAGAGCTGGGCATGGCACGGCCTGGCCGGGCACCAAAGGTTCCCCCTTTGCTGGGGCGGCTGCAGCCAATTCTTCAGTGGCTGCCAAGCTGCTTTTGGGCTCTGGGCAGCTGCTGAGGAGGTGGCTGTGCCATGGCTGGCTGCAGGCTGGGCACATGTCCTGCCCTCCTGCTCTGCTCCCAAAGGCAGCAATGCTGGGCAGCTTTGGACCCAGCTCTGAGCGCGGCCAGCACGGCCTGGGCACTGCGGGCGGCTGGGACAAGGGGACAGGAGGCTTCAGCTGAGGGGCGGCTTCTGGTTTCTCTCCCTGCAGCTGGGCTCTGCCGATGCTGAGGCTGCTCCGGGCTCTGCCAGGGCTCTGCTGGGGCTCAGCCCCGGGCACGGCTGGGCCCGCTCTCCCCTCACAGGGCTCTGACAGCTTTGCATCAGACGAGCCCCTTGCGAGCACAGCGACGGAGCTTTCTGCTTTTGCAGGTGAGTGAGACTCTGGTGCAGGCCAAGAGATTGCACTCAGGGACACACATGCCACTGGCAAGAACCCAAACTCTCCACAGTGCCAGCGGAACACCTGGATCTGCACAGGATGTTCTCTCTGTCCCACTCTTCCTTCCTTTTGGGCTGGAATTGTGCCATTGCACTTTCTTCCTCCTCTAGAAGTGCCACGAGTGGGCCAAAGCTGGCGAGTGGGCCGTGTTCCTGAGGCAGTGCAGTCTGGAGCTGATGGAGGAAGAATTGCCCTTCTCCACTGCCAAACCAGAGCAAAAAGCCCAAAGTGGGACTTTGCGTCTTTAAGAAAGCCCTGACAATTTCCGAAGGAATGTGCAGCTCATTGGCAGGGTGAGAAGGAAGGAAGGGCATCTTCTCAGTGAGTTGGGTTGGGACAGAGTTTAGGTTGCCAGTCCTGCTCGGAGCTGGCAGGGCACAGAGCCGTCCCAAGGCCAGCCGTGCCCCACAGCAGTGTCTCAGGGCTGCTGTGCCAGGTTACGGTGTCATTCAGAGGCGCTCTGCAGCCCTCAGCTGTCCTCACTGCCATGTTCCCACTGCCTTTTCCTCGGCCCTCCACTGCTGACTTCGGGTGGGGGAAGCCATGCAGACAATCAATGTGATTGGTAAAGCAAGCTTCGTTTATTAGCAATACAGAGGCACTTATATAGTATTGAATACAAGCTTATCAGTTCTTTAATTAGTTTAACCTTACAAAAGCGCATTCTTACTTCTACATAATTGGGTTAGATAAAAGACTACATTTGGCAAGCTTCTATTATTTATGTTTTGTCTTGAGAGATCAAAGACCTTCCTCCCTTCTCATGGTCAGCACATCTTTATCAGAACAGCACTGTACCTCCTAAAAACTCCCTTTTTGTTCCCAGGCCTGTTTCTCACACAGGCATTTTCGCATGGAGACTTTTTCTCATGCAGGCTTTGCTTGCAGGCTTTTTCTTGTACAGTTCTGTTATCGATCTGTTCCCTTTATCAATAATCCATGTCTCTAATCCTCTAATCATTCTGCAACACTCCACCAGGATGAGCTCTGTGAATTTTTTGTCAAGACACAAGTCATGCCCAATCCATATTTCAATTTCCTGTTGCTTCAGCCACAATTCAAATTAACAGTATTGGAAACAAACCCCATAATCTTTTAAAAAGGCTGAAGAACTCAGTTAGATGGATCCACGCCATCAGCACATTCACAAAGTAAATACCTGAGTTCTCTTTGTAAAAAGAACTCTTCATCCAGAGTTATAGAAATTTTTTTCACTACACATTTGGGATTTGATTTTATCTTTCATAGTTTTTAATGTTTTTTCTTTTCTTTTTTCCTAAATTTTAAACTGAAAACACAGCAGCCTGGAGCACCTGGGAGCCCTCAGTGCCAGCAGGAACTGGAGATGGCAGCCCTGGGCTCCTGGAGGGTGTGCAAGGAGCAGAGGTGGGCACTCCCTGTCCATGTGGAGCTTCCAGGTGGCAAAGGCTGCTGTGAGCAGGCAGCTCCAAGGGCAGAGAAAGGAGGGTCTTGAGCACTTGATCTGTGCCAGTTCCACAGCCCTGGGCAGCAGCCACTGAGCCCCAGGGGCACAGAGGGTACAGCAAGAGGGACAAAAGCAGTCAAGTGCAGAGCCTGGGAAGGGCAAGAGCTGGGAGCAGGAACAGCTGCTTCATTGCACTCTTGGAGAAAGCTCTTGGGCTGTTTCAAAGCGCTGAAAGGCGTGAAGGGCACAGAGGAGGCCACAGCAAACAATGCTCCTGTTTTCACAGCCTCCCCTCTCTGTGTGCCAGAAGGAATTGGATGAACTGTATTCTTCTGTCCGAGTCATCTCGTTCAGCATGAGCAGCTCAGCACCAGGAGCTGAAGGAGCTGAAGCCGTAGGACACAAGAGCTGAGCAAGAGGAGACCTTTTGACCAAAGCAATGCTGGTACCATGGACCTGGCTGAATGCAGCAGACAGAATCCTGGAATTACAGAATCCTTCCTGTTGGAAAAGACCTCTGAGCTCATTGAGTCCAACCATTAACCCAGCAGTGTCAAGCCCAGCACTAAACCTCATCCCTGAAGTGCCAAGGCCTGAACAAGAGGCCTGACTGAGGCCTGAACAACAGGCCCTGAGCCAAAGGTGACCTCTGGATGAACCTTCTAACCAAAGGTTATCTTTGTATCTGCTCATTACCGAAATATGCATGGTCATTAGCGTTGTGATAGATGTATCCACTCATTAGTGAAACATGTATTGGCCTTTCTGTATTTAGAAGCTGGACAAGGCCATGAAATCCCACATCTGGCCTTGTTTGGGGCTGTATGGTCAAAGTCAGCTGCCTTGGCTCCTCCTTGAGCCCTGGCCAGGCTTAGGAGGAACCCAAGAGGAGGATGAAACCAGATGTTCCCACACTGGAAGTGCTGTCAGTTTGTTTCTTCAGCACTACCAAAGCTGGGCCCTCCCACAGCGGGGTTGGAGCTTCAGCTGTGGGTGGAGGCAGCTGCAGGAATTCCCAGTGTCCGGGAGTGGCTCTCCAGTCCTTGGCTGGGACAGCTTCCTCCAGCTGATGGGTGGCTCTGGGTGATGGTAAAGTCTAACTGGGGCTGGATCTTGGTTAATCACTGCAGGCAATCTTTGGCAGTGATGACTGGGGGCATTGCTGAGCTGCTCCTTCTGTGATTCTTTGCAGATTTGCATTCTATAAATTACACAATTGCTTCAGTTGGTGTCTGTGTGTTTGGTGCTGACCCTGCCCACTGGCAAAACAGGGCCCTGTCCTGCCTGAGTGTTACTTGGGAAGACAAAAACCCTCACTCCAAATGTCCCCCCTTCCTCCTTGTTCCCCCCACTTTATACACTGAGCATGATGTCCTGTGGTCTGGGATATGCCTGGGGTCAGTTGGGGTCACCTGTCCTGGCTGTGACCCCTCCCAAGCTCCCCCCCGCACCCCCAGCCCCTCCCCAGCGTGGCCGGACAAGGGACAGGAAAGGCCTTGGCTCTGTGCAAGCTCAGCAAGAACAAAACCATCTCTGTGTGAGCAACGCTGTGCTCAGCACAGAGCCAAACACAGCCCCAGGGAAAGGCCTGGCAAGGAAATTCCCTCTGCCCCAGCCCACAGCAGCACCCCATGGCCATCCACCATCACCACGACTCCACGGGTTCCTTTCCATGCCCCCAGCCCTGGCCACGGCACCTTGGGCTGGTTGCCACAGCAGCCGACTGTGGCCCAGGGCTCTGTGCCCGTGTCCATGGCAGCAGTGCCCGGCCACAGGCCCTGAGTGCAGGTGACCGTGCCAATGCCCATGGCAGCGGGGCCAAGCGTTGGTGTCCATGGCACCAAAGTGAGGAACGGGTCCCTGTGGCCGCTGCCGTGGCACCTGAGGGCATCAGCGAGTGTCACTGCAATTGTAGCTGGCACCAGCCCCGGCACCGCTCTGTCCTGAGGGCTGCCATGGCAACCGAGGGCAGCCACAGGTCTGCGGGCAAGTGGCCATGGAGCCTGACTGCAGCAATGGGCCCTGGCGTGGTTTCCAAGGGAACTGGGACTGATGAATGTTGCCATGGCATCCAACCCCCTGGGATGTCACACAGCCACCCTGGGATGTCACAACCCATTCTGTGATGTCACAGCACCCATCTGTGATGTCACAGTCCTCTCTGTGATATCACACAAATGCTCTGTGATGTCACAGCTGACTCTATGATGTCATATGGCCACCCTGTGATGTCACAACCCACTCTGCCTGTTCTGGGATGTCACATGACCACTCTGTGCTATCACACAAGTTCCCTGTGATGTCACAGCCTTATTGGAGATGTCACAACTCTTATCTGTGATGTCAAACCAGTACCTGTGATGTCACAGCCTGCTCTGTGATGTCACTATTGCTCTGTGATGTCATAGTCTGCTAGATTATGTCTGACCTCTGACCTGTGATATCACAGCCTGTTCTGTGATGTCAGAGCCCACTCTGTGATGTCACAGCACCACTCTGTGATGTCACAGAGCTGCTCCATGATGTCACAGTAGACTCTGTGATGTCATACAGCAACCCTGTGATGTCACAACCCACTCTGTGCTGTCACAACCTGTTCTGGGATGGCCCAGCCCTCTCTGTGACATCGCACCAATACCATGTGATATCACAGCCCACTCTGTGATGTCACAGCCCCTGTCTGACATCACAGCTGCTCTGTGCTTCTATGACACAGGCACAGAGGTGTTACCAAACTTCAGTGAAACAAAACCTCCTTAGCACCAGTGCAGCACAAAGCAGCAGCATTCTTTATTGGGCCGGATGTACGAGGGGAGAGCCCCTCCCAAAGTCATGTGTGCTGAGTTCAGGAATGTTCCTGTTTGCAGACTGTGTTTCACAGACACATTCCCAGATTGTCCCACAATAAACACACACATGATAATCATTTCCCCCAAATCATTGCAGATTTCCCCCACCCCTTTGCACATCCATTCTTCTGCCCTGGGGGTCTCTTTGGGGGTCCCTGGTCGTCGGTGACCTCAAAGTCAGCCCTGGCTGCCTGCTGAACTGGTGGAAGTTGGCACACCGGGGCTGGTTGCTGCCTACAGAATCAGCGTTGTGCAGTTCCATGGTGTAAGACACGGTCTGAAGATCCCTCATCTGCCTCACGATCATCACCAGGGAATGAGACTGAACACAGGAGTCCTGGCCTGGCTGAGGTGGGATTGTCTGCCAAGTGTTGCCTGCGGGTGTGCCCACTGGGAACTGGTACGCATTCCTGAGGAAAATTAGTGCAGGTCCCAATGGACTGCGCCGTTCTTGCTGCCCAGGCGGGAAGGACTGCACTGAAGCGGAACGGAATGACCTGTCCTGTACACCTGTCCTGTATGTCTGTCCTGTACGTCTGTCCTGTACACCTGTCCTGTACACCTCTTCTGTACACCTGTCCTGTACACCTGTCCTGTATGTCTGTCCTGTACGTCTGTCCTGTACATGTGTCCTGTACACCTCTTCTGTACACCTGTCCTGTACACCTGTCCTGTATGTCTGTCCTGTACCTGTTTCCCAAAGCAACAGGCCCCATAACAACGGCTGTCGATTTCCCAACCTCTTGGCCAGTTGCCCCTCGCTTCTGAAAAGGACTATAAAGGGACTTTCTGAAATAACTGAGCCCGAGATCTCCCCACGGAAAGAAGACGAATCTATTGGCGGAAGACCATGAGGATTTCGTCTCATCCGTTGGTAGCTATTGCCCCTCCTCTTTTTCTTCCTCTCTACTTTGTTTTTCTTTATATCTCTCTCTTTCTCTCTTCTATTGCATTACTGTGTTGTGGGCACTTAATAAAGGTGCACTGTTTTGATTAAAACTGAAATCTCTTGTGTCCTTTTACACTCTGAGATCGATAAACGAACCATCACAACCCCCGCTTGCATTAGCGGATCATGACATTAAACTGGTGTCACGGACAGGATTTCTGACAGACAGAAGGAGTTGCAAGGTTGTGTGTAGTCTGTAATAGAGGAAGGATGTTTCGCTCCAGCCGCACCTAGCCCGACACCCCGCAAAGGGTGAGCGGTGTCTAGAAAGCAAGGGGGACGACTCGAATTTCCCGCAAACTGCACACGCCTGGGTGAAAAGCACCCCATACTCAACTGAGGGCTCTGTCTTCAGGTTTTTCGCAAAAGATCTTCTTAGTGTAAAAGGGGGAACTGTTTTGGTGTGTGTGTGAATTTGGCCTGCTTGGTGTAATGAAGAGACAACCATAAGTAAGTTAAGGAGTACCTCCCCGGCGGATTTTGGTCTCTTCACCCACCCAGGGAAGCGAAGGGGGACACAGCGAAGCTGTGGGTGTCGCAGTGTGTAATTGAGTTTTACCTCCCTGTGGTGGTTTTGATCCCTTCATAAAATGACTGAAAACCCCAGTGCAAAAGTTAAAGCTGCGTTTTATGCTCTACTAGCAAAACATAATGCCCGGCCCTCTCCGGGAGGGGAAGAATGGGCTCAGAATAACTGGTTTAATTTGGATAATGTAACTGATAGAGTATGTTCTTTACAACATGAGACCAAATTTAAATTTGGCCGAAATAAAACCATAATCTGCTCTGTTTTAGGGGCATGCCTTGCGGCAGCTATAGATCACCACTTAAAGCGATATACTGAGGAGAAAGCAATCATAGATTCCCTTCAAAACCTAGTGGAGATTTTACAGAAACAATTAGATGAAGAGAAGAATAAAAATCATTTGCTAGAGGCTGCTTTAAAAGAGGAATATTCTAAGAATTCAAAGAATGCTGACTCACCAAAAGAGACAGAGGAAAAGGAAACTCCTCACATTAACCAAATATACCCCCCAAAAGAACTAATGCTAATGAAAAATTGTGGGGAAAACTGCTGGCCTCATATGAGACCTCTAATTAAAACAGAATATAATTATATCAATGATGAAGATTTTGAACCGTATATCACCACTAAACAAATACCATACACTGCTGTTGAATTGGCTAGATTAAAAAAGGAGTATGGGCGGCTCCCCCACGAATCTGAGACAGAATATGTTTTCCGAGTGTCCCTCACTGGAGGAGACCAAATTCAATTAACTGAACAGGAGGCCAGTGGATACTGGGGACATGGAGTTTTCTTGACAACAGGAGACAAACATGGCACATGGTTCCTGACTCAGCTGTGGGTGATTAGGGATAGGCGTTCGGAAGATTTCGCATTGTACGGGCAGATAGAACCCCTCCCCTCAACAGGTAATACGTAAGCAGAAGGAAGTGATGCGACAAACCCAAGTTATTTAACCCTATGCAACCCATGAATAAATGCCATTTTGCCGTCCACCACATTGGTGTCTGTGAGCTGATGGCCCGAACGACCTGAGGTGGTCGTTGTGCCGTTCCTGAACCAGGTTGCTACACCTCCGAGAGGCAACACTCAGCAGGCAGCTTTCTGGGCCGGGGGACTCAATCCTTTAGAAAGGGGAGACCCTTTTGCTATAGTTGGTACCCCCGATCAACTTCTAGAAAGCGTCCACAAAGCTGCCTGTTTGCAAATGATCCATGAAAGGAAATTAACTCCTGGATATGAATCCCCCATGCAATTACCTGTTAAACCTGAACTGATGATCCCTTTACTTCGAGGCCTTCCAGAATCACTCAAACCTACAGCAATTGTCCTTCAAAAAAGGAGTGGGTTCATACAATGCTTATTCTCCAAAAGCCACTGGCCATGGAAGCGCACAACGCTGATTCTGTAGGCAGCAACCAGCCCAGGTGTGCCAACTTCCACCAGTTCACTGGGCAGTCAGGGCTGGCTTTGGGGTCAGCGACCACCAGACCAGGGACCCCCAAAGAGACCCCCAGGGCAGAAGAAGGGATGTGCAAAGGGGTGGGGGAAATATGCAATGATTTTGGGGCAATGATGATCGTGTGTGTGTTTATTGTGGGACAATCTGGAAATGTGTCTGTGAAACAAATCTGCAAACAGGAACATTCCTGAACTCAGCACACACGACTTCGGGAGGGGCTCTCCCCTCGTGCATCCCGCTGAATAAAGAATGCTGCTGCTTTGTGCTGCGCTGGTGCTAAGGAGGTTTTGTTTCACTGAAGTTTGGTAACACCTCTGTGCCTGTGTCATAGAAGCACAGAGCAGCTGTGATGTCAGACAGGGGCTGTGTGATGTCACAGAGTGAGCTGTGACATCAAGGGTGGCTGTATGACATCATAGAGTCAGCTGTGACATCATGAAGCAGCTCTGTGACATCATAGAGTGGTGCTATGACATCATAGAACGGGGTCTGACATCACAGGGCAGAGGTCTGACATCATAGAGCAGACTATGACATCACAGAGCAATAGTGACATCACAGAGCAGGTTGTGACATCACAGGGTGCTGGTGTGACATCACAGGGTGCTGGTGTGACATTACAGAATGGTCATGTGACATCCCAGAACATGCTGTGACATCACAGAGTGAGTTGTGACATCACAGGTTGGCTGTATGACATCATAGAGTGGGCTGTGTCAGCACAGAGCAGCTGTGTGATATCACAGAGAGGACTGTGACATCACAGATGGGTGCTGTGACATCACAGAGTGGCTATTACATCACAGGGTGGCTGGGTAACATCACAGAATCAGCTGTGACATCGCAGATATGGCTGTGATATCCCAGGGCAGAGGTCTGACATCATAGAGTGGACTGTGACATCACTGAGCATTTGTGACATCACAGAGCAGGCTGTGACATCACAGAATGGAATGTGACATCACAGGGTGGCTGTGTGCCATCCCAGGGGGTTGGATGCCATGGCAGCCCTCAGGACAGAGCGGTGCCGGGGCTGGTGCCAGCTACCATTGCAGTGACACTCGCTGATGCCGGCACCGCTCTGTCCTGAGGGCTGCCATGGCAGCCAAGGGCAGCCACAGGTCTGCGTTCAAGGGGCCACGGACCCTGACTGCAGCAATGGGCCCTGGGGGGGTTTCCAAGGGAACGGGAACTGCTGAGGGTTGCCGTGGCATCCAACCCCCTGGGATGTCACACAGCCACCCTGGGATGTCACAATTGCTCTGTGATGTCATAATCTGCTCGATGATGTCTGCATGTCATCTGCCCCGTGATGACAGACCCTGTTCTGTGATATCACTGCCCGTTCTATGATGTCACAGCACCATTCTGTCATGTCACAGAGCTGCTCCATGATGTCACAGTAGACTCTATGATGTCATACAGCAACCCTATGATGTCAAACCCACTCTCTGATGTCACAGCCTGTTTTGGGATGGCCCAGCCCTCTCTGTGACATCCCACCAATATCCTGTGATGTCACAGCCCACTCTGTGATGTCACACAGCCCCTTTCTGACATCACAGCTGCTCTGTGCTTCTATGACACAGGCACAGAGGTGTTACCAAAACTTCAGTTGAACAAAACCTCCTTAGCACCAGCGCAGCACAAAGCAGCAGCATTCTTTATTGGGCCGGATGCACGAGGGGAGAGCCCCTCCCGAAGTCGTGTGTGCTGAGTTCAGGAATGTTCCTGTTTGCAGACTGTGTTTCACAGACACATTCCCAGATTGTCCCACAATAAACACACACATGATAATCATTTCCCCAAAATCATTGCATATTTCCCCCACCCCTTTGCACATCCATTCTTCTGCCCTGGGGGTCTCTTTGGGGGTCTGACCCCAAAGCCAGCCCTGACTGCCCAGTGAACTGGTGGAAGTTGGCACACCTGGGCTGGTTGCTGCCTACAGAATCAGCGTTGTGCGCTTCCATGGCCAGTGGCTTTTGGAGAATAAGCATTGTATGAACCCAGCAGGTGCCAAACATTTTTCATCTGGCAAATTTCCCCCCCTTGGAGGGCTGTGAAGCCCCTGATTCTCCCAGGCGCAAACGTGTGCTCCAAATTCCATCACTTCCCACCCATCCTGTGCCTCCTAAGGATCTGACCGTGTCCTGCTGACAGTCCGTGTCTCTCCAACTCTTCGCTGTTTTCTGGCTGAGCCCAGGTGTCATTGAGAAAGGCAGAATCATTTCTACAAACACATCCCAGCCTTAGAGCCTGGGCCACAGCCAGAAGCCACCTCAGGATTCCAAACAGCTCAAGTGTCTGTCCAAGGGCAATCCCACTTTTCCTTTGTCCTGGGATCCTTTGGCCTTTACCCTATTAAATCAGGATATTTGATACCCACCTGTAAGGGGTCCTGTGGGAGGCCTGGGCTCCCTTCCCAGCCCAGACACCCCTGAACTGGCTGGAAATATTCCCAGTGTCCTGTCTGAGGGCCATTCCATACTGCTGGAATTTGACAGCCCCAGGGGATATCAGTGCAATCTGTCAGCTGAGAAATATTTCCTGAGGGAATTTCCAGATCCGGTTTGGAAATGTTACAATTCTCAGCAGTATTGTTCTGATGTGTCCATGGTAAGGAATATTCTTCCATCCCTGTCCAGTTGCCCTGGGTGCTATTTCTTTCCCACACGCATTCCCAGATTTTTGTCAAATTGCTGACTGAAGCTCCCCATGGAACTGGATTTTCTGCAGAGGTTGGTGTTGGCAAACAAGCTGTTATAAGGGTTACATTCTGTAATCTGCCAAAATCTTGCAGTGACTTTGAAAACCACATTTCCCTTCCCAGAAGTTAGGAGCATTGTTTCTATTATTATTATAGATACACAATTATTGATCATCTTCATCTCAATCCAATAAATAGTATCCCCTTAGAAAATCATATTTGATACCTAAACCAACAGGATTTATGTAAAAATCCCAAACTCCACGGTGTCAGTCAGTCTTGTTTCTGCTGTGTTTAATGTGTGCTCACTGGTTTTACCCACATGATGAACTCTGAGATTGATTCCTTCTACCTTGAGTGCAGGGTAGGTTACCAGGAGGACTTGATGTGGTCCCTTCCACTTCTGCTGGATTGTTCCAAAATTCCAGGTTCTGATGCACACCGCATCTCCTGGTTGGAAAGGATATACAGGCGAGTCCAGCCCCAATGATCTGTTGAGAACCATGCACCTTTTAAGGCTTACAAGAGTTAGTCCCACTGCTGTTAAATATTCATTTCAGCAAAACTTCTGAGACTTCCCTTGTCTTGTTGGTGCCACATGGGAAAGCTTCTGGCCATCCAGAAAAAGGATCCACCAATGACAAAATGGGCCAGTCTCCCTTCTGCCTGGGCACTTCTGCAAAATCAGTTGGCCAAAATCACCTGGTGATTATTCCCATTTAACGAGTCCTGGAGGCAGCCTTCTTCCTTCAATCACTTCTTTCTCAACAACTGATCTATTATTTTTTGCCATTTTTGTGCTTACTAGATGCCTTTGTAAACTGGCCACCATATTCTCCATTTCCTCATGTGTTTCCTGATGCTTTAGTTCCATTATACATTAAATGTGGAGCTACAATTACCTGCCCACACGGGGTTACCAATCACCTGCTGGGATTTTCCGTAGCTGCTGCTGATGGGGCTGACTGCCTGTCCTGATCACTAGAATTTGGGTTTTGTTGCAGAACATTCAAGTTTTTGCTAGGCATTAGTGCAAGGAGAGCTTTTTTTGCAACCTCTTGAGCTGTTTGGTCAGCCAATGGATTCCCTGGATTAACTGGGGAGTCTCCAAACCGATGGGCTTTACAAGGGCATCAGGGCCACTTCTTTTGGCTTTGGCACACTCTGCAGTAGGTGACTGTAGTGGTTTGGTCCAAAATACTCATTACTGTTTACCTTCTGTGAGAGAAGAATTAGGAGAAACGCAAAGCAGGCAGCAAACTTGAAAGAATATAAAGAAGTTTATTAACAGACCTAAAAGAAGAAAAAAAATCATACCACTCCTTCAGAACACTTCTCCTCCTGCCCCACATTTCTCCCTTCTCCCACTACAGTGTAAAAAGACAACCCTTGAGATGTTCAGTCTGTTACCACTTCCATAATAACCTTGTTCAGTCCACTTAGAAAGAGAAGTCTCTCTTGTCCATGCTATGAAAACATCATCACAACGAGACAGCCGCCCAGGTTGGTTCTCTGCTCGCATGTGAGTCCCTTCCCCTGACTTGCAGCTTTCCCCACAACTGCTTTCGAGGGTCCACTCTTGAATTACTGGGGTACAAATTTAAGGTTGAGCCATTCAGAAACAAAAGTTCTCTTCACCCATCTCTGGGAGCATTTCATCTCTAAGAACAGAGGCCCTTCTCCTTCCCTGGGAGCAAAGAGTCCTCCTCATCTTCATCTCTAGGACTATCTCTGGGAGCATCTCTAGGAACTGAGGGTTTCTCCTTTTCCATTTGGAGCAAAAGTCCTCATCGCTTCCATCTCTCCCTGTTCAAACTTCTCATTAAATTACAGGTGCTTCAGCATCTGCCTATCTCAGCGCAGATGCTTTTACTCACAAGTACGAGTTGAACGCTCCACCCCCCATGCCTTCGTGAAATTACAATGGGTACTCTGATATATCATAGCTTCACAACAGAATTTCAGCTTTAAGCATCTCCTCTTTCTCTTCCCTCAGGTTTTCAGCTCTTCATAGCACTAAAAGGGTTAATCTCACCTCGGCCTTTCAGCTGGAATTTCGCTTATCGCTGTTGGTCACATGATCTTTTGCCGGACAGCTGGGCAGCTTTAGCTGAATCTTGGCCGCACTGGAGAGGGGGAGCTGGGCCGCTCCATCTGCACATAGCAGGGTTGTGGGGGGGCTTCCGCGGGTGGAACAGGGCCCTTCGGCTCCAGAATGGCCGTGGCCCGGCCTGGCCTGGCCTGAGCAGGGCCTGGGCCGGGCCTGCCGGCCCCGCACAGGGCCCACAGCCACCTGTACCAGCGCCGGAAACAGGAGAGAGCTCTGCCCGGAGTTTGTCTATTCTTAAGTGTGGATCACAGAGGCGGTCACAATTTTAAGTGACTTAAAGAATTGTCCATATTCAAACTGGCCAGCTGATAGGCTCTATCAGGTCACAGAGGAAGCTGTAAGCACCCCTTTGCAAGAACATCACTTCCGAGACTATGCTTTTGCTAACACGTGACAGTGACTGATTTCGTTTTGTACTCAGTGGAGACCTCTGTGCCCTTTCCTTCCATATGGCTCCCTGGGCATGTATTATTCCAAACCCATAGTTCAAATCAGTCCATATGTTCACCCTTTTTCCTTCCGTGATTTCTAGGATGATCATTCATTCTGCTTTTTGTGCTGATGCGTTCAAAGGCAAAGCCTGGGCTTCTATGATGTGGGTCGAGGTTCCCACTGCACACCCAGCTGCCCGTGTTCCATCCGTACCACGCTGCTCCCACCAGGGTGCAGGTCCAGTGCTGGCTCCTGGATGGGATTGCTCTCGAGATCCCAGAATCTGCCAGTGATGCCTTAGGTTTTAACTTCTATATTTTTCAAACCCTGCACTGCCTAGTGTGTAACTGAAGTTTCTTGTGGCCTGTTAGCTGCTGTTCGCTCATGCTGGTTAGACATAACAAACCTCTCTAGGTTTCCACATCAAGGACACCAGGCCACAAAATGTGTAAACGAAAAGCCTCTGAAGCGGGGGCAAACTTGGGGTAATTACATCATGAACTGAGGTTATATTTGGAGAATTAACCCTAATACGCAAATGAACCAAACTCATTAAAGTCTGAAGCACCCCTGACCCAGGGTCAATCTTGGGTGTAGCCTTTTGACTGCCCAGGGTGTAACTTTGAAGGCCCTTCAAATAAATACCTACCTTTATTCTCTTATTTTGTCTAGTCTCTGTGTTTTAGGTGGCTCTCTCAGGCATCACCAGAACACGCTTGTGCCATGGATACCAGGCAGTCATGGCACAAAGACTCAACCCCTTCTCTTAGAAGGGACTCGAACACTTCCCAGTTCCAACCTTGGGTACCTTGAACCAAACCCTGCAAAGCTTTTGCTGCACCTTACAGGCAACAATCGTCACTACCACTTACAGGCAGGTTAGCAGTTTACACCTTTAAATTAAAGTAAAGGAAAGTAAAGAAAAGCAAAGGAAAGTAAAGAGTGCCTTTATCTTACCAGAGCTCTTTCTCTGATTTTCTCTGGACCAGGGATCAAAGGTTCGCCCCAGAATCCTTCAGTGCTGCCTGCAGGTCCTGCCATCCCTCAGATCTGTTGAAATTCAAGAGAATGGTCCCATGGTTTCATGGGGCCCTGCAGTGTAACCGTGGTGTCCTTGGTTCTGTAGTGTCAGAATGGACCCTTCATTAAATGTGGCCCCACAGTGTCGCAATGGTCCCTTGAGTCCATGAGGCCCCACAGTTTCACAATGATCTCCATGGTTCCATGGGGCCCACAGTGTCACAATGGTCTCCATGGCTGCATAAGGCCCCACAGTGTCACAAGATTCTCCTTGGCTGCATAAAGCCCCACAGTGTCACAAGATTCTCCATGGTTCAGAGACCAGGTGTTGGGGTTTTAGTTTAGTCTTAGGGTTTTTTTTCTGTTAAAGGAATTTTCTCCCATATGCATGTTGCTAGGGGACAAATAGCTGTACTTAAGAAAGACAAAAAAGGGAGTGGGGCGGGCCTGGCTACTTTTTTGTCTACACCTGGGTGTGGGGGCAGTTCGCTCTGAGCGTCCGGAGAGAGAAGCTGCAGAGAAAGGAGCTGCTGTTTCTTCTTTTTGGCCGTTCTTCTCTTCCTGCTGGAAACAACGCCGGGACCCCAAAAGCCGCTTTCCCTGCCCTGCTGGAGGCCGAGCTGTGGCTGCCCTGCCCCGCTGCTTCTGCTTCGAGTTTTCGCTACGCTGTAGCCCTGCTCGCCCTGCCTGCCTGGGCATCCGTGGGGTTCTCCCATCTGGATACATCTCGCCTGCCACCCGGGATTTGCGTTCGTCCCTGCCGCTCTAGCCTGCCGCTTTAGCCTGCTGTTCCCGCCTGCCGTTTCCAGCCTGCTGTTCCTGAGAGCCCGGGATCGGCTGCCCAGGGGTTTGTGAAGCCTTTGTTCCATCCCTTCCCGGGATCCCAGGGCACCGGTGCCGCGTGTTTCCCGAGCTCGCTCCGGAGCGCCCCCTGCAGCCGCGGGGGAACCATCGCACCTGCCCTGCTCACCGGGAGCCGCCAGCGCCCCTGCCGGCTGCGAGCGGAACTGCACCCGAGGGGAAAGGGCCTGACAGCCGAGAAGGCTGGCACTGGGTTTGTGATTGTTTGCTGTTACTGCCATAGTTGTTGTTGTTTTGTTTGACTGGTTATATACATCTACATATATATAAATACATATATATATATAGTAAAGAACTGTTATTCCTATTTCCCACATCTTTGCCTAAAGGCCCTTGATTTCAAAATATAATAACTTGGAGGGAAAAAGGGTTATATCTGCCACTTCAAGGGGGGCTTCTGCCTTCCTTAGCAGACACCTGTCTTTCAAAACCGAGACAGATCTTGGCGCCCAACGTGAGGCATTAAGAGAGAGAGGTGAAAAAAAGGAATAGCAGTTCTTGGATAACTTTATTTTGTGTGCCAGATATAGGAACCTTGTTAGGCTGCACTATGTGGTCTAGTTTACCCTGGTTCAGGTGGCATGTGGCCGTAGCTATATTCTTCCCCTTTGCAGCTCCTTACTTGAATATGGGTCCTCTGACTAAGGCTACCATTGCTGTTATCCAGCTTGCGTCATGGGTAGAGAAGGTGAGGAATTCATGGGTTTTTAGCTTCCTCCGGAATGTGGGCACATGGATAAACGGCTATCACACACTGAGCACATGTTTTTGGGGTTATGTTAACAATGGTACCTTCTGTGAGGAAATGACACCAGGGGAAGTTTTCCCCCAACCCCTCAACCAGTTCTTCGGGCCCACCCCATCAATTTTGGAAGGGTTTAAATTCCCTCTGAATATTAGCCATCTGCTGCTGATAGGCCTACTCTATTTAGCACTCAAGGATAAGTTGAGATTGGCTTGGATATCTACCCGGACACCAGCCCCAGAGACTAGAGATCCTGCCCCAGAACCTGACATGGCCCCAGAGAGTAGAGTTCCTACCCCGGAGCCTGATCCTGCCCCAGAACCTGACATGGTCCCAGACACAAGAGATCCTACCCCAGAGCCTGACGCAGCCCCAGACACTAGAGACCCCGCCCCACAGACTGATACCCCCCAACAGTCCACCTCAGAAATGGACTACCCAAACTGGGTGGGGGTACTGGCAAAAGGGATGCAAGAGATGTGCCAAGAGATGGGTCAGGTGCGCCAGGGGATATGCCAGGAGATGGGCCAGGTGCGCCAGGAGATGTGCCAGGAGATGGGCCAGGTGCGCAAGGAGATGTGCCAGGAGATGGGCCAGGTGCACCAGGAGATATGCCAATTGCTAAGGGAATACACCTCCTCAGCTAGTGAAAAGCCCTCTCCCTACCCCAAAGAGGGTGAGTCCGATGGTGCAGCAGTAGAACCCACGGATGTTACAACCGTCCAGGCTTCAGCTGAACCACAAGGACAACCACAGCCAGCAGCAGTCGCCCCTGTGCAAAGGAGGAAGTGTAAGACCAAATCAGTACGACCAGTTAATGATGATGGGCAACCAGGGCCCTCACAACCAGCAGGAGAGCCAGAGCCAGAAATCATCACCGAGTCCCTGTCATACGACAGTCTCCTCGCTATGCGAAAAGACGTTGTGCGAAGGGGGCGTGAGCCTTATACCACCTGGCTGCTTCGGGTTTGGGACCTTATGGGCACAAGTGTGCAACTGGATAGTGGTGAGGCAAGGTATCTGGGATCATTGACCCAGGACCCAGGTGTGGACCAGGTATTTGTGAGGGAGCCAGGGCCCCTTTCTCTCTGGGAGCGGCTTATAATGAGTGTGAGAGAAAGGTTCATTCACAAAGAAAGAATGCAGGAGTATCATCATAGAATGCAGTGGAAGACACTCGAGCAAGGGATTCGACAGCTAAGAGAGGTGGCAATATTAGAGGTACTCTTTGGGAGGGATGGACAGCATGATAATGACCCCGATAAGGTCAGGTGCACAGGACAGATGATGTGGAACCTGGCAAGGCTAGGGCCATCGCAATACACCACCTTCATTGCAACGATTGATGCTGACAATACCCGAGAAACCGTGGGCTCTGTTGCCAGCAAGCTCAGGCATTATGACAGCATGATCAATGGCCCGCTGAAAGCTCATGTCTCTGCTGTGGTCCAGGACCTCAAAGAGGAGATGAAGGAGATGAGGAAGGAAATGAGGGAGGAGATGAGGGAGGAGATGAGGAGGGTCAGTGTGGCACCAGTGCGAGTCACAGGCCCCCAAGTCAGAGCCCGTCGTCCCCCTGCTAGAGAGAGAGGGTACACCCCACGAGCTGAGCTGTGGTTTTTCCTGTGTGAGCATGGGGAAGACATGAGAAGGTGGGATGGGAAACCCACCTCTGTCCTGGCAGCGCGGGTGCGTGAACTCAAGGAGGGAGGCACTAACCAAGGGGGTTCCGCTAAGGTGAAAGTAGCCTCAGCCTCCCGTGATCGAGCTGCCAGGTATTACAGAAGGGAGGATGATATGTCGGATCCCCTTGAAGGTACCTCGAGCATGTACACCCAGGGAAAGAATGATAACCAGGGCTAGAGGGGCCCTGCCTCTAGCCAGGAAGAGGCACGGGAGAACCGAGTTTTCTGGACGGTGTGGATTCGATGGCCTGGCACATCAGAGCCACAAAAATATGATGCATTGGTTGATACTGGGGCACAGTGTACTTTAATGCCATCGGGACATGTGGGGGCAGAACCTGTATCCATCGCTGGGGTGACCGGGGGATCACAGCAGTTGACCCTTTTGGAAGCTGAGGTGAGCCTGACTGGGAAGGAGTGGCAAAAGCATCCGATTGTGACCGGCCCAGAGGCCCCGTGTATTCTGGGCATAGACTTCCTCCAGAATGGCTATTACAAAGACCCAAAAGGACTCAGGTGGGCATTTGGTATTGCTGCTGTGGAGGCAGAGGGCATTAGGCAATTGAACACCCTGTCTGGACTATCTGAGAATCCTTCTGCAGTTGGGCTCCTGAAAGTGGAAGAGCAACGAGTGCCAATTGCCACCTCGACAGTGCACCGCCGGCAGTATCGGACAAATCGAGATGCTGTGATCCCCATCCACAAGATGATCCGCGAGCTGGAGAGCCAAGGAGTGGTCAGCAAGACCCACTCACCCTTCAACAGCCCCATCTGGCCTGTGCACAAGTCTGATGGGGAATGGAGATTGACTGTGGACTATCGTGCCCTGAATGAAGTGACTCCACCGCTGAGCGCTGCCGTGCCGGATATGTTGGAGCTCCAGTACGAGCTGGAGTCCAAAGCAGCAAAGTGGTACGCCACTATTGACATTGCCAATGCATTCTTCTCTATTCCTCTGGCAGCAGAGTGCAGGCCTCAGTTTGCCTTCACATGGAGGGGCGTGCAGTACACCTGGAACCAACTGCCCCAGGGGTGGAAGCACAGTCCCACCATCTGTCATGGACTGATCCAGACTGCACTAGAAAAGGGTGAGGCTCCAGAACATCTGCAATACATCGATGACATCATTGTGTGGGGGAACACCGCGACCGAAGTGTTTGAGAAAGGAGAGAGAATAATTCAAATTCTCCTGCAAGCTGGTTTTGCCATCAAGAAGAGCAAGGTCAAGGGACCTGCCCGAGAGATCCAGTTCCTGGGAGTAAAGTGGCAAGATGGACGGCGTCAGATTCCCACTGAGGTCATCAATAAGATCACAGCAATGTCTCCACCGACCAACAAGAAGGAAACACCAGCTTTCCTAGGCACTATAGGTTTCTGGAGGATGCACATTCCCGAGTACAGCCAGATCGTGAGTCCTCTCTACCTGGTTACCCGCAAGAAGAACGATTTCCACTGGGGCCCTGAACAGCAGCAAGCCTTCGCCCAGATCAAGCAGGAAATTGCTCACGCCGTAGCCCTTGGCCCAGTCAGGACAGGACCAGAGGTGAAGAACGTGCTCTACTCTGCAGCCGGGAACAATGGTCTGTCCTGGAGCCTCTGGCAGAAGGTGCCTGGTGAGACTTGGGGCCGACCACTGGGATTCTGGAGCCAAAGCTACAGAGGGTCTGAAGCCAACTACACTCCCACAGAGAAGGAAATCCTGGCAGCCTATGAAGGAGTCCAGGCTGCCTCAGAAGTAATCGGCAAAGAGGCACAACTCCTCCTGGCACCCCGACTACCGGTGCTGGGGTGGATGTTCAAAGGAAAGGTTCCCTCCATGCATCACGCCACTGACGCTACTTGGAGCAAATGGATCGCCCTCATCACCCAGCGCGCCCGAATTGGAAACCCAAGTCACCCTGGGATCTTGGAAATAATTACGAACTGGCCGGAAGGTGAGACTTTTGGGTTATCTTCTGAAGAAGAAGAGGAGCAGGTGACACGTGCTGAAGAAGCCCCACCATATAACGAGCTACCAGAGAGTGAAAGACAATACGCCCTCTTCACTGATGGTTCCTGCCTAATTGTAGGCACTAGCCGGAAATGGAAAGCCGCTGTATGGAGCCCCACACGACAAGTTGCACAGGCTACTGAAGGAGAAGGTGGATCGAGCCAATTTGCTGAGCTCAAAGCTGTCCAATTAGCTCTGGACATAGCTGAAAGAGAGAAGTGGCCAAAGCTCTACCTCTACACTGATTCATGGATGGTAGCCAATGCTCTGTGGGGTTGGCTGGAAAGGTGGAATAAGGCAAACTGGCAGCGCAGAGGAAAACCAATCTGGGCTGCTGAAGAGTGGAAAGACATTGCCACTCGGGTAGAGAAGCTATCCGTGAAGGTCCGTCATGTAGATGCTCACATCCCCAAGAGCCGGGTTAACGAAGAACATCGTAACAACAAACAGGTAGATCAGGCTGCGAAAATAGAGGTGTCCCAGATAGACTTGGATTGGCAAAATAAAGGAGAACTGTTCCTAGCTCGATGGGCCCATGATGCCTCAGGTCATCAGGGCAGAGATGCCACCTATAAGTGGGCACGAGACCGAGGGGTGGATCTAACCATGGACAGTATCTCCCAGGTTATCCATGATTGTGAGACATGCGCTGCGATCAAGCAGGCCAAGCGGGTGAAGCCTCTGTGGTATGGTGGGCAGTGGTCCAAATACAAGTATGGGGAGGCCTGGCAGATTGATTACATCACACTGCCTCAAACCCGCCAAGGCAAGCGCTATGTGCTCACAATGGTAGAAGCCACCACTGGATGGCTGGAGACCTACCCTGTGCCTCACGCTACTGCCCGGAACACCATCCTGGGCCTGGAAAAGCAAGTCCTTTGGAGGCATGGCACCCCTGAGAGAATCGAGTCTGACAATGGGACTCATTTCAAGAACAGACTTATAAACACCTGGGCTAGAGAACATGGCATTGAGTGGGTGTACCACATCCCTTACCATGCACCAGCAGCTGGGAAGGTTGAGCGGTGTAATGGATTGCTTAAAACCACCTTGAAGGCACTGGGTGGGGGGACTTTCAAAAACTGAGAGATGCATTTAGCAAGTGCCACCTGGTTAGTTAACACCCGAGGCTCCACCAGCCGAGCAGGCCCTGCCCAATCCGAACCCCTACAAACAACAGACGGAGATAAGGTTCCAGTGGTGCACATGAGAGGTATGCTTGGAAAAACTGTTTGGGTAAAGTCTGCCTTGAGCAAAGACAAACCCATCCATGGGGTCGTTTTTGCTCAGGGACCAGGTTGCACCTGGTGGGTGATGCAAAAGGATGGAGAGACCCAATGCTTACCTCAAGGGGACCTTGTTTTAGGGTGACCTACCCATGGCTCTGTACTTGTATCACTATCAGCATGTATATTTGTATATAATTTGGGTAATGCATAGGTTTATATGGTTAAGAAAAAAAGTTAAGTTTCATGTAACATGTTAGTATGGGAAAAAATTTGGGGTGGATAATGTTGGGGTTTTAGTTTAGTCTTAGGGGTTTTTTTCTGTTAAAGGAATTTTCTCCCATATGCATGTTGCTAGGGGACAAATAGCTGTACTTAAGAAAGACAAAAAAGGGAGTGGGGCGGGCCTGGCTACTTTTTTGTCTACACCTGAGTGTGGGGGCAGTTCGCTCTGAGTGTCCGGAGAGAGAAGCTGCAGAGAAAGGAGCTGCTGTTTCTTCTTTTTGGCCGTTCTTCTCTTCCTGCTGGAAACAACGCCGGGACCCCAAAAGCCGCTTTCCCTGCCCTGCTGGAGGCCGAGCTGTGGCTGCCCTGCCCCGCTGCTTCTGCTTCGAGTTTTCGCTACGCTGTAGCCCTGCTCGCCCTGCCTGCCTGGGCATCCGTGGGGTTCTCCCATCTGGATACATCTCGCCTGCCACCCGGGATTTGCGTTCGTCCCTGCCGCTCTAGCCTGCCGCTTTAGCCTGCTGTTCCCGCCTGCCGTTTCCAGCCTGCTGTTCCTGAGAGCCCGGGATCGGCTGCCCAGGGGTTTGTGAAGCCTTTGTTCCATCCCTTCCCGGGATCCCAGGGCACCGGTGCCGCGTGTTTCCCGAGCTCGCTCCGGAGCGCCCCCTGCAGCCGCGGGGGAACCATCGCACCTGCCCTGCTCACCGGGAGCCGCCAGCTCCCCTGCCGGCTGCGAGCGGAACTGCACCCGAGGGGAAAGGGCCTGACAGCCGAGAAGGCTGGCACTGGGTTTGTGTGTGCTGTTACTGTCATAGTTGTTGTTGTTTTGTTTGACTGGTTATATACATATACATATATATAAATATATATATATATATAGTAAAGAACTGTTATTCCTATTTCCCACATCTCTGCCTAAAGGCCCTTGATTTCAAAATATAATAACTTGGAGGGAAAAAGGGTTATATCTGCCACTTCAAGGGGGGCTTCTGCCTTCCTTAGCAGACACCTGTCTTTCAAAACCGAGACACCAGGGCAGAAGGGTTCCACAAGGCCCCACAGCGTCACAAGGATCTCTCTGGATCTGCAGTGTCAGAACTGACCCTTGGTTACACGAGATCCTCCTGTGTCACAAGGGCTCGTTGGTTCCACAGGGCCTGATTCTCTAACACTTCAAAGATGGCGTTGGACAGTTCCTATTTTCCTGTAGTTTGGTGACGAAAGGAGCATGCTGGGCAGAGCATGGAGATACTGCTGCTGTCTGCTCAGGTGAAAGGGCCCAACAAGGCTGAGGGGTTGGGAGGCTGCTGGAAGGGCCGTGCCCCACATGGTGCAGCTTTCCTGGGAGGGAGGGAACAGCAGGAGAGACACGCACTGCCCCACAGAGCAGCTGAGCGGGGCAACACTGGGCATGAGGAGGAGGAAATGTCCTTCCCAGGGCAGCGCTGGGGCAGGAGAAGCATCCAGAGGGAGGATGAGCTCAGGGCATGTGTCTGCCCAAGGCACAGAGGGTGAGGGTGGGCACAGTTCAGGCCAGGGCCGGCAGTGGCAGGGCAGAGCTGGCGGGGCAGCGAGATGCGAGTGTGCAACCTGCAGGGACACAGCAGCAGCTGTGGGACAGCGCAGAACAAGCTGTGCTGGACATGGCCAAGGGCCCTGGCAGGGCTGGCAGTGCCCAGAAGAAGCCAAGTCTTGCTGCCCTGGGGCACAGCAGCGTCTGTGCCACCAAGGGCTGGGAGGACACACCCTGTCCTGAGGCCCTGGGGCCTCATGGCACAGCCCCAGCAAGGCTGGGCACTGTCAGCCCCTTGTCCTGCCCTCAGCATCCCCCCACATCCCAGTGCCCCCAGCAGAGCCCTGAGCAAGGCGCAGGTGAGGGACAGGATCTGCCTTCCCCACGGCTGGGGCTCAGGCCTTGGCCTTTCTGCTGCCCCCACCCAGCCCAGGCTTTGCTCAGCATCTGAGCTGCCTGCACAGAGCCTCTGCCTCCCTGCACTCCTGGCCTCAGGGATCTGCTGCAACGAGTCCCTGGGGAGCCTTGGTCAGGAATGGCCCTGGGGGGCTCCTGAATGCTCCCAGGGAATGCAGGTTTTTCAAAGGACTTTGGCTTTGGCTTTTGCCTGGGAGTCTCTGAGAGCTTTGTGCAATCCTGGCCCCCAATTATCTGCTGTAATGAGTCCATGGAGAGCCTTTGTCAGTAACAACACTCACTGGGGCTCATTAATGCTTCGAGTTACTTCACTTTTTTTAAAGAACTTTCTCCTTTCCACACTGAGTGTTTGAGCAGTTTCTGCAATCATGGCCTCCAATTCTCTCCTCCAAGGAGTCCATGAGGAGCCTGTGTTGGTGATTGACTTCAGTGGGACTGTCACTGAAACTGCATGAAAAACAGAAACTCTCCAACAACATCTCTTCAGTGTCAGAGAATTTAGGCATTAATTTATTCTGGCCAGGATGTTATTCTGGCCAGTATGTGCAACAGAAATCATTCCATACACTCATGCCGGGGTTGTGCAGTGAAAAGCATTCCATCACACATGGTTCTTTTTCACACCTTTATACAGACAAAATCCAAAGAAATTCATGTTCATTGATCTTAAATGACATAATTCTTAGTATTCAATCTCCTATTGGTTATTGATCCCTTTGCCTTTGATGTTAATTAGGTCCTCATTCTTTGAGTCTCTCATCAATCTTTTCCCAGACCAGGTGTCTCCAACCGCACCAGGGGTGGTTTGTTAATGTTCGTTTACCTCCCGCATCAAACCTCCTTAAAACCTAAAACCTCCCCTCTCACCACAAAGCTAATAAATCTCGCTTATATTCCCTCTCAGAAGCCCCATCCCTGTCCGAAGATGAAATTTATCTATGTTGATGCTGTCCTCATCGCTGCCTGGACGCTCTTCGCCGTACCACATGCCTTCAGCTGGCTTGTCCCACAGCCTAGCCATAATGTTTGGGTGACCCTAGCAAAGACACTCAATCAAGACAATCTGTGCCTATCCATGGGCAGTGCAGACAACCCACTCTCTACGTGCCTGGCAGGAATTCCTCTAGTAGCAGATGATTGGCCCATCACTAACTCAGAGCTCCTCTGCACTACAGGTAAGAGGTCCAACCCAGTAGACACTTGGGATGAGTGGACAAAGATTCTGCCAAATGCTCGAGATGAACCCCAAGAATTAAACCTGCTGGGGTCCTCCAAAGCAACATATTGGGTCAAATTTTATTTTAGACAGGAAAGCCAACGCTGGCCAGGAATTGACCAGGCAAAAAACACATACAGAAAAGACATATCACCAATTAACAAAGCCTATAATAGTCAGGATTGGTGCAATTACACCAGTCACGTACTCTCTGTGTCCACTCTCCACCCCAAAGTGTTAACCCAGGGAGTGTTTCTTGTCTGTGGTGACAGAGTATGGGCTGGGATTCCCTCACATCTCCAAGGAGGCCCCTGTAGCCTTGGCAAGCTTTCTACCCTCACCCCAAATCTCCAATTATTACATAATTGGAGACAAACAAACATATCAACACATCAAAAGAGATCCTTTGCTGAGTTTGACGAAAGCTGTGACAGACAGCCGCATTTACAATTGGAATAAGGCTGAACAGGTCGCAGTTTCAGTGTTCACTCCTTGGTTAGCTGCACTCAAAGCCCTTGGGGATATCAATCACCTAGGGTGCTGGCTAAGCAAACAGGCCAATGCGACATCTGCCACCTTGAGCGAAAGATGAGGAGACTACCAGACACGCAACCCTACAGAATCGAGCAGCAACAGACCACCTACTGCTTGCCCACGGACATGGCTGCCAAGACTTTGAAGGGATGTGCTGCTTCAATCTTTCTTCACACTCAATATCCATCCAGGCGAACATCCAGAAACTACAAGGACTAGTAAAAGACCTAAAAGTAGATACGAGCCTAGACTGGGTCAATGACCTTTTTGGACAATGGGGAATAACGGGATGGATTGCATCTTTGATTAAGGGAGTTTTGTGGGTATTCATTGTAATTATTATCGTGTTACTTATGTTCTCATGCCTCCTACATTGCTGCAGAAAGGCTGCTGGAAATGCCTTTTTAATAAATACAGAAGGGGGAGTTGTGGGGTACGCCCAGCCCCCGCCCTGGAAGGACATTTGCTGAGATAAGGAGAGTGCTTAACCTCCCAGCAGAACTCCGTTGGAAAGGCAGCTACTTTGCAGTTACGGCAAGAAGAAGACAAACCCAGAATCCTCTGGGAGACCCTACGCAGATCCTTTGTAACCCCTTGGCCCTTACCTTCTGACACCCACCCCCTGTATCCCTATAAGAGCTAGCCCCCTGCCCCTGTGAGGGCAGAGCGAGCTTGTCCCTGGCCTCCCCTTCGCCAGACTAATAAAGCTACCTTGTGCAGAACACCTATATGGGCCTCTTGTCTCTCTCTCCCTGGTCTGGATTGGAGGCTGCCCTGCAGAGCTGAGCTCAAATCACAAGCTGACAATCACTAAAGAGCTGACAGCCTCTGCACAGGCCCTCCAGCTAGCAGCTGAGGGAAGACACTGGGCCTCGGGAGGACGATCTCTTTTGGGACCATCTCTCCGGACTGGTCACAGCTTCCTCGGTCGGAGCTACTGACCCCACACCAGCTGCCATACATGGGGGATGCAGAGATCCACCCACAGCCTCTGGAAATCCATGGGGGATGCAGAGATCCACTCGTAGCCCCTGGAGATCCATGGGGATGCAGAGATCCACCCACAGCCTCTGGAGATCCACAGGGATGCAGAGATCCACCCACAGCCCCTGGAGGAGGAACCCCCACCGGAGCAGGGGGATGCCTGGGATGAGGCTGTGACCCTGTGGGAGACCCAAGAAGAGAGGGGCCCTGCTCCCAGGCTGGAGCAGCCTGTCCTTGGAGGACTGACCCTGTGGCAGAGTGACCCACGCTGCAGCAGTTTGAGGGCGACTGTTGCTCGTGAGATGGACACACATTGGAGAAGTTCACGGAGAACAGTGTTCTGTGGGAGGGAGCCCATGGCGCAGCAGGGGACTGACTCCTCTCCCTGAGCAGCAGGAAAAGCCACGGCTGATGAACTGACCATAACCCCCATTCCCATCTCCTTGCACTGCTGGGGGAGGAGGTAGAGCTGGGAAGGAGAGAAGGTGTTTTTTTTAAGGGCTTATTTTACTTCTCATTATCCTGCTCTGATTCTGTTAGTAATAAACTCACTTTATATTTCTAAGTCGAGCCTGTTTCACCCTTGAAGGTCTTTGATGAGTGATCTCTTCTGGTCCTTATCTCAACCCATGAACCCTCTCTAAAATTTTCTTTCCTCTGTCCGGCTGCAGAGGGGAGTGAGTGAGCAGCTTTGGTGGGTTCCTGGTATCAAGAACTGCTCACATGGAACCGACCCCCGAAAGGAGCTGTGGGTCCGGACAGTGGACAGTGCGTGTGGATGAGGTACGGAGTGGGCAGGACTTTGGGGGGAATTCAGGGAGTCTCGTGGTGTAAAGGATACAGGAACTTGTGAGAAAACTGCTGAGGCGGTCGCGTGCAAGGCGGATCACCCTGTGATAAAGGAATGCTTTCTTAGCAGTGTCCCGCTGTTCAGTCGACCTCTGTGAATCAGAACGATATTTTACAGACCAGCCCAGATCATTTTGCAGGAGTTCTGCTTTCCCAGGCCCTTCAGAGCTGCTGCAAAACGCCCTTTGCCACCACTGTACCCTGGGGTCCCTGGCTCGCTGGCACTGGACTGCTGCTCCAGGCCCCATGGAATGTGTCCCGGAGAACCAGGCTCTTCCCTCTGATCCAGGTGCAGGAGGAATTGTAAGTCTGTGCTTCTGACAGAACACAGGTGTGTAAAAATGGCTGTTCTTGCCAGAATTATCCTCACCACATGGCTTCACACCGACTTGCTTGATATGAATGTGTTTTCAATATACAATGAAACAGGTATTGATATTCAATAATTCTCCATGTTTGGCTGTGAGGTTTATTACTAACACAGTATCATTAAATACACAAACTAAGGAGTTTTTGTTACTTTGCAGATGCAGTGAGCTTAGGTAGCAATAATGGCAGGAGTGGGAAAAGTGCCCAAAGAATATGAGGGAAAAGTGCCCAAAGAACATGATCCTGAGCCACTCTTGTGTACAATGAATTAATTGTAAAATCATTTTCATTCCCTGATGAGCCTGTTCAGGGCAATGTGCACTCAGAACCCTGATCAGTGCATCGGTTGGGATGTTTTGCAGACACCAGCTATTTAATGAGTAGCTTGTGAGTGCAGCAGAAAAGACTAAACTTGATTTCTTACACTCTGGCATTAGGCAAAGCACTTTTTTAGATCTCAAGGTGTCTGGTTGAGCAGTGAAGGTGACCCTGAACCAGGAGCTTTCTTTTGTAGAAGCAAAGCATCACACGGACAGAACTTGACAGTGTTGTGCCTATTGGTGATAAGGGATTGTGCCACAACAGCTGTCTATGACCTGTGGGGTTTGACAAGGCAAGTGGAGATGGCTCCCTGTTCTTCACTCTGCCCTCAGTTGTAGCTTGTATTAAACACCAAAAACGGCCTCGTTTATCTGGAGGAGGAAGAGAAAGTTCATGGGATTATTTCTCATGAGCCTTGAGGCAGTAAAGGAAAATGAGGTTCATTCTTTTGCTGCAGTGCTGGGTGTGTTGGGATTTGGAGATTTATTTATTGTTATTGTGGTTAGTATTATTTATTAGTGTTATACTTTTAAATCTTACACATTATTAATAATGGCTGGATGTCACTTCACTGGGAAGATTTCCTTCCTTCTCACAGTGGGATTGAGCTGTACAGTCACTTCCAAGTTGCCTTCCAAGTTTCCATCTAAAGATGGAAAGTCCCATTTATGGGTGTTTTGGTGTGGTTTGGAGCTGGGGAAGGGTCTCATCCGCTCCCAGAGGCGCCCCAAGCCCACTCTGCTGCCACGGCTGCCTTCACGGCTGCCCTGCCCCAGAGACATGGCGGGACCCCCTCCTGCCAGGGCTGAGACTCCTCACAGCCCCTCACAGCCCCTCAATGCCCCTCACAGCCCCTCTATCACGGTATCCCGCAGTGGTAGGGAGGAGAAGATCCAGCAGGCAGGAATTGTGCAGCAAGATTCCTTTATTTAATGATTTTACAACTCTCTTAAGAGACTTTTTTCTTCACAGTCTAATGGGACAAAGGATCAGCCACCCCTTGGGGTGATTGACTAAAATCCTAAAACATCCATTGTCAAAGTATTTTTCTACTGTACTATAAACAAAGCTTTGCAAGGTCGCAGGTGTTCATAGTTTATAGAACTCTACTAATATCTTCTGTGAGAGAGAAAAATATCTCACGGGACTGGAAAGAAGCAAGAGAAATTCTTGCTAGACGCATATTTGTATCCACACCCCTCATGGCCCCTCACGGCCCCAGGCACGAGCTCCTCTCAAAGGAGAAGGGGTCGGGCCCTGCTTGTTCTCCTTTTATTTCGGGCACTTCACAGCGACGAGCAAAGAAAGGCTGAACCGGAGCCTTTCCCCAGCGTTTCCCTCGGGGTTAATGCCGAGGCCGAAGCTCTGTGCCGGCGCTGGCCCGAGCGCGAACATCCCTGCAGCCCCCGAGCCTTTGCTGTCCCCCGGGCCCGTTCCCTGTCCCCGAGTCCCGCCCGGCTCTGGCAGCAGCAGGAGCCGCAGCGCAGCGGGCGCCGGCCCGGCCCGGCCGGGGCTGCCGGGCACGAGCAGCAGCAGCGCCGGCCCTTCCCGCCCGCTCCCGCCTCGGCTTCCCAAGGGCTTTCTCCAGGTGAATTCTGGAGCAGAGCAGCCATCACCCCCAAACAGCCCCGATTCCTCAGGGCCCGGCTGTGCTGCCCTGAGCCAGCCTTCAGAGAAAAAAGGAAGGATCGGCTTCCAGCGCTGCTCTCAGCACGGTTTTACTCCCCCTGAGCTGACAGCACGGGGCTGTTGTTGCCTTTGCCTTGGGAATTGGAGATCGCGGCTGCTCGTACCCCTCTTCTGGTTGCCACAGGAATTTTATCCGTAAAACTGCAATTGCCTCTTTCGATCGGTGCTACTCACGGTGATTTTGTGACAGTGAACTCAGTATTTTTGTTGCAGGCATCATGATTAGGAGATCTTGAAATGCTCACAAGTGCCTGGGCACCACCTGAGGAGAATTAAAGCCACACAGGCCTGATTCACAGCACTCAATCACAGCCCTGTTGCTGGTGCTGTTGAAATAGAATCAACTTACAGAGCCCATCACAGAAATCTCCTCTGGAGTGTCAAATACAACTAAAAAATCCCCCAGAACTGCTTGACTCGCTTCATGGCTCCCTCTGAGCAGCAGAAAATGGAGATGCCCAGAGGTGTTTGCAGCTGCTGCTGATGCCAGTTGGAGCCCAGCCTGCTGCAGAGTCCCAGCGGGAACCTGAGCCCAGCCCGGGGAGCTCCCACAGTGTCCTGGAGATTCTTTCTCTGAGTTCAGTCAGGGTCACATTCCCTAAACAAGTCCTGGTGCCACCTCCTGGTTTCTTAGGTTACAACAGCCACAATGAAAACCTCACCAGTGGCACAACTGCCCAGCCCACAAGTAAAAGAAAGGACAAGTTGTACAGTTCTCCAAACATTCGTCCTGCTTTGCTGCAAAAGTCCTGCTGCACTCACAGTGTGGGAAGCCAAGAGAAACTGCAGTTGGTGGCACATCTTGTGACAGGAGCTGCACCTCGTTCTCCAGGAAAGGTTCTTGGAAACAGCAGACTGGACTGTGGAGAAGATTCCTGGATAACTGAAACAGCTTTCCAGAAGTGAAATGAAAACGGAAAGGAACAATCCAAGATGTTTCCTCTCTTTATTTCTGTGCTCCGCTTTTCCATGTTGCACTGCTTCTCCATCCCATGAATTCCAAATGGATCTCACCTCTAAGATCTATGGCTTAGCCAGTTTTAGACACTGTGAAATACCATGAGCTGCGCACAGTTTGCCTTCCCCTGTTTTTATTGGAAAGCAATGCTGGAGACATAAGTGCAGTGCTTGGGTTGGGCACAAATTCTACAGGCAGGGAATGTGCTCTGACAGTGTCTGACCCTCAGCAGGGACAATGCACAGCAGTGTTGATGTGCTCCGTTTCCATGGAACTATCGAAGGAGCAGTTGCTGAGGTCAGAAGCAATCGCAGCCACCACCCTGCTCCAAAGCCCCTTGGCAGGGCCCGGCTCCTGCCACGGCTCTGTGTGCCAGGGACCAGCAGCGCTGGGTGCAGGGACCCCAGGGAGGGCACAGAAATGCCGGGGTGACAAATGCTGGGGGGACAGCGAGATGGGCGTGTGCAGCCGGCCAGGGCAGAGGAGCAGCAGCCTGCAGGACAGATGGCCAAGGGCTGGGCAGGGCTGGCAGGGCCAGAGGCACCCAGGGCTTTGTCCCCTGGGCTCTGGGACTGCCTCTGGAAGCCCCACAGAAGGAACTTTCCATTGAGGGGCTGCACTTTGGTTCTCCCTCACCCTCCCTGAAAAGGCTGGCAGGGGTTGCAGTTTTATGACATTTGTCCTTCCTCCCCCTCACATCCCACTGCCCCAAAACAGCCCTGAGCCACCCGGGAGGGACAGGCCCTGCTGGGCCAGGCCTGGGCTCAGGGCTGGGCCTTTCTGCTTCCTCCAACCAGCCCAGGGCTTTCTCAGCATTGCAGCTCCCTGCAATCCTGGCAGAGCTCAAGGATCTGCTCTCACAAGTCCCTGGGGAGGCTTTGGCAGTCCCTGCCCTCAGTGGGACCCATTGGTGCTCCAAGGGACTGGGAGTTTTGCTTCTGACTCCTTGAGTGTGGGAGTGTGTTTTCGTTTGGTTTAGTCCGGGTCTCCCCTCAGGTTTTGTACTTTTGTATTTACCCAGTTTGTACCCTCCCAGTTCTCTGTCAATTACCCTACTTCCCTCCTTTGTCTCCTCCCTGGCCCTTGCCAATCGTGCTGGTACCCCTCCCAGGCTTCTAGAAAGCTCTGGCTGGGGCATCGTGTGATTGGTCAAGGGAAAAAGGTCCCTCCCTTCTTCTCCCATGATTGGTTCCCTTATGTGCCCTTCATCCTGTTCACCACACCCTTCCATCCTCTGATTGGTTGTTCCTATGATCCCTCCCTTGTTACCACCCTCCTATAAAACTTCCTGCAAGTGCCTTCTGAGCTCGCTCAGAGCTGGGTACCCCTGGGAGGTGGAGCTTTGTGTTCGAGGGCGTAATAAGCTTCCCAGATTATACCCAGATCTGAGTCTGCCTCCTCCCTCCACCACCTGCCTCCATCGCAGCGGTCCTGTGGAAGGACCCACGAGCCAGACCTCTGGTCTCCCGGAGTCCGGAGGCTGGCCCCCGCAGCCGAATGCGTCCTGAGCTGACCGGGCTGAGTGGGATCCGCTCCAAGGGGACGCAGAGGCACTTGAGCAGCTTCTTCAGCCTTCTCTCAGTCCCTGAGGGTCCTGGACTCAGCCCCAAATCCACTGTGGGGCTCATTAAAATACAGAAAGCCTGAAGGAGCTCTTTCTCTTCCTTCAATTGTCTTCAAGTATTCAGGGCTTCTACAGCTCACTGGAGTCAGTTTGGAGTTCTGTTAAGGAGGAAGATTTCAAAGTGCGCCTTGTGACTTAATAAAAGATTTTTTTTTTTTTTTTTAGTTCAGAGAAGAGGTGATAGAAGCATTCTCCAATTAATTTGGATGCTGAATGTCTCCTTAGGAGGCCTGGGCATGTAGCAGAATGAGCCCTTTGAAGGCTGATCCTGTTTGGACAACCTGCTCCTCACCCCCAACCTCACCATGTCTGACATCGCCCACCTGGCACTGACATCTCTGTTCCCTGCATCAGAACCTTGTCCCTGAGCTCTGCAGCTGGGTGTCCCAGCCCACTGCACCATGTCCCACCTGCTCTCCTCAGGGCTCTGCCTGCACACAGGCCCCAGAGAAGTTTCCCTGTTTGTAAGGAAAGAATGGAAAAGCCTGAGCAGGTTTCCTGAACAACAAACCCCGCTCGGAACCACATGCTCAGTACAGGCTGCCTGGAATGATGTCACCTTTCTACAAGGGACAGCGTGACCAGACATGATCTCTGTGAGCAGAATTCTCTGAGTCTTGCAGCAGAATTCTCTGTTCCCATCCCTTGCCTTGATCTCTGCTGCAGGTGGAAGCTGCTGGTGCCGTTCTCACCTTTAACCCCTCCTTGGGATGCAGACAGATGTGCCCAGGTGTATCAGGCAGGGGTTGCTCAGTGTTTATGCAAAGCTATTGTGCTCCTCACGGAACCAAGGAGATCTTTGTGACAGCGTGGAACCTCCTGGAACCAAGGGCCCATTGTTTCACAGAGGAGCCTCATGGAACCAGAGAGGCCATTGAGATACTGCACAACCAGCAGAGCTGCTGGACCTTGTCACCTGTCACCTGCCCGCGGGAGGCACAGCAGAACCAGCAACCTGGGAACCTCAGGAATGCCCCTCTGGGATCCATGGCACACACTCCAAGGGTCTGGAGTTCCAGGTTCCAGCAAGGAAAAGATGTTCCTGCCCTTGAAGGCAAAGCTCTTGAGAAGGGGTCGAAAGCCAAGCGGAGCAAGATCTTACAGTGACATTTCACTGCCAGCCATCGTAACTTCACCCATGGTTGTTGTAGCTCATGGATTGGGAACAAAATCAGGGGAGGGTCTTTGGCTGGGAGCTGCCCTGGCTAAAGAGAGACACTGTGAGAGAAACAGAGCGGGCAAAGAAAGGCAGAAGGAGGACACAAACACAGTCAGCTGAGAAGGTGGCACTCTGAAAACAGAACTGCAACGGACTGAAAATGAATGGGACAGAAGTCAGTCATTATGAAAGTTTTATTTACTATCAAAACACAACCCACAGAGCTAGCCCTACACAATCCCCATCCCACCCCTCCAAATCTGGATCCCAGTCTCCTTTCAACCCCATCTCACCCTGGAGGCTGTAGAATCGAGTAATTTTGGCATGGGACTGAGTTTTTTTGAGGTGGGAACAAGCCATTTTGAGGTGGGATTGAGCCCTTTTGGGGTAGGATTGAGTTGTTTTCAGTGGGATTGAGTCGTTTTGAGGTGATCCCTCTTGGCTTTTGGAGTGCAAAGAGATGGAGAACACTGCCCAAAATCCCCCAAGAACCCACAAATACTCCAGAATATGTCCCCAAACCCTAAATTCCCCCTCAAATACCTGTGAAATGGTGGGACTTCAAACATCTGTGATCAATTTCTTTGTTTTTAGTCCTATTTTGGGTGTTTTTAAGTGATGAGGATGAATCAGAAGACAATTAGGGCCAAAATAAAAGGATAACCAGCCAGAGGTCTTCCCAATATGGATCACAGGGAATGTGGGCCACCAGGGCTTTTCCCAGTGTGGCTCCTCCAAAGGGGGATGGGGTTGGAGCAGGGCATGAAGCTCTTCCCACAGTCGGGGCACTTGCAGGGCTTCCCTTACTGGTGCCTCCGTTGGTGTCTGGTCAAGGTAGAGGAGTGGGTGAAGCTCTTCCCACATTCCTCACACTCGTAGGGCTTCTCCCTGGTGTGGATGCGCCGATGGATGATGAGGCTGGAGTTTTGCTTGAAGCCCTTCCCGCAGTCGGGGCAGCAGAAGGGCCTCTCCTCTGTGTGAATCTGGTGGTGCAGAAAGAGACTGGAGGGGGTCTGAAACCTCTTCCCACACTCGGAACACTCATAGGGCTTCTCCCCCGTGTGGATCTTTTTATGGACAGTCAGGTTGCTGCGCTGTCTGAAGCTCTTCCCACATTCCAAGCACTTGTATGGCCTTTCCCCAGTGTGGATGTTCTGGTGGAAGATCAGGTTGATGCTCTGGCTGAAGCTCTTCCCACATTCCTCACACTTGTAGGGGCGTTCCCCAGTGTGGATCATCTGGTGGCGGATTAGGTGGGAGCTCCGGCTGAAGCTCTTCCCACATTCCTCACACTTGTAGGGCCTCTCCCCAGTGTGGATGCGCCGGTGCCTGACAAGGTGGGAGTTTTGTGTGAAGCCCTTCTCGCAGTCAGGGCAGCGGAAGGGCCTCTCCTCTGTGTGAATCCGCTGGTGCAGGAGGAGACTGGAACTGGTCTGAAACCTCTTCCCACACTCGGAACACTCATAGGGCCTCTCTCCGGTGTGGATCATCTGGTGGCGGAGCAGGGTGGAGCTCTCTCCGAAGTTCTTCCCACATTCCTCACACTCATAGGGCCGTTCCCCAGTGTGGATCATCTGGTGGCGGAGCAGGGTGGAGCTCTGGCTGAAGCTCTTCCCACATTCCCCACACTCGTAGGGCCGTTCCCCAGTGTGGATCATCTGGTGGCGGATCAGGTTGGAGCTCTGTCTGAAGCTCTTCCCACATTCCTTACACTCATAGGGCCGTTCCCCAGTGTGGATCCTCTGGTGGACGATCAGGTGGGAGCTCTTGCTGAAGCTCTTCTGGCATTCCCCACACTTGTAGGGCTTCTCCCCAGTGTGAAGCCGCTCATGGACCACCAGGTCTGAGCTCCGGCTCAATCTCCGGACGCCTTCCCGGCACAGGGTTGGTCTGTCCTCCTCAGAGCAACCTGGGCTGCGTTTGCAGCCCCTCCTCCTGTGGCATCTACGGGCATTTTCCTCCCCACTGGATTCCTGTGCCATGGAGCCACTCAAAACGGCCTCTTCCACCAGGTTCTGCTGCGGGGATTTGTCCTCCCTGGGCTCCATCCTCAGCTCCTTGTCTGGGGAGAAAGGACAAGGAGAGGATGGGATTTGCCTCCGTGCCACAGGGAAGGGCAAGGAGATCCCCCCAGTCCGTCCCCGGCAGGACGGCGTCGGCAGCGGGGTTGTCCTGCAGCCGGGGGCGATGCTGGGCTGGGAGATGGAGCAGGAGAGAGGGGGAAAGGGGCACTGACTTCCTCCTCACCTGCCTGGGGGTCCCGGGGCATCTTCCTCTTCCTCACAGCCTCCTCCTATATCTGGCCAAGGTTTGGGAATGGGAAATCCTGGTCTGGGGGGAAAACAAGGGATGAGCACCTTGAGTTTGAAGGTTCCTCTGCCCAAGTCCATTCTAGAAGACACCAGGAATCCTGTGTCCAAAAAAATCTACTCTGAAAATGCCTCCCAGGAGTTCCCTGTCTCTGGTCCCTCCCCTTTGGTGTTCAGGGTTCCCCCTGTCCCAGCTGCTGGGGGTCACACTTGAATTGGGGGTCCCCCTCTCTACTTGGTCCCCGCCCTCCCCAGGCTGCTGGGAGTCCCAGGAATCTGAAAAGCTCCCCCTTCTTCTGTCTCCCCACTTAGGAATGCTGGAGGTGATGGGCTCCAAGGAGTCCCTCCTGCCCCTCTCCAGGCTGTTGAGGGTCCCGCAAATCACGGCGCTCCCCCCTCTCTGGGCTCCCCACTTTGGGGTCCTGGGGGTCACAGGGCTCTGCTCCTCCAGAATGCCTCTGCCAGCGGCCACCACTGGGACCCCCCCAATGTCCCCCACAAGGGGCATTTTCCACTCAGTTTTGGAGTTCTTCATTCTCCAAACATCCTCCTGCAAAAAAAAAACCCAACCCAGGATTTCTGGGCCAGGCTCCCCCTCCTCGGCCACCTGTGGGATGGGGGGCGATGATCCCACGGGTGGGCGGCTGTGAATTCAGGGAGTGCTCAACCTCGTGCTTTCTTCTCCTTTTCTTGATCCTCTTTTGTCCCTCCTCTTCCACCCAGGGCTTCTTAAGTGCATTTATAATAGCTGCACATAGGGACATGTACCGGTAGACTGCTTTTTCTCCCGTGGCAGCTGCTTCCCCGAGCCATTGCACAACATGTGCCCAAAATCCAGTGTCCTGCACATGTTCAGCAGCAGCGGCAGGGAAGTAGTATGAGATCCACCTTATAAAGCGCTTCGGAAGTCCCTTAGAAAACTTAAATCATAACTTAGAAGAATACCCACCACCGAGACATAAAAACTCTGCTGAGCATGCAACAGTTTATTTCCCATGGCTCGTATCCTCCCCTCACCGGTGTAAAACAAAAAAAGAAAAGGAACTGCGAGTATATTCCACCCCCGTCTGGAGCCACCCGCAGTGCACGCCAAACTGAATATCTTCTCTGGGAAAGAACGTGGAAAAAGGCACTGTGAGATCTTCTTGCTTCCTACCAAAGCGATGCCCAACTTGCAGTGCTTACTTTAGACCACCTTTGTAGGGAAAAGGATTGGACTAAGCCCCAAGAAGATCAGGCTGCTAATGAATCAGTCCTGCAAGACCTCAAGCAGGCTGCTCAGAGAGCTCTGTCCCTTACTCCCAGCACTGCTGCCCCGAAAACCCACTTCACCCAAGTCCTGCAAGGGCGATCAGAACCCTTTGTAGAGTTTGTAGAGCGCCTCACACAGGCCATTCGCTCGCACACAGAGGGGCGTGAATTCCAACAGCAGCTGCTGACGGAGTTGGCCCACTGTAACACAAACGAAGCCTGCAAGGCAGTTCTCAAGAGCCCTACCTTTAGATCCTCCTCCCACCTTAGATCTCATGGTAGAAACCTGTGTGAAGTTGGTGTCAATCACCTCCGAAATTCAAAATAATAAAAGCAGAGGGGTAGTGGGGGTGGTGAGTCAATGAGGGAAGCCTCCATCCCAGAGCAGGTGTCATCGCTGTGGGAAGCTGGGGCACTGGGCAAAGGGATGCAAAGAACCCCGGGCAGTAACACCTGTGCCTGAGCCTTTCATTCCAGGTTCGGGCCACCTGGGGCAGGGATGTTGCTGCAGCCACTGACCAAACACCCAAGCACCACCCTTGGGAAACTGAGCAAGCAGCGCGATACAGCTCCGCGTGAGGACGTAAATGGAGCTGCTGTACCATCAAAAAAGGACAATTTACAGGACTGGACAGAAGCTGAGCTAGTTGATGCAGCAGTTCAGTTTTACACCTGGAAGCTGGGGAAGACAGTGCCCATCACCCTGACCTCCAGCCTCCTCGTTAAACAAACTGGTGATAGACTTGCTCTGGCCCAAGCAGCAATACCCATCCCGCTGGAGTCAGACATGTTTATTACAGGACTTGCAGCACTGGAGCACCCAGGAGTTCCAGTCTTCCCATCCATCCTTACCACCAATGGTGGGGGGCTGTGCTTGTGTTCCTGGTTGAGTGTCATCATGCTCCTCTTTTTATTCCAGAAGGTGCTACGATCGCACAAGGACAAGTCATCCCAAAAGGTTGCCTAACAAACCAGCAAGAGGCACAAGTGTTCTGGGCAGAAGTGATGGGACCCAACTGGCCAACCCTTGAGTGTGAGTTGAGCCAAGGGGGTGAGCGAGTTCGCATGCCATGTATGGTGGATACGGGGGCAGACATCACTGTGATCTCTTGCAGAGAGTTGCCCCAGGCATGGGAACTTGAACCCACTTGAAGTGGCTGGGAACACTGCTGGGATTGGGGGTAAAGCTACAGCTTTAAGGAGCACCCAAAATGTGACCATCCAAGGCCCGGAAGGAAATTTGCCTACCATCCGGCCTTTTGTTATTGACGCAGAGTTTACCCTGTGGGGTGGAGATACCTTGTCCCAGTGGGGAACTCGAGCTGTCGTTCCAGCAGCCCAGGGTTTTTAGGGCGGGCCACTGTTGAGTGCGACCACCCACGCAGTAATTGGCTACCTAACATGCCCGTATGGGAGGAACAGTGGCCGGTATCCATCGAGAAACTTCACGCTCTCGAGTCCCTTGTGGAAAAGCAACTTGCCAAGGGCCACACAGTCCCAACTAATAGCCCTTGGAATTCCCCCGTGTTCATTTGCCCAAAACTGAAACAAAATGGGTGGAGGCTTTTACATGATCTGTGTAAAATTAATGGAGGATATGGGACCCCTGCAACCATGCATGCCCTCACTGTCAATGCTCCCTCGTATGTGGAAGCTAGCTGTCATAGACATCAAAGACTGCTTCTTCCACATTGTCCTGGGTTGCAGTATATTCTATTACCATCCTCATGAGCCGTTGAAATCAGGTGGGGCAGTGTTTCCTTGCCTCCTCCCCCCAGACTATCTTTCTGTTAATGAGCCTAATCAACACTTGGCCTCATGACCCATTACCCCATTGTGAGATGCTCCACCCAGAGGGAGGAACCAAGCATTCCATCCTGGATATAATCTGAGATTCTGAACACCAGAGACAACCTTTCCACTGGATTTCCAGAGGACAGGAGCTACAGAGCCACCACTGGACCTTCTGAGGAAGAGCAGACCCTCTTTCTACAGGATCACCACTTCAGGAGGACTGCAGCCACCATTCTACTGCACTGCTACCACCACCCTGATTAACAGGGTGTCTGGTTGTATCCTGACTCTGTCAGTTTAACCCAGTGTTATCTGCCTTTATTTTTTTTTTCCCCCCTCTTTTTATTTCCCTATTAAATTGTTATTCTGACTTGGTGTCTCCCACTAGTTTGTTTTCAAACTAGTACACACATATCTCTGCACCCCAGCAATGCTCCTAGATTTGCCTTCTCAGTGCCGTCTGTTAATCAGCAAGTCCCCATGTGCAGATATCACTGGACAGTGCTGCCTCAGGGCACGAAAAACAGCCCCAGCATTTGCCGTTGGTATGTTGTGCGGGTCCTGTCCCCTGTCCAGAAACAGGCTCCAGAGGCAATCATCCTCCATTACATGGATGACGTCCTTGTATGTGCCCCAGACGAAACATGCTTAGACCTAACCCTAGATCTAACAATCTGAGCAATTGAAGCTGCAGGTTTTGTAGTCCATCCTGACAAGGTCCAGCGCTTGTGCCCCCTGACCTACCTTGGCCTCCGGATCCGTGAGACAACCATCGCTCCCCAACAGCTTGCCATAGCTGACGAGCCCCGGACCCTTCGCGACCTGCAGCAACTGTGTGGTACAGTGAACTGGGTCTGGCCCCTGTTAGGGATCTCCACAGAAAGCCTCAGCCCCCTCTTTAACCTGCTGCGAGGCGATGGTGCGTTGGACTCTCCCCGATCCCTAACCCCAGAGGCGCAGGAGGCCATTGGTAAGGTCCAGAAAGCTCTTTCCACCAAGCAGGCACACTGGATGGAACCAGGCCTGCAGTTCAAATTCATAATTATGGGCCAGCTACCGCACTTGCAAGGCCTTACTTTTCAGCGGGACGAGAGGATCAAGGACCCCCTCTTAATCACAGAGTGGGTGTTCTTGCCTCACCAGCCGTCCAAAAGCATTACCACACCACAAGAATTGATGGAGCAACTGATAAGGAAGGCCAGCTCTCGCCTCTGCGTTCTCGCAGGGTGCAAATTCTCGTGCGTTTACATGCCATTCAAATTAGATGATGTTGATTTCGCTCTACAGAGCAGCGAGTGCCTGCAGTTTGCCCTAGACAGTTACTCAGGGAAACTCTCTAGCCACCATCTGCCACACCAATTGTTTAATGTGAATTTCAAATTAGTCCCGAAATTGTTTCGAAGCAACAAATTGCTTTGAGCCCTGACAGTTTTCAAAGATGGGTCAGGGGCTTCTCACAGATCTGTTCTGACTTGGAGGAACCCCCAAACATCTGAGTGGGAAAAAGACATTGAAGTAGTTGAGGGATCTCCTCCAATTGCAGAGTTAGCCACAGTAGTCAGAGCCTTTGAGCGATTCCAAAAGGAACCAATAAACATTGTCACTGATTCAGCCTATGTGGCTGGAGTGGTAGAGAGAGCAGAGCACTCAATGCTCAAAGAAGTTTCAAATCCTAAATTATATCACGTGCTCTCGCAGCTCGTCTTTTTGCTGTCCCACTGAGAGCAACCCTATTATGTCATGCACGTGAGGTTGCACACCGACCTATTGTTGAAGGGAACCAGAATGCTGACGCCTTGGCAGCCCCAGTACAACTGGCATCACTACCGGGAATGTTCCAACAAGCTAAGTTGAGCCATCGATTCTACCATCAAAACGTCCCGGCTTTGGTCCGCATGTTCCATCTCTCGCACAACCGAGCTAAGGCCATTGTGGCGACTTGTCCTGACTGTCAGAAATATCAGATCCCATCGCTAGGGTCTGGTGTGTGTCCACGTGGTCTCAATAGCTGCCAGCTGTGGCAGACCGACGTGACTCACATCCCCGAATTCAGGAGGTCTAAGTATGTCCACATCTCAGTAGACACCTTCTCAAGAGCAGTTTTTGCCTCTTCTCATTGTGGGGAGAAGGCAAAAGATGTCATCAAACACTTTCTGTTGGCATTCGCCACTCTGGGGGTGCCAGCAGAAATCAAGACAGACAACAGACCAGCATACGTCTCGAAGAACCTCCACCAGTTCTTCGACACGTGGGGAATTAAGCACACTACAGGTATCCCTTATTCTCCCACGGGCCAATCTACAGTTGAGCATACCCATCAGACGCTCAAAGAGTCCTTGCCCAGCAGTGAGGAGGAGCAGAGACTAATTCGCCCATTGAGAGACTCTGCAGGGCTCTCTTCACCATTAACTTTTTAAATTGTTCCTTCAAAGAGCCCGCCCCCCCCCCCGTATAATGGCACATTAAAAATTGGACCACAAGTAAACTAAAAGAAAATCCATCCGTGCTGGTCAAAGACCCTGAGACTCACAAAGTTGAGGGCCCGTTCAAGTTACTAGCTTGGGGGAGGGGATATGCCACCATGTTGACCCCAGCTGGACCAAAGTGGGTGCTGGCAAAGTTCGTCAAACTGCACCTGACCTCACTGAACAGCGACGACCCCAAAGCCACCACCTGGAAGAGGTGCCCACACCAGATGCCATCTGAAGAAGAACTTGCGGCCCTCTTCCTGCTGTTCCCTTTCCCTGAATGTTTTCCCTTTTCCCCTACTCCCTAACTTCCCACACCTACCTCCATTTGCTTCGAAATAATAAAAAAGGGGGAGATGTTGCAGTGAACCATGACCAACCCCAGAGCCAGCCCCAAAAGCCTTGAGCATTCATAAGGCTGCGAAAAATACATAAATCCGTGCCTTACCTTTCAGCTGTGTATCTCCCTTCCCCATATCCGGCTGCTTTCCCAGAGGGATCTAGGCTCTTCTCTGAGTTATTCGGCAGCTGATTGGTCTCTGTTGCTCCTCCCCACCCACCCCTGTTCCCAATTGCCGTAGCCCCCTCTCCCCGCCCCAGTAACACCCCCTAGCTGAGGTATTGTGGAGAACTGGCTACATGACAAAGGGCACGTAGACCCTTTGCAGCTCACAGAGCAAGATCTTGCAGAATACCGCACTCATCTTGTGTAATAGCTGAGCTACGTGACAAAGGACACACAGACCCTCTGCAGCTGCATAGGGCCTTCAGCTGATACAGCAAGGACATGCTGGCCTTGGGGAGCACTGCAGTTAACAATAGAAAGCTTGTGGTCAGGGAGGCATGGGAAAAGAGGAACTTTCTGACCACAAAGGAGGAACTAGAGGGAGGGGTCTGCAGCAATGCCGTGGACCACTCAGCTTGTGCCTTTTGGAATATGCATAAGCCTCATTAACCACGCTATATATGTAATACACGAATGATCAATAAACGGAAGCTTGCTGATCACTCACATTGAGCGTCCGGGTCTTCTCTCCGTCGCGACAAGGTATCATTAGTTACTGTGTGTTTTCCACGCCTGTTTGTCGGGGTACAAAAATAGCTCAGCGAGCCACCTGGTGGTCTCTCCTCGTGGGTTCTCACCCTGCAATAAACCTCCTTCTCCCACGAGAGGCCCTCCGTTTTATCCTACCTCCTTTGCACACATCAGCCATCAGGAGCCGGAGCGAACCCGTGCCGGTGGTTCGCCCACCTCCCTGGGCCAGGATGGGACTCCACCTGTCCTCGCTCGGGGCAGGCAGCAGTTTGCTCTGTACCAGGACAATGTGCTAGCTCAGGAAGGTACCGCTGCAACTGGCACTGCACTGAGGGTGACTGGGAGTGGCTGTGAGACACTGGGATCACACTGGAAGCAACTCAGGGAAACTGGGAGTGACTGGGAACATGCTGGGAGCAACTGGGATGCACTGGGAGAGACTGAAACCACAGTGGGGGCAAGTGGGAGCAACTGGAACTGGAAGGAGGCTCCTGGGGTCATGCTGGCATTGACACGGAGCAACTGGGATCACACTGGATGATAATGGGAGCAGCTGTGCCCATGCTGGAGTCAAACTGGGATCCTACTGGAACTGACTGGGATCATACTGGGAGTGACTGCAATAGTACTGGCAATATCTGAGAGTGACTGGGATCCTACTGGAACCAGACTGGGACTGACTGGAAAGGTGCTGGCCGTGACTGGAACCATGCTGGAAGTGACTGGGAGAAACTGGGCCCAGACTGGGAGTGACAGGGAGTCACTCTGGGCATGACTGGAATAATACTGGGAGTATCTGGGAATGACTGCGATCATACTGGGGATGACTGGGTGCAACTGGGGTCATACTGGAAGTGGCAGGAAGTGACTGGGATCATACTGGAGGCTACTGGGATCATAATGGGGTTGAGAGGGAGTTTGGGGAAACTGGCATCGTACTGGGGGTGACTGGGATCATCCTGGAAGTGACTGGAACCATACTGGGAGTGACTCCAGGTCCTATTGCATAATCCTGGGAGCCACTGGGATTACAATGGGTATGAATGGAACCTGACTGGGGGTTACTGGGAGCTACTGGGCCCATGTTGGGAGGAAAATGGGGACACATTGGGAGCAGACGGGATCAACTAGAAAGTACTGGAACCATGCTGAGGGGACTGAGACCACAACTGGGACCATACTGGGAGCAGCTGGGACCACACTTTGGGCAACTGACAGAAACTGTGATCATCCTGGAGGTAACTGGGAGAAACTGGGAAAGACTGGGATCATTCTGAGAACCTTACTGGGGCAACTAGGAGTGCCTGGGAATGACTAGGAGCATGCTGAGGGCAACTGGGATATACTGGCTCTGTCTGTAACCATACTGGAGTGACTGGAAACACGCTGGAAACAGCTGGGACCATGCTGGCAAACTGGGACCACGCTGGGGGACACTGGGAGTGACTGGATCTACACTGGGGGCAACTGGGTGTGACTGGGACCATGCTGAGAGGGACTGGGACTATCCTAGGGGCAAATGGGATCATACTGGGAGGAACTGGGAACAACTGGAACTTTTCTGGAGGCAACTGGGTTCATACTGGGACCACAGTGGGAGCAGCTGGATCCATCCTGGGTGAGACTGGGATCACACTGAGGGTGACTGGAATCATACTGGCATTGACTGGAAGTGGCTGTGAGCAACTGGAATCATGCTCAAAGCAACTGGGAGGAGGCGGGAGTGACTGGGAGCATGCTAAGGGTGACTGGGATATACTGGGAGTGACAGGGAGTCAAAGGGATCATACTGGAGGCTCCTGGGGTCATGCTGGCATTGACAGGGAGTGACTGGGATCACACTGGGGACCACTGGCATCATACTGGGAGTGACAGGGAGTGACTGGGATCATACTGGGAGTGGCTACAATCACACTGGGATAATGGTGGGTGTGATTGGACCCTGACTGGGGGTTACTGGGAGCTGCCAGGCCCATGCTGGGAGCCACCTGTGCACACACTGGGAGGAACTGGGAACAACTGGGAATGACAGGGTGTATGCTGGTGACAACTGGGATGTACTGGGAGTGACTAGGATAATACTGGGGGCAACTGAACCATGCTGAGGTAACTGGGAGTGCCTGGGAATGACTACAAGAATGTTCAGAATAACTGGGATATACTGGGATTGCCTGAGACCATTTGAGTGGGGACTGGGAACAAACTGGGAGCAACTGGGAATGTGCTGGGGGGAACTGGGACCAAGCTGGGGGCAACTGGGGCAAGTGTAAGTGACTGGGGCCTTGCTGGAAAAGATTGGCATCATACTGGGAGTGACTGGGACTATACTAGGGGCAACTGGGAGAACTGGGAACGCACTGGACAAAAGCTGGAGGAGGAACTGGAAGCAACTGGGAGCGTGCTGGGGGGAAATGGTATCACAATAGGGAATGACTGGGAGTGACTGGGCTCCCACTGGGAGCAACAGGGATCATGCAGGGAGGGAGGGGAAGTGACCACGATCATACTGGGACTGCCTGGGCTCCTACTGGGAGCAGCCACCTCCGGGCCCCGGGACCCCTGAGCCCCTTTCCCGGCCATACCGCCCCTGCAGTCCCCAGACCTCCCCGCCGGGGTCCCGCCCATCCCAGGGCTCCCCGCTTTGGGCTCCTGGGGCTCTCCTCTCTCTGGGGTCCCGCTTACGGAAGCCGGGGCTCCCGGGGCTCCCCAAACCGGTGTCCCCCCGCCCCCGCCGACCCCGCGCGCTCCCCACGGGGCCCCGGCAGAGCTCGGAGGGCCCGGCCCGGGAAGCCCAACCCCCACCGCGGGGGGACCCGCATCCCCCCGCCCCCGCCGGGGCTCTGCCGGCACCGCCACCGGGACCCCCACAAACACCTCCCGGGGACCCCCCATGTCTCCCCGAGCGCCACCTGCGGGATGGGGGGCGATGGGCCCGGGGGGCTGCGAGTTCAGCGAGCGCTGGAGCCGCGTGATTCCGCCTCTCCTCCTCTCTTCCAGCTTCCCGCTGCCGCTCCGCCTCTTCCTCCCTCCTCCTGCTCCTCTTCCTCCTCCTCCCGCCCCGTCCCAATCCCACCTCCCCCTCCTCCCTCCCTCCTCCTCGTCCTCCTGCCCCGTTCCCGAACCCGAAATAGTCTGGCTGGGCACCTCCTCTGGCATCTCCAGGCACTGGGGACCAATCCTCGCTGGCACCGGGCGAGCTTCAGAGCTTTCTGTGCCTGCACTCGCCACAGGTGCTCCGGGAGACAGCGGGAGAATTCCACTCTGGCTCTCAGTTACACTCACACTCTGGGCTGGGCGGGATTCGATTGCTGGAAAATATACCAAGTTCAGAATTGTTTTAAAATTTTATTTCGCTACTCAGGCTTCATTTGCTTCTGCCTTGGGGAAAGGAATTTGAAAGTGTTTGTTAAGGGATGTTACACCACTCAACAGAGATGAGCTTAACATCTCAACAGACTGGGAATAGCCCAAAAGATACCCAAAAGATAACGCCCATCAACAAAACATCAACGCCCATCATCAAACATCAAGGAACAGCTACCCCAGACACTGCCCCCGGCACAGCTGGAGACCCCTGCTCTGGAAAAGGCTGAGAAGGAAATCAGGGAGTGTGGACCTAATTAACATCAGAGGCCAAGCAATCCGGGGCCAATAGGAAACCAAATATTAAGAACTACCCAACGTGGAACCAATGAACATTAAACCTATGGATTTCTATGGGTTTAGACTGAAAAAAGTTGAGGAAAAATTGAGTAAAACTCGTGTGCCTTGGAATGATTTTCTCTGCACACCCGGGCTATGTGTGCATGAAATGGTTTCTGTTGCACATCCTGGCCAGAATAAAGTAATGCCTTGATCCTCTAACACTAAAAAGATCGTTGGAGAGTTTTTGTTCTTCCTGCAGTTTCTGTGACAAGATGACACCATTAGAATGTTTTTTCCTAATAATCCTACTTCGGTATTGTCAGTTGGGTTAGGGCCAAAGGTGTGAGAGTCAATTTTTAGTCCGAGGAGAAGAACCAAAAATCTGTATTGCTTTGGGACATTTTTGTGTATGTGTGTGCGTGTCTGTTAGTGATGGCAGAATTTTGGAATGGGTTTTTCGATGTTCACGTTTAGGTTACATTTTGCAAAACTGGAAGAGCTTTAAAACTGACCCTTTTCCTCATAAACAGTTAAAAAATATGAAAAAAAAAAAAAAAGGGAAAAAAAAGCCGCTTTTGAGGGGGCCACTTGTGAGTCACCTGATGGCTGCCCTGGAAGAGAAGCTTCCTTCCAGGCAGCCAGCAGAGGAGCTTTAGAAATGCAAATTAACTCTGCTGGGGGAAGTGTGCACAATGTCCCAGGCTCTCCTTGCCTGCCACAGGAATTGGGCTGATTCCCTCTGCCCCTCACCCCAAGCTCTGCCTCCCTGCACAGACGGAATTTGCATCGCTAAAGGCAGAGCCCACACTGAGCATCTCTGACCCTGCAACAGAAATCCCTGAAGCTGCAAAGGAAAACAGCAAACGGAGAATGTTGGGAGAACTTCACTCACAAAAGCGGGGGGGGGGAATCATCCCTCTCCCCACTCCAACATCTGCTGGCACTGTCTGTGTTATACAGGGCGGGTTTGACCACTGGGCTGCTTTTGCTGCCACAAGTTCAGCGAAATCACTTGGGAATCCAAGGATGTGATGATTTAATCAGAGAAAAGCGGTCAATTGATGCATCCCTGGCATGTCTGGGAGCGCCCAAAAACGGGAAAAAGATGAATGGCCACCAGAACAAATCCTACAACACCATGGAGCAGCCCCTGGGAACCCGAACGAATTCATACCAGGTGCCAGAGAACCACTGATCATTTCAATGCATCATTAGATTACAAGCTGTCCTCCAAATCATAACCAAGCACACAGCTCCAGCTCCTGACCTTCTCACCCACCAATCCACTCCCATGAGCAACGCCACATCTCACCCTGGGATGGCATCAGATTCTCTTCCAGCAGAAGGACCAGGAGGCTGTGGAAAATTAAATGACTCAAACTGCTCTTGGCAGAGAGATGGCCAAGAAAAAGTGGGGAAACAGAGAACAAACAAAATAAGAAAGCAGCTCATATCCCTGTTCAAATGTGGAAAGGATGGGAATGGGACACGTTTTCGTGGTTCCCTGGCAGACCATGCGTTAAACCAATGCTGTTTCTCCTCTCAGGTGCTGCAGCAACGCTCATCTTTTTACCATGCACCACACCTTGCTCAGTGCAGCTCATTCAGCAGGGGATCAAGGGCATGCAGGTGGCAGCCAGGCCTTCTGACCCAGAAACGGCTACAGAAGGACACAGAATGAGGTCACTGAGAATAATCCCAAAACCAAAGAAGGCCCAGGAAGAACAGATTAAGGCATTTTTAAAGTTTGTAAAGAGAAGTACTGAGATAATAAGAAGTGGGGAATTAAAAGGAAAAAAATGAACGTGTCTTTACAAACAGATGGTGTGAATCCCATTGGAGATAGGGCCAGGGACTTGGAGATAAGGAAGTCACCGGAGAAAACATCAGTTTTAGAAAATGTTACTAATTGACACGAACTGCTGCTCAGCCAAGGTCCTGCTAAATTCCTGAACTTCCCGAAGAAGAACAAAGCCTTCACAGAGCCATGAATATCGGATGTTATACAAAGTGGAGGTGCACATTAAGGGGCACATGCAGCAGGCGGATCGGGAAGTCTGTACCTTCCAAGGACCTCAGCCACTGGGGAAAAGGACACGAAGATGCGGCCGGGAAAATCGGGACAAAAAGGAGGCTGCGTCCTCCAACACTTGGACAGACCCCACGGGAAATGCCCCGTGGCCTCTCCCTTTGCCCAGGAATAAAGTTACTTTTACAAGACTCCTCCGGCTCCTCTGGGGACACAAACCTCTGGCCACGGGAACTTTCCCGCACACTCCCGGCCACGGGGCAGCCACCTCTGTCCTACCCACAGCAGCCGCGACGAGCCAGCGCTGCTCCGGCACCGGCTCCTGCGGGAGCACCGGCAGCAGCGGGAAGGAGACCGCGGGCAGCCGCTCCCGCAGCGCCCTCACGCCAGGGCCAACACGGCGCCCACACGGCACAACGAACCCGCCACAGCCCCCTGCCGCCCCCTCCGCCCGCAGCCAGCCCCGAGCCCCGCCAGAACCGAGCGCGGCTCCCACCTGCGCTGGGGCCGCCTCCGAGCTCCGCCGCCGCCTCAGCGGGCTCCGGCCGCCGCCGCCGCTCCCGGGCCCGCACCGACGCTCCGCCAATGGCGCCTCTGCTGCGCCACGGCCGCCCTGCCGGCGGCTCCGGGCCCGGGCTGCTCCCCGCTCCGACCAATCAGCGCGCCAGAACCACGACTGACGGCAGCAGCGCCCAATCGGAGCGAGGGGCGGGCTCTGCACACGGCCCAGCCCCGCCCCGCGCTCCCAGCGCCCCCCGGGCTGCGTGAGGGGAAAGCCGCAGCTGAGGAACAGCCCTGGAACGGGCCCGGCCCGAGCCGCCGTTCAGCTGAGAAGAGAAACAAAGCTCTCCGCTGCTCCCGGCCCGACCTGCCCAGCCCTGCGTGTGGGGTGGCACCGGCTCCTTGGGAAGCCCTGCAGCCTCGCTACTCCCGCCCCTAATTCGGAGCATCAGTGCATGGCTTTGATTTCCCCGAGAAAGGGAAAACCGCCCCAACCCCCTTTGGCTGCGTGCACGAGGGGAGAGATTTGTGGCAGAAAACTTCAGTAAAGTCATTTTTCCCCAGCTTGGGAAGAACAACCCAAGCCAAGCAGAGGTGGGACCCCCCAGCAGCGCCTCTCTGCCGCCCCAGCTGAAGCCCTCGCTGGCTGCTCCAGGCTGGATGGGCAGACTGGGAGCACTGGGAAGGGGCCCCGGCTCGGGGCGCAGCCCCCGGGTCAGCCCCACGGCAGCTCCAAGGCTCCGCCAGCCGGGATGGAACGTGGGAGGGGGAGCAGGGCAAGGGCCGGGGCTGTCGGTGTTCAGGGGGCACAAGGGACAGCGGGGGCACTTCGCAAGCGTTTAATGCAAAAGATAAAATCATAAGGAAGACAAAAGCAACAGCAACCGTGGCACCATAGCCCAGGGCCACAGAGGAACATGTCCCGTTGGAGTGGGGGGACGCTGGCCCGATGCCAGGCACCCACCACAGCCGCTCTCTCCCTGCCCTCCACAGCCGGAGAGGGGACAGAAAATTTAACCAAGGGCTCATGAGCTGAGATGAGGACCAACAAATTTCCCTTATCAAACACTGTCACAGGTAGTACAGGCTTGAAACTGGAGATATGAATTGAATTTATTGCTAACAAACTCAGAGCAGGATAAGGAGAATTAAAAGAAGGCCTTTCAAAACTTCTTCCTCCCACCCCTCCCTCCTTCCAGCTCCACCTCCCACCCCGGCAGTGCAGGACACAGGGAATGGGGGCCATGCTCAGTTCATCCCCCATGCCTTCTCCCGCTGCTCAGGGACAGGAGTCGTTCCCCTGCTGCACTCTGGGCTCCCTCCCACCAGACAGTTCTCCAGGAACTTCTCCAGCCTGAGTCCGTCCCACGGGCAGCAGTCCCCTCACACTGCTGCAGCCCCGGGGGTCACTGTGCCCTGGGGTCAGTCCTGCAAGGACAGGCTGCTCCAGCAGGGCCCCTCTGTCCACGGGTCTCCCACGGGCTCACAGCCTCTCCTCAGGCATCCCCCTGCTCCGGTGGGGGCTCCTCCAGGGGCTGCGGGGTATCTCTGCATCCCCATGGATTTCCAAATCTCTTCCACATTCCAAGCCCTTGTGGGGCTTCTCTCCACCCTGAGGCTTCTCCATCAGCTCTGAGCTGTGGCTGGATCTCTGGCTGCCTTTCTGTCTCACGGGGGGTCTTTCCTCCTCGCAGCTCCCTGGGCTGGGTTTGCAGCCCCTCCTCGTGGATCTCTTCAGTTTTTCCTCCCCGCTGGATTCCTGCACCGAGGAACTGCTCAAAGCGGCCTCTTCCACGAGGTTCTGCCGCAGGCATTTGTTCCCCCTGGTCTCCATCTGCAGCTCAGTGCCTGGGGCAGGAAGGAGAAGGAGAGGAAGGGACAGGGAGAAGGGAAAAGGAAAAGGTCGAAGGAGAGGAAGGAACAAGAAGAAGAAACCAGGGAAGAAGGAGAGGAGGAAGGAAAGTGGAAGGAATAAGGACAGAACGAGGAGAGGAAGGAGAGTGAAGGAGAGGATGCAATTTGCCTCCATGCCACAGGAAAGGGCAAGGAGATCCCCCCAGTCCGTCCCCGGCAGGACGGCGTCGGCAGCGGGGTTGTCCTGCAGCCGGGGGCGATGCTGGGCTGGGAGATGGAGCAGAAAATAGGGGGAAAGGGGCGGTGACTTCCTCCTCACCTGCCTGGGTGTCCCGGGGCATCTTCCTCTTCCTCGCAGCCTCCTTCTCCATCTGGCCATAGCTTTGGAATGACAAATCCTGTTTTCAGGGCAAAACCAAGGGGTGAGTGTGTTAGGTTGAGGGTTCCTCCAGCCCAAGTCCATCTCTAGAAGTCACCAAGCATTTGTGTTCATAAAACCCTTCAAAATATTAAGATCCAGCCACAAAAGCCCTAAACACAGAGACACAGCCCCAAAACTCCCAAAATCTTGATATACAGGAAAAACTCCTCCACAATAGGAAAATTCTGCCCTTCAAAAAACCACCAACATTTAGACCAATAAAGCTCAGAAACAGCAGGATTCCCTCTCTCACCCCAAAAATTTAGAAAATATCAAGATTCAGCCCAAGAGATCCAAATTCAAAGAGAAAACTCCAAGACTGAGCAAAAATAACCTCTCAGGAGTTCCCTCTCTGTCGGGTGGAGTCGCGGGAGACAAGCACTCAAGGCATGATGTTCAGCAAGTCTCGATTTATTTTTCAAAACTACACTTACTTATAGTACCTTTAATTAGCTCATACATATTGCAAAAGTTGAGCTCCTCATTGGTGGGAGCTATTCCGTGGGATCTGCAAACACGGTGGTCTTACCTTCCTCTTCCATATGGTTTCTGTCTTCTTACTTATCTGAATGCACATTCTGTTATCTATGCAACTTCTTGCTCAAGGACTCAGTGTCTGCATCTTTACTAAGCCTCCTGTGTTATCATGACCTTTGCTTTTTAGCCATTCTTCAGAAAGACTCTCAACACTTCCCCTGTTTTCTTTTTGCATGATCATAGTCATATTGACTGACTTCAAAATTAAATTTTTTACACATGACATTATACAGCTAAGCATAAGTAAACCAAGCAAAACAATTATTAGCAACAGCATTAAAGATTTAATCACACTTTTCATCCATCCTTCTAAGCCCATCCACTCTGTAAGTCCTTCTAATCCGAAAAATCCGGAGTCTTTTTTTATTTTTTGGGAGTGTTCAATCAAATTCTTAATTTCGGCGTGGATGGACTTAGAATGATCCTCAAGATCCATACAGCACATTCCTTCAAAGTCTTCACAGCCATGGCCGTGGGCTAAGAGTAGAAAATCTATAGCTGCTCTATTCTGAAGCAGGGCGTGTTGGACTGAACTCAGATCTTCTGCAAGTTCAGACAACACTCGGCTGGTACCGTTTGCCTGTTTAACTACCCAACATGCCAGTTTTTCTAAGTGACGATGGGCTCGTGCCGCAGCTGCACCAGGAACAAAAAGGGAGGTAAAAAGCACTTCTGATTTGCTCCATAGCGTGAGGTCATCCTGACATTCAGGTGTTATAGTTTCTGTTAAAGACCTCTGCCATCGTGTTCGGTGTGTAGCATTAGGATGGTGCTGTGGAAGTGCAGGACTCAGTTGGCCAAAGGTACAGGGCCCACCTACAGGCCTGGATGGACTACCTGACCAGGCACGATTCCCACAAATTAGGAAAAACCCTCTGGGTAACTTTCGAGGGAAAAACGTTCCAGGGGCTGCAAGAGATCGATTTCTCACGGTAACGTTGCACCATTCTAAATCCCACTGTGAAGCATTGCCAATAGGATAAATCAAGGTGGGGTTGGATTCATTCAGTCGACAGCCATTAAGGCTGCCCTCTTGGCATAATTACGTGAACTATTAATATAAATACAGGCTGTAGCGTTAAGAGAATCAACTAGTTCTATCTCTTGTGGCTCAGGGCCCACCGGGAGTTTATCATCCCAGCTATCATACTCTTGTAGGCCAGCGGTAATATTCATTGTGGATTTTAATGGTCTAATAATTTTGAACTGGTTCTGGGTCTCGATTACGAAGTTACGCCATGTATTATCTGTTAGTGGTACTCCAACTAAGCATGTCAAAAATGGGGTACTGGGTGTGGCTAAGGAGGCACAGAATGTTGTGGTGTTCAATTCACGTGCCAAGGAGACCCAGATATTATCTCTAGGGTCAAAAACCTTAGGAGGGTAGGAAAGGGGGTGACCCATTACTGAGCCTGCAATTAGCAGCACGATGCTTAAACCGCCGGCAAACATGATCCTACTTTCTTGGGTCAACTTGCCACTGAATGGGGGCCCTGATATTTGGTTGGCATGAGGATTGCAAAACTACAGAGTAGCTATCGGCTAAGATCTTTTTTGCTAAATGCTGTACTGACCACGCTAATTCTCTTAGCCGCAGATCTTCAAGATTTTCAACTAATTGCAAACTGTCAATGATATTTTTGCCTGTGAGTTGTACTAATGCTCCTTGAGCCGTCTCACGGTGCCAGTGAAAACTGCAAGACTGACACCAAAACCCTTCTGATAGATGTTGCTGGTGGACCCACCACTGTAAATTACAGCCTCCGCAAAGCAATCTTACCCACGCCTTATGATTATTACAATTACATGCAAAGCAACTAGACTGGCAAAAGCGTAAAAAATGTCTCTGCAAGTGAGGGAGGAGAAAGTTCTCAATTTCTTCCTCTGAGTCCACAAGGAAGGTGACGTGAAACTGCTGCTCAATTTCCCATAGGATTTGCGAGATCTTCTTCTGTATTCTTATCTTCTTCCTCAGTTGTGGACTGCTCATTTAGGACAGCAGGCTTAGTCCATTTGGCCAGAACCCACAGGGGACCTGTCGGAGTGGATACACATAAGTAACCTCTTCCCCAATACAAGATGTTTACAGGATCCTGCCAAAGTCCCGTCTTGGGGTCTTTGTAGCGCACCCAAGGCATGGGCGTCGGGGGTTGAGGATAGGTTCCAAGGTGATGGACTCTGCCTGATGCAGCAGGAGACAACGCTTCCGTGGGCGGGAGGTGAGATCAATAGTAAGGTCAGAGATCCAGTAGAGCCAGGACTTGGCTGACACCTAGGTGCATCACAAACAGGCGGAATGCTTGAAGCTAGATGTGGTAATGGTACTAGTTGTGCTAACTTTTGTCCTGCCAGGATCTTAACGGGAGGATAATCGGTATGTGCTAAAATAAAAATTTTTCTAGCGGAGTCAGCATCAACAAGACCAGTCTCTACTAGGAGTCCCATTGTAATTGCAGATGAACGACCTACAATAAGTCCTCCCATAGCTTGGCCATTAATGTACACAGGTCCGATGACACCAGTGGGAATGCGATGGATTTCTGATGTTAGCAACTCGGTATCTACTGAGGCTGCCAGGTCCAGGCCGAGACTTCCGCTTGTCGCTGGGCAGGGACAGGTAGAGGTGCTGGAGCGGTTACTTGTGTCGTCACGCGGCCGCTGTTCGCGCTGGGTCACTAAATTCTTGCGGCTGTACATTCGCGACGAATATGACTGGGTGTCCCACAGCGATAACACTTCATGCGGCCACCTGGAGCTGGGCGGGGACGTGCTGCTGCCGCTTGGAGAGGAGCAAGGGCTGCCATTACCTGATTTTGAGAGCTAATAGCCTGTTCTTTAAGCCCTTCACCTAATTTTGCTAAGGCTTGTGCTAAGAATAGTTGCGAGCCAGTGGGCATGGTCGCAGCTTTCTCTAAAAGTTGCTGGACAGTCCAATCCCCTGGGGTGGAAGTAATGAGGGCACGGGTGGCTTGATTGCCATTTTGTAAAAGGCATTGCTTAAGTAACGGGTCATGCATATGCTCTTGAACCCCAGCTTTTGAGATGGCTTCCATAACTTTGTCAACAAAAGAGCCTAAAGATTCCTCTCTGCCTTGCTTAATGTTCGTATACATAGGGATCCCACCCGGGGCTCGGACTTTATCCATAGCTTTCTTAGCAACTGCCATAGCTTCCCGTAGCTTGGCAGGTCCTAGTGCCGCTTGAGCTTCTACTCTCATATGTTGATCTTGTCCTAGAAGTTCATCTACAGTGATATCTGCTAACGGATCTCCCTGGGGTCTAGCGAGATCTGCACTAACAGCTGCCTCCTCCCTCCAGCGAGCCTCAAAAAGCAGTCGCTGATGCGGGGTATACATGAGCTTAGTAATGCCTTTAATGTCAGCAGGAAGAAGGGTAAAAGCGTTAAAAATATAATCAAGCATCTGTTTTACGGGCTCGCTCGTAACACCGTAATTCCCCACCGTTGCTCGTAGCTGAGCTAACAGCTTCCAGTCGAGGTTAGTAACTTGCGCAATATTGCCTCCCTGTGGGTTAGGAACAAACAGAACAGGGAAAGCCAAGCTTTCCTGGGCAGCCGCTAGCATCTCTGCATCGCCCTTATGCAAACCGTCACGAGCGAGAGCTGCCCACAGCTCTCTATGACCCTTGGCCATGGCCTCCGCGAGATCAGAATCTGCCCCAGGGACAGGCTCATGGCTTAGGAAAGGGTTTTGCGAACGAGAGCGATCTGGAGGAACAGACGGCTGCGGCGGCGGCGGCTGCGGCGGCGGCGGCTGCCGCGGCTGCTGCGAGGGGGACGGGGGCGGGGACTGCAGGGGAGGATCAGGGGGCGCAGAGGGTGAGTGTGAAGCCGGGCCGGAGGCAAATGCCTCAGGCGGAACCTCGACTGTAGCAAAGGTGGGGGGGTTAGGGGCAGCGGAGTAAAGGGAAGCAGCAGAATCGTAATTACGGTTTTTATCATGGGCTGCCTTAATTTTTTCTGCTGCCCTTTTCTCTGCTTGTGCCATCAAAAGTTCATTATAGACAACTCTACATAGTTTAGCCATCTTTTTAGCTGGCTTATCGTCATCTAAGACAAGATCCCAGAGTTTGTCACTATACGCGCACCACTGACTTAATTCATGAATGGAGTGGGGGACAGCGAAAAAACCGTAAGAGCGCGCATGCATTAAAAGAGCGGGGAGGTCTTTATCAAGATCAATCCCTTTAAAATTACGCTTAAGCAAAAAAGCCTTAAAAAGTTCCTGTGCTGCTTGCCTTTCCATACTTACGACGGTACCGTTGCTAGCCCCTCCAGGCTTCGGCAGCACGTATCGGCGAGCCCGCCTGTGCGGTCACTCGGGCGCGGAGGAAATCGCTGCAGTATACGCGACCTCTTTCGCCGTCCGTCTAGCTGCGGGACCCGACCCCAACGCAACTCCCCCATTGCATAAGGCAAGGGCAACTTCTCCTGTTCGGGTGCCAGATGTCGGGTGGAGTCGTGGGAGACAAGCACTCAAGGCATGACGTTCAGCAAGTCTCGATTTATTTTTCAAAACTACACTTACTTATAGTACCTTTAATTAGCTCATACATATTGCAAAAGTTGAGCTCCTCATTGGTGGGAGCTATTCCGTGGGATCTGCAAACACGGTGGTCTTATCTTCCTCTTCCATATGGTTTCTGTCTTCTTACTTATCTGAATGCACATTCTGTTATCTATGCAACTTCTTGCTCAAGGACTCAGTGTCTGCATCTTTACTAAGCCTGCTGTGTTATCATGACCTTTGCTTTTTAGCCATTCTTCAGAAAGACTCTCAACACCTCTCTCTGGGTTTCTGGGGGTCCTGTGTATTTTGAGGTTCCCCCATATCTGGGGTTCCCACCTTCTCTGGGCTATCAGGGGTCTGGGGAATCCCAGGGGTCCCTGGTTCCCCCACTCTCCATCTTCCCCCTCCCTTCAGGCTGCCAGGAGTCCCCCAGCTCCAGGATTGCCCCTCTCCACTCTTCCCACTCCGTGGCTCTCAGGCTTCCCCCAAACCTGGCTCTCCCAGGCAGTCCCCGAACCCGGTGTCCCTGAAACCGGTGTCCCTCTCACGCCGCACCGGCACCGGGCGATCGCCATGTGGTACCAGAGCCTGACCCAGGGAGACCAACCCACATGTGGGGGGAGACCCTGCATCCCCCCACCCACAGCCAGGGCTCTGCTGTGAGCCACCAGCGGGAACCCCCCCAAAAATCCCTCCCAGGGACCACCCAAGATACTTGGGGCAAGCTTCCCCTCCCCGGTCCCCTGCAGAATGCGGGGGGGGTGATGCTCCCGGGGCAGGGGGGCTGCAGATACGGGGAGCGATGGACGCACGTGCTGCCTCCTCTTCCTCCTCCTGTTCCTGCTCCCGCTCCTCCTCTATCCCTCCTCTTCCTCCCGCTCCTCCTCCACTTCTCCTCCTTCCATCCCTTCTCCCCCTTCTCCTTCATCCCTCCTCCTCCACCCCTGCTCCTCCTCCCCCCAGACCCAGCGCCCACCCTTAGCCCCCTCCCCCCAAATCCATCACATCCCGCGGGAGGACCAGGGATGGAGCCGGGGCCGGTCGGGCTGGGGCAGCGCTGGGCTCTTGGCTGCTCCCACCCGCCGTGGGGGAAGCTGGGAAGGGGAAAAGAGGGAAGATTGTTGTGTGGAGAAAAAAAGTTTGGGGCTTGTGGTCACACTAGATGGGGACTTGGACCCCTTTGGTCTCACCGCAGGAGCCTGGAGATTTTGGAGGGGGAATACAGAGATGGGTGTGGGATGCCAAGGGATTTTGGGGACAGGGTGAGGGGTTGTGGGAGCCACTTGCTGGGGGCAGTCAGGCCACAGACCCCTGGGCTGGGCATTCCAGCTCCAATTTTCTGCTCTCTTCCTCCCTTTTTCCCACCTCTCTCAATATTTTCCCGTCATCCCCACCACACCCCTGAGACACCCACATTCACCTGAGTCCCACTGCCCCCAGACACGGGAGCTCCCAGCACCACCAGTACCACCAGTACGGCCCCAGCTGCCAGCACACGCCCCATGGCCAGCGCCGGGCAAGTGCCGCCAGCCCCAAAGCAGCCACGCTGTGCCGTGGAGGGGTCCCCATGGCCCTGCCCCATGTGGCACTGGGAGCACCAGTCCGGACCAGTGCAGAGCAGGGGTGGGCAGCATCAGAACCCACAAAAGTGGTTCCACCATGTAGTGGTTTGGCCCAGAATACTCATTACTGTTTATCTTCTGTGAGATAAGAATGAGGAGAAACGCAAACCAGGCACCAAACTTGAAAGAATATAAAGAAGTTTATTAACAGACCTAAAAGAGGGGGGGAAAAAAAAATTATACCACCTTCAGAGCTCTCCTCCTCCCCCCACCTTCCTCCCTTCTCCCACTGACAATGTGAAAAGACAACCCTTGAGATGTTCAGTCTGTTACCACTTCCATAATAACCTTGTTCCGTCCATTTAGAAAGAGAAGTCTCTTCTTGCTCGTGCTATGAAAACATTATCACAACGAGCCAGCCACCCACTTCCAAATGCTGTTCAGTCCGTTTAGGAAGAGGAGTCTCTCTGCTCGCATGTGAGTCCCTTCCCCCAACTTGCAGCTTTTCCTGCAACTGCTTTCGAGGGTCCACTCTTGAAGTTTTTTGGGGTACAATTTTAAGGTTGAGCCGTTCAGAAACAAAAAACAGAGGCCCTTCTCCTTCCCTGGGAGCAAAGGGTCTTCCTCATCTTCATCTCTAGGACTATCTCTGGGAGCATCTCTCGGGACTGAGGTTTTCTCCTTTCCCATTTGGAGCCAAAGTCCTCATCTGGTCCATCTCTCCCTGTCCAAACTTCTCATGAAATTACAGCTGTGTCAGCATCTGCCTATCTCAGCGCAGGTGCTTTTGCCTATGAGTTGAACACTCCACCCCCCATATCTTCATGAAATTACAACGGGATACTCTGATATATCATAGCTTCACAACAGAATTTCAGCTTTAAGCATCTCCTCTTTCTCTTCCCTCAGGTTTTCAGCTCTTCACAGCAATAAAAGGGTTAATCTCACCTCGGCCTTGCAGCTTTGCAGCTGGAATGTTGAATGCTTCTTATCGAAGTGGAGAGGGGGGAGAGCCGAGCCGATCCGGCTGCACACGGACTGGAACAGGTCCATCGACTCCAGGATGGCCATGGCCCAGCCTGGCCTGGCCTGAGCAGGGCCTGGCTGGGCCCGCTGGCCCCCACACGGGGCCCGCAGCCACCTGTGCCAGCACCAGAAACGAGAGAGGGCTTGGGGGGGAGTTTGTCTATTCTTAAGTGTGGATCACAGAGGCGGTCACAAATTTAAGTGGCTTAAAGAATTGTCCATATTCAAACTGGCCAGCTGTTAGATTCTATCAGGTCCCAGAGGAAGCTGTAAGCACCCCTTAGCAAGGACATCCCTTCCGGGACTATGCTTGCTAACCTATGACACACCACAAGCCATTTAGAACCCCCCAAAAGTGGTGGAAAGCATCAGGATCCTCCCAAAAAAGGGATCACCTCCGCCTCCTAAAATGACTGGGAAATCTCCCAGAGCCGTTTATATCCCCCGCCAAAATTGGTGGAAAGCAGCAGGATCTACCCTAAAATGGGCTCCCCATGTCCTTCCCCGTGGGGGCAAGTGCAAAAGCCAGGTGTGTCTTCCCCTCCCAGTAACACATCCCTCAGGACTGGAGGGTGTTGTAATGTGTGTGAACCCTGTTAGTGTGCCCCAGCCAAACCATCTTTAGTGATTCTTATCAGAGCCACCAGGAATGCATCAAGGTAACTGAAATGTAAGCAGCACTCAATTGGGAAAGAAGAAGCTGAGAAGCAGAATACCAAGGCAGTGAGAAATGGATAAAGAAGGACTGTGCTGCACTGGACTAGAACCAATCCTGTTTTCTGAAAAGTGTGTGCAGAACGCGTGGACAAAATCGAGGGACCAATCAAGAAGTGCGTGATCGTGTGCACAGCAGTTGCAAAATGCATAAGTAGAGTGCAATGTAAACAATAAAATGTCTTCTGTGGAATCATATTGGTTTGTTGTTCAGAAGTCCTGAGCTCCCGCATGCTGGTGACCTCGCGACGTGATAAACGCTGCGATAATGAAGCAGACCGGACCCTTTGGATTCTGTCGGGGGTCTGTGGAGTGAAAAGGCAGGAGGCCCCGGTCGGAGCCTGCCGCGGCTGGACCGTGGAGGGGAGAGTCGGAGGACGGCTCCGTTGGAGTTGGGGGAACCGAAGAAAGCTCCTGGGGAAAGAACTCCAGAAAACGTACGCTGCAGCGGGTGCACCCAAAGAGGTGAGAGGCCGGGGGCTGGAGGATGGGGAAGGGTCTGTCGAAAGAGGAGCGGGCCACGTTCAGGGTCCTCCAGCACATTCTCTTTGAGAGAAGCATGACCCGGAGGTCTTGAAAAGACTGTTAAGATGGGGTCAGGAGAGAGGATTTTTTGCCACCCATGGGAGCATTCTCAGCACTCTTGAGTGGGAAAGGCTGGGAATCACTCTTTGGGACACCATAAGCGATGGATTAAAAGAGACTAAGGGGCTTAGTATGTTATGGAAGTTAATAATAACGGCGCTGAGGCAAATAGAGGCAGAAAAAACAGCTGCGGTAGAGGCAGCAGCCTGTCTAGAGCCAGGCCGTCCCGCTGCTGCCTTTCCGATGTAAGCACGAGAATTCTTTGGGGGAGTAGACCCAGTTATACCGTCCCTGCCTTCTGCACCCGCAGAGACGGAGTTACAGGCTCCGCAGCCCGCACCGGAACCAGAGAAAATGGGAGTGGATGAGCTCCCCTCTCCGCAAGCACCAGAACTGCCTCGGAGGTGTCCCGTGGTGTCCCCCGAAGAGTTAACTTTAGCACTGCGGGGGCGTGTGTGTCCCCCGCTGCCCCCATCGCCGTCTGACTCACCGCGGCTTAGCCAGAGCGGGGATTGCAATGCGAACGGCGGGTGTTCAAAGGCAGAGCGATTGAGCCGCTTTGAGAACACAAGCGGCAGGAGAAAGAAAGAGAAAACCAGAAACCGCTACTGGTGGCGGAGGGGAGAAAGAATCCTGAATCAGCTGCTGAATGTGTGTCGCGGTGCCGAGTTTTCGGCCGGCGTTGGCCGCGGGGATCGCGGGCCCGGCTCCCCGGGGGGGTGGCCCCGGTCGGGGTCCGTCCGCCCTGTGACTCCTGCCGAGGAAACAGCTGGCGAACAGAGAAGGGGGGAAAACCGCGGGAGCGAGAAGGGGGTGCAGGGAAATTCCAACCGGGGCAAAAGCTGGAGCGGAGCCGGGGAATCCGGAGAACGACTGATCCCCCGGCTCAAAGGCCGCAGCGGAAAAAAGAAAGTCCTGCCCGCGGCTCCCCAAGCCGCCCTGCTTCCGACAGTCCTGCTCGGCGGTGGCAGGGAATCATACGGGAGGCTTTGATTGAGGGTGAATTTATTGCACAAGCGTTCCCGGGAATTGTTGCCCCCGGTAATCCGAACCAACGCCAGTGGGCGGGGCTCAATTGGAAGCTCGTCCGAGAAGGACAAAAAGCTGGGATGCAGTATGGATTAACCAACCCGGACGTGCAAACTTTGTTGCACCATATTTTTACTGGTGGTTTAATGACTCCGTTTGACTGTAGAAAGCTGGCAGAAATCTTTTTGAAACCCACACAGAGTCTGCTATGGCAAGCGGGTTGGGAAAGGCGTATAGATGGTGCCGTGATTGAAAATCTTGAGCTCCTGCAGGAGGGTGCCCCAAAACCTCCTCAGTGACGGGACCCCTTCAAACCTCTTCATGCCAACATGTGTCTGTCTCATTCCAGATCCCATCCCAGCCATCCTCCCTCTCCCAAATACAGCCCCGTTCTTACGGGGGCAGAGCTGCTTCAGGAGGCATCGGTGAGTGCAGGGGATCCTTTATCCCCCTCGTGCCGCTCCAAGCTGCCGAGGGCAAAGCCCTGGTTTCTAGGGCTGTGCCCGCTCCTCAAATGTGTCGGATTTAATACCCAAGTGTGGCCGGGACACGGCCCCGGGAGCTGCGCTAATGCCCGGCGGTGCCCGGGAGGGTCTGAGGGGAGGGGAGTTCATAAGGCCGAGGCAGCGGCAGCGGGAGCCGCGGGGCCCGGCCCGTGGGGGCGGCCGGGGGTGAAAAGTGCGCGGGGCCCCAGCGCGGTGCCCGAGGGCTGAGCGGAGCTGGTCGGGAACAACCCCCGGAACCCCCCCCGGTGCCCGAGGGCTGAGCGGAGCTGGTCGGGAACGCCCCGCTCGTCTCCGCCGCTCCAAGCCGCTTTCCCGGCTCCGGCTGCCGCCGCCGCCCGGCCCCGGCGCGGTCCCGCGGGGTCGCCGCTCGAGGCGCAGCTGGAGGGGCTCGATCCGGGCCGCGCCCCGCCCGTCCCTCGCTGCGGCTCCTTCAGTGACGCGGGGCGGCCGAGAGTCCTCGGGGCGGCTCCAGAAGACCCCAGAACTGCCCCCGGCTGCGGCTTTTTCGGTGACACGGGGCGGCCGAGAGCCCCCGGTGCTGCCCCGACGGTCCCTCGGTGCGGCTCTTTCAGTCACGGGCAGCGGCCACTCCCGGTGCGGGGTTTGTGTTATTTTTTTATTCTATTCTCTAGAGTTTAGTCCACTCCAGCCTCCCATCCCAAGCCCCTCCAGTGCGGCTTTTTCACCACCGTCACCTCTCGCCGCTCTCTCGGTGCAGCTCTTCAGTGACACGGGGCTGCGGAGATCCCCTGGTGAGGCTCTTTTATTGCATTTTATTCCATCCTCTCTATTTTTTTGTTTTTCTATTCACACCTCTCTACCTCCTCGGCGCTGCCCTTCTGGGCACACCCGACAGCGCCCGTCCCGCGGTGCGGCTCTTCAGTGACACCGGGCCCCGCGGACATCCCGGTGCAGTTTTTTATTCTATTTTACTCCATTCTCTGTATTTTATTCTACTCACCCTCCGCCCGTCCCTCGGTGCAGCTCCTTCAGACGCGGGCGAGGGAGACGCGTGTCGCTGCGGCTCTTCGATTGTATTTTATTCTCTTCTCTGTATTTCCTTTCGTTCCCAGCTCGCCCGTCCCGCGGAGAGACTCCTTCAGGGACCCGGCGCGGCAGAAACCCCTCGGGGCGGCTCCAGCAGAGCCCCGCCCGCCGCCGCTCCCCGAGGCCTCCCCGCTGCTCCCCGGCCATCGGACACCGCAGGCCGACCCGGCCCCTTCTTCTTCTTCCTCCTCCTCCTCCTGCCGGGATTCAGCCCCCGCCGCCGCCCGGCTCCTTCTGCCGCTCCTGCCCGGCACGAAGCGGCGGTGCCGCTGACGGGGCCGGAGCGCGGCTGCCCCGCGACTGCCCCGCGCCTCAGGGCCGGGCCGGGCAGTGACCGCACGGCTGGGGAGGGACCCCCGCTGGACACGGCAAGGATTCCTGTCCCTCGGGGGGAAGCACGAACTCACCGAAACTCCCATCCCTTCTCCGTGCGCCGCTGGCCAGAGGAGGGAGGGAAACGGGGATTGCTCTGGAGTTTTACATTCAATCCTTACAAAGCAGAGACACAGACGGAGCTCCGCTTTCAGCTTCAAACGAGGGAATCCAACGGGAGCGCTGGCGCTTCTGTAACCTCAAGCTCTTCCATGATACTCGACACTTTAGTTCTGGCCATAGGAAGCCCTTCAGCAGCCTATGCAACTCTCCCAGCCACTGGTTTCTGGCTCAGACCCAGCTCGGAGCTGGGACAAGAAACCGAAAGTCCCAGGAGAAGAAGTTCTGCTGTTACTTCCTTTTTTCAGAGTTCTTTTTATTATATTTTAGATATCATCTATATTTTACTGGATTTTTTTTCTTTTTCTGAAATCCCGTGTTTATTCTCTCTTTGCCTCCTCCAGCCCTTGTCCCCCTCCCGGAGGTTTGTGGGGCGGTGCTGTCCCTCAGCCCTTCCTGCCCCGGCACCCGCGGCCGCTCCGGTGCCCTCAGGCCCCGGCTCGAAGCGAAACCACAAAACCCTCTGGAAAGAAAGCCGGTCTGGGGGAAAACCCTGCAGGGGGGATTGAATGCCACGGACAGCGATTGCTGAGAGTTGGAGATTGCAAACGCTCCAAGGGGCCGGAGGGAACCGCGCTGCGGCCTCGGGGCCTCCCTGGGGCACCGCGGGGACCCCCGACCAGAGCGACTCTTCCCACCCCCCAAAATCCGCAGCTTTGCGTCAGCTGAGGAAAAGAGCTGGAAAAAGGGACTGGGAAGGGGCTGGAGCCCGAGGGGACCCCTCAGCCATGGCCCGGAGCAGCCGCAGGAAAATGCCCCGGAAACCAAGGAAATCGATGGAAGTAATGAGGAATTTTGGAACTCTTTCTGCTGCTGTTTCCAGAAGGTCCCGGCCGAGTCCAGCCGGGAGGAGCCGGGGGCAGGGAGGGGCCTCAGGGCTTAATTGGGGAGAAAAGTTGAATTGGGGCAAGGAAGCTTTAATGGTGGGGAGAAGATGTGAACGGAGGGGATTTGAATGGGAGGGGATGATTTGAATTGGGCAGAGAAAATGAAGTGGGGGAGGAGCCCCCCAGCCCTCGGCTGTGCCCCGAAGGTGCTGCCAGCGGTTCCCCTGCTCCCACCCCCCGGGCTGGGGGCGCGGAGCTGCCGCTGCTCGCCGGGAATGCCACGGGATAAAAACTCCACTCAAGCTTTTATGTTCCCAGTCACTCCCAATAAGATCCCAGTTACCTCCAACATGGTCCCAGTTGTTCCCAGTCATGCCCTGTATGGTTCCTTTCACTCTCAGTCCCTCCCAGTAGAGTCAGGTAGGGCCCCAGTCACTTCCACTATGAACCCAGCCACTCCCAGTCAGTCCCTCTGTGATGCCTTTTGTCCCATCATGGTCCCAGTTGCTCTAAGCATGATCCCAGTATGAGTCCAGTCACCCACAGTATGATTCCAGGTAACTTCCCAGTATGAGCCTGGTTTGACTCCTGTCAGCCCCAGTATGATCCCAGTCACTCCCAGAACTATGCCAGTCACTCCAACATGACCCTGTCACTGCAAGTATGATCCCAGTATGACCCCAGCATGGGCCAGCTGCTCCCAGAATGATCCCAGTTGCCCCCTGCATTTTTCCAATTGCTCCCTTTCACCACCATTGTGGTTCCAGTCACTCCCAGTACAATCCCAGTCATTCCCAGTACGGTGCAAATCACTCCCAGTATATCCCAGCAGCACCCATTGGCCCTCAGCATGTTCCCAGTAGCCCTCAGTGTGGTCCCAATATATCCCAGTATAGTCCCTGGTGCTCCAAATCTGGTCCTGCCCAGTCCCGGTCCTGGTCCCAGTGTATCCTGGTGTCCCATTCTGTCCTAGTCCATCCCATTCTGTCCCAGTCCATTCCGGTCCCTTCCCAGCAGCCGCTGCTGTTTCCCAGATCCTCCCCCCCCCACCCCCAAGCTGCCCCCCCGCCCCCCAAGATGCTGACGGGGATCGGGGGGTTCGTGTTGGGCTTCGTCTTCCTGGCGCTGGGGCTCGGCTTCTACCTGTGCAAGCAGGTGACGGGAGGGGCCCGGGGGTCGTGTCCCCCCTCCCCCGGAGCTCTGTGCTCCCCCAGGGCCCCCCTGCCCGGTGTCACCCCCTTTGCTCTGCCCACAGAGCTCCTGAGCCGCCGGCGGCCGCAGCCCCTCCCCGTGGCCTCGGGCCCGGCCGGGACCCCCCGCTCCGTCCCCGCGCTGATTTTGGGGGGTCGTGTGTCCCCCCCAGCCCCGCTGTCACTCTGCCCCTGCCCGGCTGCTCCCTGTGTTCCCAGGAAGGCTTCCCAGTTCGCCCCGGTCCCGTTTATTGGGGAACAGTGGGAAGGGACTTTGGGGGATCCCGCGGGGGGACCGAGAGTGGAGGGGGCAGAACCGGCCCCAGGATGGATCGGGAATGGGGACCCCCATGTGTGACCCCTGTGTCGCCCCCCCCGGGGGGTCCTTGGGAGGCACCTCAACCCCAAATCGGCAGCCAGCGAACCCCAAAGGCGCAGAGACCCCCCCCTAAGCCGCCCCACAGCCCCCAAGGACCAACCAAAATTCCCCGCGAGTATCAGAGAATCAGAGAAGGCGCTGAACAACCTTCAGCCAATCAGAGCGCGCGGCGCTGGTGACTCACCAGTTGCCAGGCAGACCCGCAACGCCCAGCGCTCCCCACCCGGACCCCACCTGCGCCTCCCCTCGCCCCCAGCGCCCCCCGCCAGGGGAATTTGGGGAGGGGGCGCGTGGGGGGCGCTCGGCCGGGCCCAGAGCCCAGCCCTGCCCCAGCCCGACCTGTCCCGGCTCCATCCCGGCTCCTCCCGCCGTATGCGACCGCGCTGGGAAAACGGGGGGCCAAGGGTGGGCGCTGGGCCCGGGGGGAGAAGGAGAAGGGGTGGGGGAGGAGGAGAAGGAGAAGGAGGCATCTTTTAATGATATTTTATTGAGTCTCATTTTTTAGAGACCAGGATCAATTCTCCCCGGGCGTCGGGGCGAGTCCCTCAGGGCTGTGGGGCCCTGCTGCCGGCTCACCCCGTGCCAGCCCAGCGCCAGCGCTCAGCGGGGCTTTGGCTTCCCGTGCCCTTTCCCGTGCCCCCAGCCCAGCGTCACCACCCCCGTGTCCCCAGGTCGTGCCCCACCCCTCACCCCCTCCCCCTTTGTCGAGACACGGAGGATGAGAATTTCCCCACCATCCACCCCAAAGGTTCCCCCGAGGCCATTTCCTCTCGTGCTTTCCCTTGGGAGCAGAGCCCCAGCCCTCCTGGCTGCCCCCTCCTGTCAGGGACTTGGAGAGAGCCAGGTCCCCCCTGAGCCTCCTTTCCTCCAGGCTCAGCCCCCTCAGATCCCTCAGCTGCCCCTCAGAAGTCCTCCAGACCCTTTCCCAGCTCCATTCCCATCTCTGGACGTGCTCCAGCCCCTCCATGTCTTTCTTGCAGTTTGAAGCCCAATCGCTGCCCTGTCGCTGCAGGTGCCAAAACCCCAGGGAGACTCCTTGGAAATGGGAGTAGAGAGGAGCCCTTCAAAGGGAAACGTGTGCAAAAATGCTCCCAATGGCCGAGCGGGTTTGGTGTGGCTGCAGGAGGAAGAGATGCTCCGGGACTCCGCCTCGGCCCCGGAGCGGAGCGGCCCGTGCTGCCCCGGGGCGCGCGGGGCTCGGCCGTGGGGCGCGCGGGGGGCAACGGACACACGGGCACCGGACACACGGACACGCGGACAAACGCTCCCAGCGCTTCAGCGGCAGCGGCAGCAGCGGCAGCAGCGGCAGCAGCACAAGAGCAGCACAAGAGCAGCGAGTCCACGAACCCTCTGCGTCCCTTCTCCTGCTCCTCCTCTCCCTCTCCCAGGGTCGCGCACCCTCTCCCGCTCTCCCTTTCGTTCCCCAACCCCCCCTCCCGCGGCCTCCCTCTCCCCACGCCCGGCCGGGCCATGCCCCCGGCCCGCCCCCGGCCCCGGGCGGGGCTGCCCCCTCCCCGCCCCCGGGCGTCCCGCCGCGGTCCCGCCTCCGCCCGGCTCTCGCCGTCCTGGCTGTGGCGCTGCTGGGCGGGCATCAGTGCCTGGCTCCTGGGCACCATCGCCAGCCCCTGGCTCTGGCTGGCCCGACTCCGACCCCGACCCCGACCCCGGCCTCGGCTCCTCCCGGGGCCCGCCGGGGACACAGGCGGCGCGGCCGCTCCCGCCGCCTCCGCAGCGTCTTCCCCGCTCCGAACTCCGCCGCTCTTGAGCGCGGCCGCCGGCCCCGAGCCGCCGGTGTCCGCTTCAAAAGAGCCAACATGTGGGGATGGCCGGCCCGGGGCGGTTGAGCGGCGCTCGGGGGCCGTTCCTGGCCCCGGGCCGAGCGCTGACGGCCGCGTCTCGCCGGCACGGAAGGCGCAGCAGGGCCTGAAGGAGCGCTACCGGCTGGGTTCGCTGCTGGGGCGCGGCGGCTTCGGCAGCGTCTTGGCGGCGACGCGGCTCTCGGACGGCGCCCCGGTGAGTGGCGGGGCCGGCGGCGGGCGCGGGAGGCGGGGGACAAAGGAGGAGGAGAAGGAGCATGGGGCTCGGCACGGCGGGCGGCGAGCTCAGCCCGCTGCTCCCCTTGCCTTGCAGGTGGCCATCAAACGTGTGCCACGGAACCGCATCCACCATTGGGGCCAGCTGGTGAGTGAGCGAGGGGCAGCGGGAGAAGCCGAGGCGCGACGGGCGGGAATGAGCCGAGGCCCGGCAGGGTGGAAGCCGCCAGAACGCCTCGAGGGAGAGCGGCCGTGGGGCCAGCGGAGCGCGCAGAGCGTCCCCGGCTGGCTGAGGGCTTGCCGAGCCCCGGCACGGCATCGGCCCCGCTGACGGCATCGTGCTCCTCCCACAGCCCGACGGCACCCGAGCACCACTGGAGATCGTGCTGCTGGACAAGGTGTCCGCTGGCTTCCCTGGCATCGTCCAGCTCCACGAGTGGCTGGAGCTCCCCAACAACGTGGTGATGGTGCTGGAGCGCCCGAAGCGGTCTCAGGACCTCCTTCACTTCATTCGGGCACGGGGCTTCCTGTGCGAGGAGGTGGCGCGGCACCAGTTCCGCCAGGTGCTGGAGGCCGTGCGGCACTGCACCAGCTGCGGGGTCCTGCACCGGGACATCAAACCGGAGAACATCCTGGTTGACCTGGCCACCGGGCAGGCCAAACTCATTGACTTTGGCTGTGGCACCTACCTGCAAGCCGCAGCCTACACCAGCTTTGCAGGTGAGCCCAGGCAGGGGGAGGCTCCTGGTAGCGGCATCCCAGAGCCCAACAGCTCACAGCCCAAGCCGGCTGTGGCAGGGGGGATTCTCCCTTTTGCTGCCAGTCATGGCAGCCGGAGTCTTCAGCCTTGCTGCTTTTGAGCGGCGCTGGCTGAGGGGCCATCTTCCAGCCCTGCTGGCAGCCTTTGCCAGCCACTCTGCCCAGGACTGGTGCTGGGGCTGGGGCAGCCAGCGCCACAGAAACACCCGTGGGTGGGGGTAGCAGAGAGGGCGGGCCAGAACCTGTGCTCCAGCCCGTTTGGTGTGCAGGCGAGACAGGGCTCGGACTGCTCTGCTGCCCGTGCTTGCCTTGGCTTAAGAATGGTTTCTGGGGCAGTGCAGGCAGGGAGGATGAAAGCGTGGTTTTCCCCAGCACCAAGTGGGTTTTTCCTTTGCATGGAATGCTCGGGCCTTGCCAGGGCTTCCGCTGCCCTCTTGGGACACCAGCGGCTTCTTTTCCAACCCCCAGTTTGTACACAAGCCCCAGGTGCTGGCGAGAGGGCAGCGGGTCACGCTGCGTGCCGCTGGTGCGGCCCCCGCATGCCCGGGGATGCTGGGGCGAGGCTCTGGGAGCAGGCAGCGTCCCCCTGAAGAACTCCATCTCTACTCCATAGGAACACCGTCCTACAGCCCCCCGGAATGGACGCACCTGGGCTGGTACCACGGCGAGGCAGCGACCGTCTGGTCCCTGGGCATCGTGCTGCACCAGATGGTCTGCGGGGAGCACCCTTTCAGGAGGGGCTGGAACAGCACCTGGGGCCGGCTCTCGCTCCCACGACGGCTCTCTCCAGGTGGATCCTCGTCTCTGCAGCACGGGGGGAATAGCAGTGCTGGGAGACAGCAGCGGGCTCAGGAGCATCCCACCCTGGCAGCTGCTGAGGAGGTGGCAATGTCCTGCTCTCCTCCAAAAGAAAGAATTGATGGCAAAGTTTAGGCACAGCCCTGAGCACACGCAGCACGGCCTGGCCATGGCAAGAGTGGGGCAAAGCGGACAGGAGCCTTCTGCAACTGACTGGTGCTTTCTGCTTTCTCTCTGCAGAGTGCCAGGATCTCATCCGACGGTGTTTATCCGTGCTCTCCTCGGAAAGGCCCTCATTAGAAGACCTGTCCTGTGATCCTTGGATGCAGGATATTCGCGTGCCATAGGAGAAGGGAGAGAGCCACACGCACGCTTTGAGCCAGGGAGCCGGTAAGTTCCAGCTGCACACGTGCCTTGGCAAGAAGCAGCAAAGAAAGGCAGAGTTTTTGTCCTGCCTGAATCGCTGCGCAGGGCTCCTCAGCTGGGCACGCACAGCCCTGCTGCTGGAGCTGAGCTGCTCTTCCCAGCACTGGTGGCCCCCATGCCAGCTGCTTTTGCTTGTCCTGCTTCAGCGACAGCTGGGGCCCTGGGCAGAGCACTGACAGCCTGCTCCAGCCCCAGGGAAGAAGGAGGCCCTGGAGAAGCTGTGCCAGGTGCGGCTGCTGCTGCTGGAGACATGGAAGGTGACATCAAGGATGACAAGCTCTTCCTCCACCTGGCAAGCTGAAGATGATGGACTTCAATTGTGGCACCTTCTCCAAAGCCAGGCTCCACAGCGAATTTGCAGATGAGTCCACACGCAGGGGGATGCTCCCAGATGTGGGCATTGCACAGCCTGGCCGGGAAGCAAAGGTTCCCCCCTTTGCTGGGGCGGATGCAACCAATTCTTCAGTCGGCTGCCAAGCTGCTTTTTGGCAGGGCTGGGGGGATGGGCTGGGCTGGTTTTGAACTGGGAGTCTGCTCCTGGCCCTGCCAACAGCCCCCAGCACCCACCGTGGCCCGCGCTTGGGCTGGGGCTGGGGCAGCCAGCGCGACACAAACAAAGCCCCATGGTGGGAGCAGAGGTTGGACACCAGAAGCTGTGCAGGGGCTGCTTTGCTCTGCAGGCAAGGAAGGGCTTGGGCTGCTCCACTGCCCTTGTTGGCTTTGGGCTCAGCATGACTTTTGGGGGCAGTGCAGGGGGAAGGGAGAAAGCGTGGGCTGCCCTGGCCCGTGGGTGGGTTTTTCCCTCGCATGGCAGGCTTGGGCCTTCCTCAAGGCCCCAGCAGAGAGAAGATTTTTTACCTTTTTCCTTGTTTCCCCTTTTTGTCTGTAATCTCTTTTCATTGATTTATGGTTTGTTTTTCCAAAGGAAGCGTTCTAGGTGCTGTCTGGTCTGGATGGGGAAGTGCTTGGGAGACACTGCGGCGTGGGTGGGACGTGCCCTTGGAGAAGGCTGAGGACAGCGTTTGGGAGCAGCTTTTCTTCTGGCGGCGGGAGGCGTGAGGTGGGTGCCCGTCCTCTTGGCACGGCTGGGATAAGGGCTTTTGGGAGACGGCAGCGAGCGCAGCAGCATCCCGCTCTGGGCAGCTGCTGAGGAGGTGGCTGTGCCACGGCCGGCTGCAGGCTGGGCACGTGTCCTGCCCTCCTGCTCTCCTGCCAGAGGCAGCAATGCTGGGCAGCTTTGGGCAGTGCTCTGAGCACAGCCAGCACGGCCTGGGCACCGCGGGCGGCTGGGACAAGGGGGACGGGAGCCTTCAGCTGACGGGCGCTTTCTGCTTTGTCTCCTTGCAGCCGGGCTCTGTGGATGCCGAGGCTGCTCTGGGCTCTGCCAGGGCTCTACTGTGGCTCAGCCCTGGGGCCACGAGAAGCCAAAGAAGAAACGCCGTGACCTGCAGCAGAGACGTGCTTGAGCAGCTCGGCAGTGCAGCACAAGTTTGCAGAGCGTGCACCTGCAGGGGAAAATATGACACCCCCCAATAACAAACTTGTTCAGTAACTTCTGAAATGAAATCAGCCTGGGATGACCCTCAATGACATTTTTCAGCTTGCTCAAGCTGAAGCTCAGCCCTTCTCTGAACAGTTCTCTCCCCCACCTGCCTTTTGCTCCACAAGTGCTCCCTCTTTCCCCCAGGGAGTTCCCAACTCACCACAGTCCCCATTGCACTGTAGCCTTCCTTGATGCCCCTGGCCACGAGGAAGAGTGAGCCCCAGGTTTAGGGACTCATGTTGTCACTGGCTGAAGAACAGCAATGTCTCAGAGGTCTGGTGAGATTTGGGTGTCATTCAGAGCTGCTCTCCAGGCCTCAGCTCTGCTCACTGCTGGCTTCCCACTCCCTTTTCCTCGTTCTTCACAGAGCAGGATGAGCTCTGTGAATGCCCTTGACCCTCACCACTCTTCCCAGCCCAGCCACCCAGCTCAGTTAGGCTTAAGCTGGAGCTTCTTTGTCTCCTCTGGCACCCCAGTGCAGTCCCCTCTGCGGGGAGCAGCAGCCCCAGAGCGCAGCACACAGCAGTGCAGGCTGCACCCAGAGCAGCTCCCTGCAGCCATGGCCTGGCTCTTTGTGGCAACCAAATGCTCCCTGTGTGCAGCTGTCCCTGGAGGATGGTCCCAGGGCAGAGCCCAGCCGGGCTCCAACTGCATCCCCTGGAGCCTGGGGCAGACAGCGCTCGCAGAGCTGAGGTTCATGGTGAGCACCCAGAGCTGTGGCTCGCACTCGGTGTTTGCAAGCGTTGTGATCTCATCTCCTGTGACCTGTGGGGAAAACGAGCTGTGCAGCCAGGCCAGCGCTGCCCCTCTGGGCAGGGACGAGGCTGAAGGCCTTTCCTGTTGCCGAGGAGGCGGCATTAAGCCTTAGCGGGGCCTGGCAGCTGTGGAGCCGGATCTCGCCCGCTGTCCGGGACTCGCTGCCCACCAACCGCCCCCACCCGCCGCGCTCCGTTCTGCAGGGACAGAAGGCTCTGGCTGTGCGAGGGTTTCCATCACGTCTGTCTACCCGTGGCTCTGGAACGCACACGGAGAGGGAAAGTGTCAGTCACGGTGCTGGCACACTCCTTCCTTTCCATACAGGACACGTCCCTGCGCACCCCGGGTGCGGATCTATTCAAAGGAGAGGCGTGGATAGAGATTTCCCACAGAGCTCTGACTCTGGCGGAACTCACCTTGTCAGCCAGCAGCCAGGGGATTTGTTTCCCAGCTCTGTGTCAGTCAGTGCCCAAGAGCTGAAGGGAGCAGCATTTAGAAGCAGTTCCCAGATTTCTAGGCAGGCAGTGGAGCTGACAAGCATCCGCGTAACTCACCGTGTTCATCGGGAGGGGCTGCTGCTTCTTTGGGAATACGGCACAACGGAGACACGAGACTTGGAAAAATCCCAGCTCTCTGTGGATTTGTGCAGAAGGGGGAGCAGCAGAAACACTTTGTGTCTGCTTGTGGGGACACAAGGTCCAAGGAGCGGGGCTGGCAGAGGGCGACCTGGGCTGCTGGCAGCTCAAGTCCCGTGTGTTGCGTCTGCCTGAGGGAAAGTTCACGGGCCTTCCAGGGCTGTGCTTTGCATTGGTAGCTGGACAGGTGCTGATAACAGAGCGGTGTTCTGGCTGCTGCCCAGCAGCGCTGTCCCTCTGCCATTCCTTCCCCCATCAGAGGGGATGGGAGTGGGCAGGATCCTGGCAGGGGACACAGCCAGGGCAGCTGACCCAAATCAGCCAAGGGGATGTTCCAACCATATGACTCCAGATCGGATGTATAAAGCAAAGGGAGAGAGGAGGAAGGGCACCTTTTCCCCCAGAAGCTGAAGTTTCCCTGAGTGTTCCAGTTCCAAACTGTTGACCCTTTTTGGAGGCATAAGGTTCTCTCCCCGTAGTCTTCCAGTCACCCTCGAGTTGTAGAATTTTAGAGCAGTCAAATTAATCAAGTTTGCATTTTCTAGATCTTGCTGTGTCGTTTTCTTGATATCCATGTGAGAGGGGACACAGTGATGGATGGGTTTGCATGGGAGCTGCAGAGCCCCGGAATGGAGAGCCTGAGTGTCCCAGCAGGATTTGCAGGAGTGTGGAGGGCAGCTGGAAAGAAGATCGTGGGCAATATTCTCCTGCCTCCATCTTCCAAGGAAGCTTTGATTCGATCCCTGTCTGCACTGTGCCACGGGGCCTCCAGAGGCCCAGGGAGGTGTCTGGGTGGCCCCAGAAGGCACTTGCAGGACCCTGGGGCACCAGGGAAGGGGCAGGAGCATCCCTGTGGTGCTGGGAGAGACACCCAGAGGGGGCCACCCCTGGGGCCCGGGCAAGAGCTGCATTCAGGCAGCCAAATTCATGCAGCGTCTGCCCGGGCGCTGCCAAGGACCAGTCCAGTGAGCTCCAGTCCTGTTTCACCTCTTTGTATTTCTTTGTATTTATTTCTTTGTATTTATCCTTATTATTATTATCTTTGTTGACCCTCAAAATGCCATTAGAAATCATTTTCCCTCCAAATAAATACTGACTTATTTTAGTGTGCTGCTTTGGACAAATTTGGAGGAAAATATCCTCTGACAGAGGCAGGTTACAACCAGCCCTCTCCCACCAGGTCTGGGAAAAAATATTTTCCTCTGAGGAAAGTGAAAGAGAAAAAGAACCTATTTATTTAACAAACAGACAGGAAAAGGATAATAATGCTGAATACTAAAACCTCTCGCTGTGGAGAGAAACCTGGGAAGATTTCAGAGTCCTTCTGTAGGTGTGCTCTCTCTCCTCCTCCTTGGAGCTGGGTTGGTGTCCTCCAGGGCCTCGGTGGAAAATTCTCCCGGTGTGTTCTGATGTTGAAAGAGTCCAGAAGAGAAGAAGGGAAAAAGCCCAAGTCCCAGGAAAACAAACTTCAACTCTCCGTCTCCCTCCGGAGAAAAGGAGCCGAAAGCGCGCTGCAAAGCAAGCAGGGCGCTCCCTCCGCTCTTCTCGCTGCCGCAGCAGAACGCAGAGGAGTGTGTGTCGGTGTCCTTGAACAACCGCTTTGAAAAGTTCGCTCGGGTTTTCCTCTCTCCCCCGTCGGGCTCAGTTTAAAGGCACAGAAAGGCACAGGATTGATTTCTGGGCAGAGAGCAGCCATAGGGGATACACATCATAAAGTCACCCCCAGACAGGAATGTACGGAGCTGGAGAGCTCTACAGTCCTGTGTCTTTAGTTACAAGGGTATGGAAGTGTCGATGGGTCCTTTGGTAATCGCACAGTTCTGGATCGGTTCCCGCCGTGTGGAGCCATTTTTACACAGAAGTCAGTGTATTCACACAGCACAGATTGTTGTGTTTTCCTGTGTATCAATTTCTGTGTAAACCTGCATCCCATTGTACAGTTTTATCGATGTATGAATTTCTGTGTAAAGCTGCGTGGCCTTGTAGAGTTTGGTTCAGGCTCTGTGGGTGTTGAGAGAGTGCGATGGATGTTTGGCTTTCTCTCCAGACGTGTATCTGTACAGGCACCACCGTGTGACCCGTCAGACATTTAACTGTGTGAACAGAAAGGGATCTTTGTATCTTTCCATATGGTCAGCAGAGATGGAACAATCTGCAGGAAGCTCGTAACAGAATGTTGGGGTTTTAGGAGTTCTCCTTGGGGTTTTTTTCTGTTAAAGGAGTTTTCCCCATAGATGTTGCCACAGGGACAAATTACTGGATGCTTAAGAAAAACAAAAGACCTGGCCATAGGGGTGGGGTGCATCTTGCTACTCTTTTTTTCACCTGGGTGTGTGGGCAGTCAGTCCCCAATGTTTTGGATGACGGAGAGAGAGGCTGCTCCTTCAGCTGCCTTCCTTCTACCGGAGAGACCCCGGGATTCCCAAGCCTGCCTTCCCTGCCCCGCTGGGAGCCAGGCCGTGGCCGCCCTGCCCCTGCCATTGCTTCGAGCCTTCGCTACTCTCTAGCCCCGCTCGCCCTGCCTGCCCAGACCTCCACAGGTTCCCACCACAGCTCCAGAATTTTGATACATCTTGTCTGCCACCCGGGATTTGTGCTCATCCCTGCCGCTCCAGCCTGCTGGTCCTGAGGGTCCGGCCGGACACCGGGATCGGCTGCCCAGGGGTTTGTGAAGCTCCTTTGTTCCATCCCTTCCCGGGATCCCAGGGCACCGGTGCCGCGTGCTCCCCGAGCTCGCTCCGGAGCGCCCCCTGCAGCCGCGGGGAAACCATCGCACCTGCCCTGCTCACCGGGAGCCGCCAGCGCCCCTGCCGGCTGCGAGCGGAACTGCACCCGAGGGGAAAGGGCCTGACAGCCGAGAAGGCTGGCACTGGGTTTGGGATTGTTTGCTGTTACTGCCATAGTTATTGCTGTTTGTTTGACTGGTTATACACATAAAGATATATATTAGTAAAGAACAGTTATTCCTATTTCCCATATCTTTGCCTGAAAGCTCCTTAATTTCCAAATTATAATAATTCAGAGGGAAGGGGGTTGCAATTTTTTTTCTTCCATTTCAGGAGAGACTCCTGCCTTCCTTGGCAGACACCTGTCTTTCAAACCAAGACACTGGGAGCAACTGGGACCACAGTGGGGGCAAGTACAATCATACAGGGAGTGACTGGGTTCATACTGGAAGTGACTGGAGCCACACTGGACTCTTACTGAGAGTGAAATGAACCATACTGGGTGTGACTGGGAGCCACTGGGACCATGCTGCAGGCAACTGGGATCTTATTGGGAGCAACTGGGACCATACTGAAAACACAGTGGGAGTGACTCTAAGCGACTGGGATGATGCTGGGAGTGATCATGCCGGGATCATACTGGGGGTGACTGGGAACCACCGCTGAGGCGGCGGCGGCGGAGCTCAGAGGCGGCCCCAGCGCAGGTGGGAGCCGCGCTCGGTTCTGGTGGGGCTCGGGGCTGGCTGCGGGCGGAGGGGGCGGCAGGGGGCTGTGGCAGGTTCGTTGTGCCGTGTGGGCGCCGTGTTCGCCCTGGCATGAGGGTGCTGCGGGAGCGGCTGCCCGCGGTCGCCTTCCCGCTGATGCCTCGGCAGGAGCCAGTGCCGGAGCAGTGCTGGCTCGTCCTGGTTGCTGTGCCAGGACTGTTTCTTGGAAGGTTCAGACTTCCCAATCCACCCTCCAATATGCACACACCCGTTTTGTTTGTTTTAGTAAAACAAAACAATATTAATAACTCCATTGAGTCTTTGTTCTTCTTCTCTAAGTTCAGGAATTTAACACGGCCTTGGCTGAGCAGCAGTTCATGGCAATCAGTACCATTTTCTGGAAGTGATAGTTTCTTTCATTCCTTCCTACCTACAGCTCCCTGGCCCTATCTAACGCAGATTCACGGGCTTTGTTTGTTTAAGTCACATTCACCTTATTCCTTTCCCCCCTCTCACTGCCGGAGCCCCTCCCCTGCTTGCGCTCGCAGGTGCCACCGAATGCGTGTCCCGGGATCGCATCTCCCTGCCTGCAGCCTCCAGCGCCCGCCCTGTCCCGGGCTGGGTCTGGGCTGGCGGCAGCGAGCCCGACAGAAACCAACGCCCGCGGGGCCACCTGCGCCGGGGCTCAGAGCCATGCAAGGGACGCTTTGGTTTGCAGGGGCGGAAGGGCCTGGGCCCCTCCCCTGCCCCGTTTGACTTGGTTTAGGATTCAATGTTTTGGCCGATGTGAGAGGGGAAAAAGGCGTGGTTTTTCTCAGCACTGGGCAGGTTTTTGTCCCTCGCATTTGGGCCTTCCCCGGGCCCCCTCTGGCCTCTGGCAGAACCAGTGGCATTTCCCACCCCATGCGGTTTGTAAACAAGAGTCGGCTGCAGTCGAGAAGGCTCCAGGCGCCTCCTTCCAGGCTGACTCTGCCGATGCTGAGGCTGTTCTGGGCTCTGCCGGGGCTCTGTTGGGGCTCAGCTCTGGGCAAGGCTGGGCCCGCTCTCCCCTCGCATTGCTCCGGGCAGCTGAGTCATAGGGGGACAAGGAAGGGACACATCAAGGGATTTGAGGTTTAACAGAGTTTTTATTCAAAAAACTGCCAGAACTACCAGGCTGTCCTAACCACCATAACTAACTAGCAGTGCTAACTACCATAACTATCCACTTGTTCTAACTACTGTAACGAAAAGCTGTCCCCAGGTGCTTCAGGTCCTCCGCTGCTCCCTCAATTGCTTTGCTGTGGTGATCAGAGGGCTCAGGCTGGAGAGAGGCTTGGCTGATGATAAAAATGGGTGCTGCCCAAAGGATGAAAAAGAAAGAAATGAACTGTTACTTTCCCAAGTCAAGTTCCTCACAGGCTCTGTTGCACCAGGACAAAGGGGAATGGTTTGAAACTCAGGAGAGGGAAGCAGGCTCAGATTAGATGTGAGGCAGAATTTTTTAATCAGAAGAGTGGGGAAACACGGGCAGAGGGTGCCCAGAGATGTGGGAGGTGCCTCCTCCCTGGAAACATCCAGGCTCAGGTCAGGCAGGGCTCTGAGCCACCTGATCTGCTTGAAGATGTCCCTGCTCCTTGCGGGGCACCTGGTCCAGATGACCTGCAAAGGACCCTGCCAAGCCAAACCAGGCGAGGATTCTGCTGGCTTTGCATGTGCAAAGCAGCGAGACCGGAGACTATTGGAGGGGGGCCCCACGAGAAAACCCCTCCCTCGCGCTGCTCTTTCCCCTGCAGCCGCTTCGCATCCACCTGCAGCAGCTCCTGGGCAGACCAGCGCTGCTCCTCGTCCGGCTCCAGGCTGCACTCCAGGAAGTCCCGCAGCAGAGCCGACAGGCGCCTGGGCTCCTGCAGCTGCGGGGTCCCGTTCTGCCGGATCAGACAGCGAGCCTGCGCGAAAAGCAAACACTTCTGAAAAAGCTCTGCCAGCTTCCTTCACACCCACGAGTGCTCACAGCGACCCCAGTTTCTCAGCCCCAGTCTCTGGGGACAGTTTCCTCCCTGGCAGAGATGCTGCTCAGAGCTCATTTTTCTATGCCAACCAAAAAAGCCAAACACTGCTGCAGCCACAGCCATTCCAACATCCAGATGATCTTGCCTTGAGAGCCAATGTCATTGGCTGACTTTGTTAGTTGGAACCTCCATCAGAAATAGCCCATTTTGCTTCTCCAAATACGGACACCAGCTTTACAGGCCATTTGCAAGAGTCTGCTTGTGTTATTTCCAAGGATTCTTACATCAAAGGCATCCCTGCAGTGCCACTGACACTCAAGTAAATGCATTCATGATGTTCCATCCCAGAAACTGCCAGGCAAGAAACCTGAGGTTTGGGTTGCTGAAAGCTCAGGCTTGGTGACATGGAGAAAGTAGCTTGGGCTAGGAAAGAAATATGTTAGACTATGGGGATGTTAAACAATCATCTTCATGTTTTAGACAAGTTCCCCAGTGAGAAGAGTCAGGGGGAGTTCATCTCACAGAACCTCTTTCAGAAACTCCTTCAGAAAATTTGTTGGCTTTGGGTGTGGGTTTTGGGGTTGGTCTGGGGTTTTCTGCAAGAGAAGATTAGAGCTGATGCTCTGGCTTCATGTTTTCAGGTCATCCTCACAGACAGAAGAGCTGCAACACCTTAAAACCTACAGCAAATTCTGGAGACTGCAGAATATTGGTCTGTGCTCAGGCTCCAATCCTCTGGGAATTCCCTTCCCGAAGGGCAGAGCCCTCCGGCTGCTCCTCCCAGGGCGGGGTCCCTCTGTGCTCACAGGCCTCTGCAAACTCTGGGAAATTTGCCTCTTACCATGGCCGCCGTGTGCTCGAAGTAAGGAGGTTCTCCTTCCACCATCTCGATGGTCACAATGCCCAAGGACCAGATGTCCACCTTGGGGCCATAAGGAGAACTGGTCACAACCTCTGGGGCCATCCAGTGAGCAGTGCCCACCATGGAGCTGCGCTGCTCCTGCTCAGGGCTCAGCTGAGCGCAGAGGCCAAAATCAGCTGAGGACAGAAACAAACACTGTCAAAGGCAGCTGGAATGAGGAAACCAAGCACAAAGATTGCCCACACTCAGTCTGAGAATGCAGTGCTGAATCCAGCTGGAAGAGTCCTCAGGGCTGTAGCCAAGGCAAGATGGAAGTGGACCCTTAAAGGAACCCTCAGCTTTCATGCAGTGGCTTTTAGTGATTCCCTTGAAGCTTCAGATTCCAACTCCCGCCCCTCTGCAAGGGCCATACCCAGAGCAAAGCCACTGCTGACACCCTGCTCCTCTCCTGAGCTCTCTGCATGGGGCAGCCGCTCTCAGCTGCCAGCAGGGGCCGGGCACCGCCACCAGCAGCACTTGTGGGGCTCTGGCCGTCACTGGGAAGCAGCCCCACACCCGCAGCCCGGGAGCGCCGTGCCTGACCACGAACACCCACCCAGCTTGACAGAGCCGTCCGTTGCCAGAAGGATGTTGGAGCTCTTCAGATCTCTGTGGATCACCCAGTTCGAGTGGAGGAAATCCAGGCCCTGCAGACACTGAGAAAGAACAAGAAACACGAGGGTGGAGATCGATGGCTGGAATACACAATCACACAAGAAAGGACAGTTTAGAATTCTGCCAGCAGCAGCTTTGCTGTGACAGGCCAGGAGTGCAGTGCAGACAAGCTCCAGGCAAATGGTTCAAGGCAAAGCTGAGAACAGCAAATCAAATCAAAAAAGACAGAGAGTCCCACAACAGCAGGAAAGAGCAGAGTGGAAGTGCAGTGACACTGGCACGCCGTTCACTTCAGAGGCTCTTTCTTCTCCAGCTCATAAAAACAACACAGAAACAAAGCTCTGAGCATGGAGCCACTCCTGTTCTCAGGCCCTGCTTGGAAGGAGCATTGTGTCCAAGCCATGGGAAGCACGAGCAGGATCCCTCACCTCCCGACTGACAGCTGCCATCTCTCCTTCAGCCATGCGTGTCTGTCTGACAACGTCCTGCAAAGTTCCTCCATCCATGTATTCCATCACCAGCCAGAGATCTTCATCAACAAGGAAGCTGGAAGAGGCAAACAATGGCATGGAGATGAACGTGCACTGCTCAATTCCCCGATGGAAAAGCCTCGAGTGGAGTTTTGTTTCCAGGTCACTTGTAAATGAGGACAGAATCCAATGCAGAGACATTCCTGCCAGGCTGCACAGTCCTTGGGATCTGCACAGTCTAAAGGAGAAGGAGACGCCTGTGGGAAAGGAGAGGCCTTAGATGGCAAGCAAGTGAAAAATGCAGTTTAGCAACAGCCCAGATCAATGTGGAACCACAACACTTGCCCCCAGCTGGTTCAGCATCTGAACTCAGCAGTTCCACCATTCCCTCCAGAACAAGGCAACACAACTTCCAGAGTCATCCAGGGCAGGAGGCCGTGCGGCACTTAGGACAAAAGTGGTCAAGTGTTTGGAAAACCTTGCAGAAAGTCCCTTCAGAAACAGGCAAGGCCATTGCAAAATGGGCACCTGAGGCGTTTCTGGAAACAAGAACCTGGTCTTCCTGGCATCTGCAGCAATGGAAAAGAGTTGGGAAGGAGAAGCCAAGGGAAATAATTTCTGACAGGGTTTATCAGCTCTTGTTGTAAGACCCAGGAAATGGGGTCAGCTTGAAGTGAAAACCAAACCAAAGCAACAAAAGCACACGGAGGGAGTGAACTGACAGGCTGTTGTTTTGGGAAGCTACGGCCGGGTGAGGCTTTTTCAAAACAGGCTACAGACTGCGGATGCCAGGAGAGATTAAGGCAGGGCCTGTGCACGGGATAAGAGCTGAAGCACTCACCTGTCCAAAGAGCTGACAATGTTGGGGTTCTTCTTGTCCTTCAGGACCAGGATCTCATTCACAGCTCGTTCCCCGTTCTGCCCTCTGAGACTCATTTTCTTTATGGCCACCTGAAAGGACATTTGGGCCCTTGAACTGGAGGAGTCTGGGGCAGGAGGCCGCAGCAAACACAGAGCGAGTCTTTGTGGAGCGACGGAGCCGGGCTGTGCCAAACTGCCTTGGGATGGGACACCCGGGCTCAGCAAGTGACATTCCCACAGCCCATTTCTCTGCTTGCTGCGGGGCTGCTTACAGGACACAGGACCAGAGACATTTGGCCTTGGAAGCTCTGCAGAAATGGTCCCTCAGCTCTCAGCCTCAAAGCTCTCACAACATTCTCTGCACCTGCAGTCTTCTCAAACAGCCCTAGTTTACCACCACTCTCATTATCATTCAAACACATTTTGCAAGCAGCAAGTAATTCTGGTTCTGCGACAACAGAGCAAAACAGCCGGGAACCCTTTAGCAATCCTGTGGGATTTGGTCATGATTTCAAATGCAACTGCTCTCTTTGGGATTGCACAACAGAGCAAACACGCACAAACGTTGCTCAGATGATCCCTGTCACAGGCTGTCACTCACACCAGACCCAAACACAGCTGCAGGGTTTAGGGGAGAGCTTTGCTCTGCACATCCATCTTCTCATTCCTCTCCCTCTCTCTGGGAACAGCTGCAGTAGGACTAAAACCCCAAACTGATGCCAAGCAGGATCGCTCCTTAATTAGGTCTTGAGGTATCCTTTGAAGATGAAGCACAGGATGGAAAAACTGCTAAACGGTGTTCCTGTCCGAGGCTGGGATGAAGATAAATTAGGCCTCAGCCTCCACCAGCTGATGCACTGATGTTTTCAGATATGAAGACCAAGCCAGCGTGCCCTGCTCTGACAGACACCGCTGCCCTCCTTGCATTCCTTTGGGCACTTCAGAAGGCTCAAGTCTGTCCCAGCCGTGCTCTGCAGGCTGACACTGCTGTGCCTTCAGAGGAACAGCCTGTGCAGGAAAGCTCTGCTGGCCCCCCAAAGCTGCAGCCACAGCTCCCAGCAGAGGGGAAAGCCCTCGAGAGCTGCCCAATGCGCTGGGCGTGGTGACACTGACCTCTCCTCCAGTGGCCCTGTCGAGTCCTTTATAAATGGTTCCGAAAGCCCTGGAGACAGAACAGCAGAGAAGAAAGAAGCAGCGCTTTAGGCCCTGGGAGTGAAAGCCAGCCCAGACAGGAGATCTCTGCTGCCTGCAGCCTTTACAAAACACCTGGGTGCATCGACCCTTCAAACAGCAGCGCAGCAGCCACCAGCCCTGTGCCACGCAAGGTGTGCGAGAGGAAACTGAGGCCCAACACGAAGGAAAAGGGCTGGAGCAAATCCCAAATGTCCACGCTGAATTACTTTAGTCCAAAACCTAGGGTGGGAGCGGGTGTCTAAAGAACTGGAAAAGAATGTATTTCATCCTTTTCCATCTCCTGCCTATGAGCTGCAGGATCCACAAGGGCCCTGCCATCAGGCAGCTGATGCATTTTCCCCTCGAGTGCAGCAGCTCTGTGCCTGTTACTGAATGTACGGGGTTTACTACCTGTGCTGAAAAGAGCGCTTATTAGTTCATCTCTGGTTTCTGTTTCTAAACCGTTATGTAGATAATCCTGACCGGTGGATATTTTTGGAAACAAAATACTTGAAAGGAATCTTCTTGGAACTGTTTTCTGACAGTCACCAGATGGTGAGCTGCTCTTTCAGGCAATCAAATTCCAGGGACAGAAGATCTTCCAGGTCCTGCTCCTTGCTGCAGGCAGGACACTGCCAGCCTCAGGGGCTTTTGACGGTGCCTTCTGACCACAGTTACCAATTCTGATCAGCACTGAGAGACAGCAGCATCGTGCCCCAGCGTCTGAAGCTGTTTGCAGCTTGCCTGGCTTCTCACTTGATCTTGCACCAGCAAATACCTGGCCCCTGCTTGTGCAGAAGTAACTGCCGTGCACTTACCCTTGGCCGATCTGCTCCAGTTCCAGGTATTTCTCGGCAGGCTCCCCCACGCTCACGGTGCTCCCTGAAAGAAACCACATGGAAGACGCTCCCTCCCACACGGAGACCCCGCCTTGCAGCAGGGCCAAAATGCAGCCCCACTCCCTGGGGCCGGGAGCCCCTTGGTCTCAGCTGGGCAAGGACAATAAATGACTCTGTGACATTCAGCTGCAGAGCAAGCCTGGGTGCAGCTGATGCTGAGACACACACGCAGCACCCTGCTCTGGCACACAGCAGCAGAGCGGACGTACTCAGCTGCATCAGGCACCACTCCTCTCTGCCCTCTGGCTGCAGGGCTGTGCTGCTGTCAGAATGTTCAGCCCAGGATCCCGCAGCACAGGGAGCTTCAGTGTCCTCTTCCCAAGCAGAGGGAGGTTCCCCATCCTCTTCCCAAAATGCAACGGGTTCCTGGTCTTCTTTCCAAGCCACAGGATGTTTGCCATCCTCTTCCCATGCCGGGAGAATTGCAGCCTCCTCTTCCCAAATCACAGGATGTCCTCTGTCCTCGTCCCATGCTGGGAGATGTCCGTCGTCCTTGTCCCATGCTGCTGGAGCCTCGCTGTCCTCGTCCCACACCGGGTGATGTCCACCATCCTCGCCCCACACCACAGGAGCCTCACTGTTGTATTCCCAACCCGTGGGATGTTTGCCCTCATCTCCCGGGACAGAGGGAGGTTCACCATCATCCCCCAGAATGGGGGGAAGTTCACTGCTGTCTTCCTCCTCTTTGGCCTCCTCTTTGGAAGCAGAGGGAGCCAGAGGAGGAGCTGATGCTGCTTTTGTGCCCTGTGGACAGATGGTAGCGTGAGGGATGGGAAGTTCTATCTCAGTTATCGCCTTATTTATCCTCAGCTACACATCCAGCTGCACTAAGCAGAAATGGGATTCGGAGCTGTTCAGACTAGGAATGGGCTAAAGTCGACATTGCCACTTATTGCTGGGCATTCCATATTCCACCGTGGCTAAAGCCAGCAAGCAATCTTCTGCCTGCAAAACCAGACCTGCAGCTCTTCAAAAGCTCTTCAGCAGAGAAGGAGAAAAGTGCCAGGGATCCCTTTGCTGCTGCTGCTGCTGCTGCTGCAAAGACACTGGCAGGAACTTTCCTTCAGCCTCCCAGGCTGGCGCTCGACTGCCACACGCCAAGCTCACAACTCTCTGCACAGTTCCGACCACCAAAGGTTCCTTTCCCACTCACCGAAGGAGGAGCTGCTCGGGATCCACGCGTGAGGTGCCCTGCAACGGGACAGGGAACACGAACCAGATGCTGTTAGGAAAAACCTGCCCGTGGTGGGAACTCCCACGGAGCAAGGCAACCCCGAGAGAGCATTTTGCTTCCACAACATCCCTCCAGGAGCCACAGTCCCTTCGCACAGCAAGCAAGAGAACAGCACAGAATCCTGGGCTGTGTCAGCTCTTGGCTGGAGCAGCCACCGGAGGGAGTTGCAGGCTCCGCTGGCACAGACTCTGCGCTTGAGGGAACAGAACCCCCCCGGCTCCATTGCAAATGCTGTGCATGCCCCGCTGGCTGCAGACACCCCCTTTTTCAGCTGCAGCTGCTGGCAGGAGCTCTCCCAAACCAACGGTGTCTTAATGGCAATTTGGTTACAAAGGCAGCTCAGTTCCAGTGGGAGAACAGAAAGCACCCAGCAAGCCCGAAGGCACCGATGCTGCACCCAGGGAAAACCTCGACTTACGTGCCAAGTGGGCTAAAAAATAGCCCGAATAAGCCACAGAGTACAGAGTGCAAACTGCAGCAACCGCTTGCTGGATCATTTTGGCCGTGCTGCACACGTCGCAGACTGTACCCCTGCAAGCACAGAAGGACACCCGTCAGGGGCTGGGCTGGCTGCTGAGAATGCCTCGGGCAGGAGGATCCTCCGGCAAGCAGCGGGTGCCCAGAGCCGCTCTGGACACTGAGGGCTCCGTGCCCCACAGCAACGGGAACACGGCGAGGACGCGGCAGCGTTCCCGTGACATCACAGCAGCAGCTCACGCAAGGACCGCCTGGAAGGTTCTCCTCTGTCACAAAGGAGCACAAAGGATCCTCCCGGGGCACAGCCTGTTGCTCAAAGGATCCAAGAGGAACCCAGAAAATGCAGCACACAAGGACAGCCCATAGCCAAGCCTGAACACTGAGGAGGAACGAGGACAGGACCAAAACAAAGGAATCACGACCTTTAGTCACTGATGCTGCTGACTAAAACCAGCAAGGATTGTTCCTTCTGGGATCTCTGTTCTAGTTCTAAAAACAAGCAAAGTTCTCCACTCTAAATGTACAGAAAGCAGGAACTGGGGAGGAGGCGGGATAAGGAAGGAGGAGAACAGCAGGAGGTGGAGGAGAGAGGAAAAGGAGGAAAAGGAGGAGCAGGAGCAGGAACAGGAATAGAAGGAGAAGCAGGAGGTTCCAGTGCCCGCTGTGTCCGCAGCACTCCCGGCCCCGGGAGCGTCCCCCCACGGCATCCTGCAGGTGGCTGGGGAGGGGGAGCTCGTCCCAAATCTATTAGGGGGTCCCTGAGAGGGTTTTTTTATTGGGGAGTGTTTGGAGCTGGCAGATTCCAGAACCGAGCCCCAAATATCTTTTAGTGTCCTGGGAGGATTTTTTTCTGTGTGTATGTTTGGATCTTTCAGGACGCTAAAGCTGAGCCCCTTGGGGGGAATCATCTCCCCTTACATCAGCCAATACACACAGAGGAGAGGCCCTTCCGCTGCCCTGAGTGTGGGAAGGGTTTCAACCACAGCTCAACACCAACGGAGGCACCGCTAAGGGAAGCCCTGCGAGTGCCCCGAGTGCGGGAAGAGCTTCGTGCGCTGCTCCAGCTCCATCCCCCGTGGGAGGATCGGCGTTGGATGATCCCCAGTGACCCCCGTGGGGCAGAGCCCTGGTGACCCCCGTTCCGGGTGATCCCCACTGGGTGGGGGGAAGATGTTGGAGAGATTTCTTTGCCTTCTCCTTGTGCTGCTGTGATGTGGTTGGTAATAAATTCCCTCCCTGGGCTCAGGCTGGGTCTGTTGTGCCCGTGCCGGTGCTCGGGGCGGGATCTCTCCCGGTCCTTCTCTCAGCTGCTGGGCTTTTCCTTGTATTTCCTGTCCCTGTGCAGTAGCAGAGGGCAGGGACAGAGCGGTTTTGGTGTCTCCCGGCATCCAGGCAGGGCCAGCCCAGCCCCGGGGGTTGTGAGGGGTTTTTCAGGACACTCTCGCTGGAGGAGGGTGTCCCCTCTTGCTGCAGCCCCAGCCCTCAGGCAGTGCTCAGCCAAGCAGAGAACGCCCTCAGCTGGGGCCTCGTTTTTGGGCACACCTGAGCCCCTGGACATCTCCATCCCCATTTTGGGGTGCAGCTGAGCTCCTGGATACCTGGGATCCCAGTTTTGGGGCTCTATTTGGCTTGCACAGCCTGGTTTTGGTAGTGGCGTTGGTTCACAGGTGGCTTCTGAGAGAAGGATCTGGAAGCTTCCTCCATGTCTGGCAGAGCCAATCCCTGGTGGCTCCAAAGATGGAGGTGCGGGATGCAGAGATGCCCCCACAGCCCCTGGGAAGGAGGGAGGGGTGGGCGGAGGGTGTTTTTAAGAGTCTTCTTTTCCTTCTCATTCTCCTGCTCTTATTTTTTCAGTGTCATCAATTTAATTAATATCTCTAATTAGAGCCTGTTGTGCCCGTGCTGGTGTTTGCTGAGGGATCTCTCCCGGTCCTTATCCCCACCCAGGAACCCTCGGTTCCATTTTCTCTCCCCTGTGCAGCTGCGGGGGGCAGGGACAGAGTGGCTTTGGTGGGTGCCTGGCACCGGGCCAGCGTCACCCCAGGCCATGGGCACCCCTGAGATCCCGCATCCCTGGGGACACATTTCTGGGCACAACTGAGCTCCCACCTGCCCTGCACCTCGAGGCTCCCCCTCCCAAAAAACCCCACCGCAGGGCTGCAGCGTCCCTAAACCCCCTCAGCCAATCAAAATCATGGCCAGAGCTGGCCATGGGGCAAGTGGTGGCAGCTGGAGCCGTACTGGTGGCACTGGTGGTGCTGGGAGCCCTCCTGGCTGCGGGCGCGGAGCTCTTGGGTGAGCGGGGGGGGCGGGATGCGATGGGAAAGGGGGGGAGAAGGGGAAAAAGGGGTGATGGGACCCCTAAAATGAGTGAGAGGGGGAGGGGACCCTCAAAGGAAGAGCAGGAGGGGGCCGAAGAGTGGGGGAGAAACGGGTGGGAGGGGGTGGGAAAGTGGGGAAAAGTGGAGGATGGGACCCTAAAAGTGAGCGGGAGTGGGCTGGGGATTGGGGGAAAAGGGGTGGAAAGGGTGAAAAGGGGGGAATGGGACTCCCAAAACTCCTCTGGGGAGCAGCTGGAAATGGCGGGGGAGGGGATGTGAAATAGGGAGAAGGGTGGAAAAGAGGAAGTGGGAGCACAGGCAGGAGGGTCCCATGGCGGCCGTGGGGCACAGGGGGTGCGGAGCGCGGATCCGGGGAGGCTCCCGGAGCTCTGGGCGTGCTGGGGGCTGCAGGGGGGCCACCCCCTGACCTGTGTCCCGCACACACAGGGGTGTTCCAGGGGATGATGAATCCGAGTGTCACTTCATTAAGGGCACCGAGCGGGTGAGGTTGGTGCAGAGGAGCATCTGACACCGGGAGCAGCAACTGCACTCGACGGCGATGTGGGGCTGTTTGTGGGGGACACCCCGTGTGGAGAGAAACAGGCGCAGTGCTGGAACAGCCATCCAGCAAGACTGGGGTACAAAGGGGCTCTGGCGGACAGGCTCTGCCGGCACAACCGCGACATCGTTGCCCCGCTGCTCGCGGAGCGCAGAGGTGCAGAACGTCGGGCAGAGCGAGTCCCCTCGGGCCCTGCCCTGCGGATGAGCCTGGAGCCCCTCAGCCCGCCTGGTGCCCATCCCCGGGGCCTCTTGTCCTTCCAGGTTCCCCTGAGCTCTCCCAGTCTCTCCCAGTCCATCCCAGTGTCTCCCAGTGCCCCCGCGCGTGTCCATCCCAGCCCTGCGTGGCCCTGACGCCCCTCAGCCAATCAGAGCGCGCCTCTCTGATGACTCATCAGTTGCCAGGCAGACCCGCAGCGCCGACTGCCCCGTGCTGGACTCGGCCTCCCAGTGCCGCGCGCTCCATTCCCAGTCGCTCCCAGCGCCCTCCCAGTGCCTCCCCAGTGCTCTCAATCCACTCCCCTCTCACGAGGGCAGCTCACTTCTCTCAGAACACTCCAACCCGAAGCTGTCTATGCTTCTAGGCCGATCTCTTGTCCTGTTTTTCGGTGTTGGGCATTCCATCAAGAGCCACCCTTCTTTTTAGCCTTGGCAAAGGGGCTGGGAGAGGGTTTGGGGGGATCCTCGGAAGGCAGGGAGCAACTGGGATGGGGTTTGTGGAGTCCTGGAGGAGATGAGAGTGGGTTTGGCATGTGCTGGAAGGTTTAACGGCGTTCTGGACAGATTGGGGATGAAAAAAATAGGGGTTTGGGGGGTCCTGATGGCTCTCTGGGGGGTTTTTTCAGAGGTCCTGACCCCTGCGGACCCCCCAGAGATGCCAGCGGACACTGCCCGGAGCAAGATTCTGATGGGGATCGGGGACTTCGTGTTGGGCTTCATCTTCCTGGCGCTGGGGCTCGGCTTTCACTTGCTCGAGAAGGTGACGGGGGGTCCCGGGGATCGCATCCCCCCTCCCCCAGAGCGTGTGTGCCCCCCCCCGGCCCCCCAGCCCGGTGTCACCCCCTTTGCTCTGCCCACAGAGCTCCTGAGCCGCCGGCGGCCGCAGCCCCTCCCCGTGGCCTCGGACCCGGCCGGGACCCCCCGCTCCATCCCCGCGCTGATTTTGGAGGGGTCGTGTCCCCCCCATGCCCCACTGTCACTCTGCCCCCGCCCTGCTGCTCCCAGTGTTCCCAGGAAGGCTTCCCTTACTCATTTTACAGGAAAGATCCTTCAGGGCGTTCTGGCTGCTTTAGGAACACAGTGGCACCTCCAAACGCCCTGGCACCCCCAGAGTTCAGGTCGGGTGTAAAGAATGAATGGGGAAATAAAGAAACACCTTCTGAAGCTGCTGAGAGAAACCAAGATGCCCCAGGTACGGCTGCTGCCATTGGCTTTGGCAAGAAGAAGAGCCAGACCCAGGGCAGATATTCAATTATCTCCCCTGGAACTGATGTCTCCATTCCTCACCCTGCTCATTCTCGACCTAGTGGGGGGTGGAGATCAGGGATGTCTCTTTCAAGCAGTCGGTGGCCAGAATCCTGTCTCTTGTGAAATCTCTTCCACAGGAAGCTCAGCTGGCACAGACCCTGCCTGGGGACTTTAAGGGAAGTTACACCCCTTAACAGAGATGAACTTAACATCTCCACAGACTGAGAACATCCCAAAAGATAACGACAACCAACAAAACATCAACGCCCATCAGCAAACATCAAGGAACAGCTACCCCAGACACTGCCCCCGGCACAGCTGGAGACCCCTGCTCTGGAAAAGGCTGAGAAGGAAATCAGGGAGTGTGGACCTAATTAACATCAGAGGCCAAGCAATCCGGGGCCAATAGGAAACTAAATACTAAGAACTACCCAACGTGGAACCAATGAACATTAAACCTACGGATTTCTATGGGTTTAGACTGCATAAAGTTGAGGAAAAATTGAGTAAAACTCGTGTGCCTTGGAATGATTTTCTCTGCACACCCGGGCTATGTGTCCATGAAATTATTTCTCTTGCACATCCTGGCCAGAATAAAGTAATGCCTTGATCCTACAACACTGAAAAGGTCGTTGGAGAGTTTTTGTTCTTCCTGCAGTTTCTGTGACAAGATGACACCATTAGAATGTTTTTTCCTAATAATCCTAATTTGGTACTGTCAGTTGGGTTTGGGCCAAAGGTGTGAGAGTCAACTTTTAGTCCGAGGAGAAGTAGCAAAAATCTTTATTGCTCTGGGGCATTTATGTGTGTGTGTGTGTGTGGCTGTTAGTGATGGCAGAATTTCAGAATGAGTTTTTCGATGTTCACGTTTAGGTTGCATTTTGCAAAACTGGAAGAGCTTTAAAACTGACCCTTTTCCTAATAAACAGTTAAAAAATACTAAAGAAAAAAAGAAAGCTGCTTTTGGGGGCCACTTGTGAGTCACCTGATGGCTGCCCTGGAAGAGAAGCTTCCTTCCAGGCAGCCAGCAGAGGAGCTTTAGAAATGCAAATTAACTCTGCTGGGGGAAGTGTGCACAATGTCCCAGGCTCTCCTTGCCTGCCACAGGAATTGGGCTGATTCCCTCTGCCCCTCACCCCAAGCTCTGCCTCCCTGCACAGACGGAATTTGCATCGCTAAAGGCAGAGCCCACACCGAGCATCTCTGACCCTGCAACAGAAATCCCTGAAGCTGCAAAGGAAAACAGCAAACGGAGAATGTTGGGAGAACTTCACTCACAAAAGCGGGGGGGGGGAATCATCCCTCTCCCCACTCCAACATCTGCTGGCACTGTCTGTGTTATACAGGGCGGGTTTGACCACTGGGCTGCTTTTGCTGCCACAAGTTCAGCGAAATCACTTGGGAATCCAAGGATGTGATGATTTAATCAGAGAAAAGCGGTCAATTGATGCATCCCTGGCATGTCTGGGAGCGCCCAAAAACGGGAAAAAGATGAATGGCCACCAGAACAAATCCTACAACACCATGGAGCAGCCCCTGGGAACCCGAACGAATTCATACCAGGTGCCAGAGAACCACTGATCATTTCAATGCATCATTAGATTACAAGCTGTCCTCCAAATCATAACCAAGCACACAGCTCCAGCTCCTGACCTTCTCACCCACCAATCCACTCCCATGAGCAACGCCACATCTCACCCTGGGATGGCATCAGATTCTCTTCCAGCAGAAGGACCAGGAGGTTGTGGAAAATTAAATGACTCAAGCTGCTCTTGGCAAAGAGATGGCCAAGGAAAAGTGGTGAAACAGAGAACAAAGGAAATAAGAAAGCAGCTCATGTACCGCTCCAAACGTGGAAAGGATGGGATTCGGAGATAAGGAAGTAATGGGAGAAACCATAAATTTCAGAAAATGTTACTAACTGAAACGAATTGCTGCTCAGCCAAGGTCCTGCTAAATTCCTGAACTTCCCGAAGAAGAACAAAGACTTCACAGAGCCATGAATATTGGATGTTATACAAAGAGGAGGTGCACATTAAGGGGCACATGCAGCAGGCGGATCGGGAAGTCTGTACCTTCCAAGGACCTCAGCCACTGGGGAAAAGGACACGGAGATGCGGCCGGGCAAATCGGGACAAAAAGGAGGCTGCGTCCTCCAACACTTGGACAGACCCCACGGGAAATGCCCCGTGGCCTCTCCCTTTGCCCAGGAATAAAGTTACTTTTACAAGACTCCTCCGGCTCCTCTGGGCACACAAACCTCTGGCCACGGGAACTTTCCCGCACACTCCCGGCCACGGGGCAGCCACCTCTGTCCTACCCACAGCAGCCGCGACGAGCCAGCGCTGCTCCGGCACCGGCTCCTGCCGAGGCAGCAGCGGGAAGGAGACCGCGGGCAGCCGCTCCCGCAGCGCCCTCACGCCAGGGCCAACACGGCGCCCACACGGCACAACGAACCCGCCACAGCCCCCTGCCGCCCCCTCCGCCCGCAGCCAGCCCCGAGCCCCGCCAGAACCGAGCGCGGCTCCCACCTGCGCTGGGGCCGCCTCCGAGCTCCGCCGCCGCCGCCGCCTCAGCGGGCTCCGGCCGCCGCCGCCGCTCCCGGGCCCGCACCGACGCTCCGCCAATGGCGCCTCTGCTGCGCCACGGCCGCCCTGCCGGCGGCTCCGGGCCCAGGCTGCTCCCCGCTCCGACCAATCAGCGCGCCAGAACCACGACTGACGGCAGCAGCGCCCAATCGGAGCGAGGGGCGGGCTCTGCACACGGCCCAGCCCCGCCCCGCGCTCCCAGCGCCCCCCGGGCTGCGTGAGGGGAAAGCCGCAGCTGAGGAACAGCCCTGGAACGGGCCCGGCCCGAGCCGCCGTTCAGCTGAGAAGAGAAACAAAGCTCTCCGCTGCTCCCGGCCCGACCTGCCCAGCCCTGCGTGTGGGGTGGCACCGGCTCCTTGGGAAGCCCTGCAGCCTCGCTACTCCCGCCCCTAAATCGGAGCATCAGTGCATAGCTTTGATTTCCCCGAGAAAGGGAAAACCGCCCCAAACCCCTCTGGCTGCGTGCACGAGGGGAGAGATTTGTGGCAGAAAACTCCCAAAGTCGTTTTTCCCCGCCTTGGGAAGAACAGCCCAAACCAAGCGGATGTCCCGCAAACGGGGGACCCCCACAAGCCCCTCACAACCCCCGGGGCTGGGCTGGCCCTGCCTGGATGCCGGGAGACACCAAAACCGCTCTGTCCCTGCCCTCTGCTACTGCACAGGGACAGGAAATACAAGGAAAAGCCCAGCAGCTGAGAGAAGGACCGGGAGAGATCCCGCCCCGAGCACCGGCACGGGCACAACAGACCCAGCCTGAGCCCAGGGAGGGAATTTATTACCAACCACATCACAGCAGCACAAGGAGAAGGCAAAGAAATCTCTCCAACATCTTCCCCCCACCCAGTGGGGATCACCCGGAACGGGGGTCACCAGGGCTCTGCCCCACGGGGGTCACTGGGGATCATCCAACGCCGATCCTCCCACGGGGGATGGAGCTGGAGCAGCGCACGAAGCTCTTCCCGCACTCGGGGCACTCGCAGGGCTTCCCTTAGCGGTGCCTCCGTTGGTGTTGAGCTGTGGTTGAAACCCTTCCCACACTCAGGGCAGCGGAAGGGCCTCTCCTCTGTGTGTATTGGCTGATGTAAGGGGAGATGATTCCCCCCAAGGGGCTCAGCTTTAGCGTCCTGAAAGATCCAAACATACACACAGAAAAAAATCCTCCCAGGACACTAAAAGATATTTGGGGCTCGGTTCTGGAATCTGCCAGCTCCAAACACTCCCCAATAAAAAAACCCTCTCAGGGACCCCCTAATAGATTTGGGACGAGCTCCCCCTCCCCAGCCACCTGCAGGATGCCGTGGGGGGACGCTCCCGGGGCCGGGAGTGCTGCGGACACAGCGGGCACTGGAACCTCCTGCTTCTCCTTCTATTCCTGTTCCTGCTCCTGCTCCTCCTTTTCCTCCTTTTCCTCTCTCCTCCACCTCCTGCTGTTCTCCTCCTTCCTTATCCCGCCTCCTCCCCAGTTCCTGCTTTCTGTACATTTAGAGTGGAGAACTTTGCTTGTTTTTAGAACTAGAACAGAGATCCCAGAAGGAACAATCCTTGCTGGTTTTAGTCAGCAGCATCAGTGACTAAAGGTCGTGATTCCTTTGTTTTGGTCCTGTCCTCGTTCCTCCTCAGTGTTCAGGCTTGGCTATGGGCTGTCCTTGTGTGCTGCATTTTCTGGGTTCCTCTTGGATCCTTTGAGCAACAGGCTGTGCCCCGGGAGGATCCTTTGTGCTCCTTTGTGACAGAGGAGAACCTTCCAGGCGGTCCTTGCGTGAGCTGCTGCTGTGATGTCACGGGAACGCTGCCGCGTCCTCGCCGTGTTCCCGTTGCTGTGGGGCACGGAGCCCTCAGTGTCCAGAGCGGCTCTGGGCACCCGCTGCTTGCCGGAGGATCCTCCTGCCCGAGGCATTCTCAGCAGCCAGCCCAGCCCCTGACGGGTGTCCTTCTGTGCTTGCAGGGGTACAGTCTGCGACGTGTGCAGCACGGCCAAAATGATCCAGCAAGCGGTTGCTGCAGTTTGCACTCTGTACTCTGTGGCTTATTCGGGCTATTTTTTAGCCCACTTGGCACGTAAGTCGAGGTTTTCCCTGGGTGCAGCATCGGTGCCTTCGGGCTTGCTGGGTGCTTTCTGTTCTCCCACTGGAACTGAGCTGCCTTTGTAACCAAATTGCCATTAAGACACCGTTGGTTTGGGAGAGCTCCTGCCAGCAGCTGCAGCTGAAAAAGGGGGTGTCTGCAGCCAGCGGGGCGTGCACAGCATTTGCAATGGAGCCGGGGGGGTTCTGTTCCCTCAAGCGCAGAGTCTGTGCCAGCGGAGCCTGCAACTCCCTCCGGTGGCTGCTCCAGCCAAGAGCTGACACAGCCCAGGATTCTGTGCTGTTCTCTTGCTTGCTGTGCGAAGGGACTGTGGCTCCTGGAGGGATGTTGTGGAAGCAAAATGCTCTCTCGGGGTTGCCTTGCTCCGTGGGAGTTCCCACCACGGGCAGGTTTTTCCTAACAGCATCTGGTTCGTGTTCCCTGTCCCGTTGCAGGGCACCTCACGCGTGGATCCCGAGCAGCTCCTCCTTCGGTGAGTGGGAAAGGAACCTTTGGTGGTCGGAACTGTGCAGAGAGTTGTGAGCTTGGCGTGTGGCAGTCGAGCGCCAGCCTGGGAGGCTGAAGGAAAGTTCCTGCCAGTGTCTTTGCAGCAGCAGCAGCAGCAGCAGCAAAGGGATCCCTGGCACTTTTCTCCTTCTCTGCTGAAGAGCTTTTGAAGAGCTGCAGGTCTGGTTTTGCAGGCAGAAGATTGCTTGCTGGCTTTAGCCACGGTGGAATATGGAATGCCCAGCAATAAGTGGCAATGTCGACTTTAGCCCATTCCTAGTCTGAACAGCTCCGAATCCCATTTCTGCTTAGTGCAGCTGGATGTGTAGCTGAGGATAAATAAGGCGATAACTGAGATAGAACTTCCCATCCCTCACGCTACCATCTGTCCACAGGGCACAAAAGCAGCATCAGCTCCTCCTCTGGCTCCCTCTGCTTCCAAAGAGGAGGCCAAAGAGGAGGAAGACAGCAGTGAACTTCCCCCCATTCTGGGGGATGATGGTGAACCTCCCTCTGTCCCGGGAGATGAGGGCAAACATCCCACGGGTTGGGAATACAACAGTGAGGCTCCTGTGGTGTGGGGCGAGGATGGTGGACATCACCCGGTGTGGGACGAGGACAGCGAGGCTCCAGCAGCATGGGACAAGGACGACGGACATCTCCCAGCATGGGACGAGGACAGAGGACATCCTGTGATTTGGGAAGAGGAGGCTGCAATTCTCCCGGCATGGGAAGAGGATGGCAAACATCCTGTGGCTTGGAAAGAAGACCAGGAACCCGTTGCATTTTGGGAAGAGGATGGGGAACCTCCCTCTGCTTGGGAAGAGGACACTGAAGCTCCCTGTGCTGCGGGATCCTGGGCTGAACATTCTGACAGCAGCACAGCCCTGCAGCCAGAGGGCAGAGAGGAGTGGTGCCTGATGCAGCTGAGTACGTCCGCTCTGCTGCTGTGTGCCAGAGCAGGGTGCTGCGTGTGTGTCTCAGCATCAGCTGCACCCAGGCTTGCTCTGCAGCTGAATGTCACAGAGTCATTTATTGTCCTTGCCCAGCTGAGACCAAGGGGCTCCCGGCCCCAGGGAGTGGGGCTGCATTTTGGCCCTGCTGCAAGGCGGGGTCTCCGTGTGGGAGGGAGCGTCTTCCATGTGGTTTCTTTCAGGGAGCACCGTGAGCGTGGGGGAGCCTGCCGAGAAATACCTGGAACTGGAGCAGATCGGCCAAGGGTAAGTGCACGGCAGTTACTTCTGCACAAGCAGGGGCCAGGTATTTGCTGGTGCAAGATCAAGTGAGAAGCCAGGCAAGCTGCAAACAGCTTCAGACGCTGGGGCACGATGCTGCTGTCTCTCAGTGCTGATCAGAATTGGTAACTGTGGTCAGAAGGCACCGTCAAAAGCCCCTGAGGCTGGCAGTGTCCTGCCTGCAGCAAGGAGCAGGACCTGGAAGATCTTCTGTCCCTGGAATTTGATTGCCTGAAAGAGCAGCTCACCATCTGGTGACTGTCAGAAAACAGTTCCAAGAAGATTCCTTTCAAGTATTTTGTTTCCAAAAATATCCACCGGTCAGGATTATCTACATAACGGTTTAGAAACAGAAACCAGAGATGAACTAATAAGCGCTCTTTTCAGCACAGGTAGTAAACCCCGTACATTCAGTAACAGGCACAGAGCTGCTGCACTCGAGGGGAAAATGCATCAGCTGCCTGATGGCAGGGCCCTTGTGGATCCTGCAGCTCATAGGCAGGAGATGGAAAAGGATGAAATACATTCTTTTCCAGTTCTTTAGACACCCGCTCCCACCCTAGGTTTTGGACTAAAGTAATTCAGCGTGGACATTTGGGATTTGCTCCAGCCCTTTTCCTTCGTGTTGGGCCTCAGTTTCCTCTCGCACACCTTGCGTGGCACAGGGCTGGTGGCTGCTGCGCTGCTGTTTGAAGGGTCGATGCACCCAGGTGTTTTGTAAAGGCTGCAGGCAGCAGAGATCTCCTGTCTGGGCTGGCTTTCACTCCCAGGGCCTAAAGCGCTGCTTCTTTCTTCTCTGCTGTTCTGTCTCCAGGGCTTTCGGAACCATTTATAAAGGACTCGACAGGGCCACTGGAGGAGAGGTCAGTGTCACCACGCCCAGCGCATTGGGCAGCTCTCGAGGGCTTTCCCCTCTGCTGGGAGCTGTGGCTGCAGCTTTGGGGGGCCAGCAGAGCTTTCCTGCACAGGCTGTTCCTCTGAAGGCACAGCAGTGTCAGCCTGCAGAGCACGGCTGGGACAGACTTGAGCCTTCTGAAGTGCCCAAAGGAATGCAAGGAGGGCAGCGGTGTCTGTCAGAGCAGGGCACGCTGGCTTGGTCTTCATATCTGAAAACATCAGTGCATCAGCTGGTGGAGGCTGAGGCCTAATTTATCTTCATCCCAGCCTCGGACAGGAACACCGTTTAGCAGTTTTTCCATCCTGTGCTTCATCTTCAAAGGATACCTCAAGACCTAATTAAGGAGCGATCCTGCTTGGCATCAGTTTGGGGTTTTAGTCCTACTGCAGCTGTTCCCAGAGAGAGGGAGAGGAATGAGAAGATGGATGTGCAGAGCAAAGCTCTCCCCTAAACCCTGCAGCTGTGTTTGGGTCTGGTGTGAGTGACAGCCTGTGACAGGGATCATCTGAGCAACGTTTGTGCGTGTTTGCTCTGTTGTGCAATCCCAAAGAGAGCAGTTGCATTTGAAATCATGACCAAATCCCACAGGATTGCTAAAGGGTTCCCGGCTGTTTTGCTCTGTTGTCGCAGAACCAGAATTACTTGCTGCTTGCAAAATGTGTTTGAATGATAATGAGAGTGGTGGTAAACTAGGGCTGTTTGAGAAGACTGCAGGTGCAGAGAATGTTGTGAGAGCTTTGAGGCTGAGAGCTGAGGGACCATTTCTGCAGAGCTTCCAAGGCCAAATGTCTCTGGTCCTGTGTCCTGTAAGCAGCCCCGCAGCAAGCAGAGAAATGGGCTGTGGGAATGTCACTTGCTGAGCCCGGGTGTCCCATCCCAAGGCAGTTTGGCACAGCCCGGCTCCGTCGCTCCACAAAGACTCGCTCTGTGTTTGCTGCGGCCTCCTGCCCCAGACTCCTCCAGTTCAAGGGCCCAAATGTCCTTTCAGGTGGCCATAAAGAAAATGAGTCTCAGAGGGCAGAACGGGGAACGAGCTGTGAATGAGATCCTGGTCCTGAAGGACAAGAAGAACCCCAACATTGTCAGCTCTTTGGACAGGTGAGTGCTTCAGCTCTTATCCCGTGCACAGGCCCTGCCTTAATCTCTCCTGGCATCCGCAGTCTGTAGCCTGTTTTGAAAAAGCCTCACCCGGCCGTAGCTTCCCAAAACAACAGCCTGTCAGTTCACTCCCTCCGTGTGCTTTTGTTGCTTTGGTTTGGTTTTCACTTCAAGCTGACCCCATTTCCTGGGTCTTACAACAAGAGCTGATAAACCCTGTCAGAAATTATTTCCCTTGGCTTCTCCTTCCCAACTCTTTTCCATTGCTGCAGATGCCAGGAAGACCAGGTTCTTGTTTCCAGAAACGCCTCAGGTGCCCATTTTGCAATGGCCTTGCCTGTTTCTGAAGGGACTTTCTGCAAGGTTTTCCAAACACTTGACCACTTTTGTCCTAAGTGCCGCACGGCCTCCTGCCCTGGATGACTCTGGAAGTTGTGTTGCCTTGTTCTGGAGGGAACGGTGGAACTGCTGAGTTCAGATGCTGAACCAGCTGGGGGCAAGTGTTGTGGTTCCACATTGATCTGGGCTGTTGCTAAACTGCATTTTTCACTTGCTTGCCATCTAAGGCCTCTCCTTTCCCACAGGCGTCTCCTTCTCCTTTAGACTGTGCAGATCCCAAGGACTGTGCAGCCTGGCAGGAATGTCTCTGCATTGGATTCTGTCCTCATTTACAAGTGACCTGGAAACAAAACTCCACTCGAGGCTTTTCCATCGGGGAATTGAGCAGTGCACGTTCATCTCCATGCCATTGTTTGCCTCTTCCAGCTTCCTTGTTGATGAAGATCTCTGGCTGGTGATGGAATACATGGATGGAGGAACTTTGCAGGACGTTGTCAGACAGACACGCATGGCTGAAGGAGAGATGGCAGCTGTCAGTCGGGAGGTGAGGGATCCTGCTCGTGCTTCCCATGGCTTGGACACAATGCTCCTTCCAAGCAGGGCCTGAGAACAGGAGTGGCTCCATGCTCAGAGCTTTGTTTCTGTGTTGTTTTTATGAGCTGGAGAAGAAAGAGCCTCTGAAGTGAACGGCGTGCCAGTGTCACTGCACTTCCACTCTGCTCTTTCCTGCTGTTGTGGGACTCTCTGTCTTTTTTGATTTGATTTGCTGTTCTCAGCTTTGCCTTGAACCATTTGCCTGGAGCTTGTCTGCACTGCACTCCTGGCCTGTCACAGCAAAGCTGCTGCTGGCAGAATTCTAAACTGTCCTTTCTTGTGTGATTGTGTATTCCAGCCATCGATCTCCACCCTCGTGTTTCTTGTTCTTTCTCAGTGTCTGCAGGGCCTGGATTTCCTCCACTCGAACTGGGTGATCCACAGAGATCTGAAGAGCTCCAACATCCTTCTGGCAACGGACGGCTCTGTCAAGCTGGGTGGGTGTTCGTGGTCAGGCACGGCGCTCCCGGGCTGCGGGTGTGGGGCTGCTTCCCAGTGACGGCCAGAGCCCCACAAGTGCTGCTGGTGGCGGTGCCCGGCCCCTGCTGGCAGCTGAGAGCGGCTGCCCCATGCAGAGAGCTCAGGAGAGGAGCAGGGTGTCAGCAGTGGCTTTGCTCTGGGTATGGCCCTTGCAGAGGGGCGGGAGTTGGAATCTGAAGCTTCAAGGGAATCACTAAAAGCCACTGCATGAAAGCTGAGGGTTCCTTTAAGGGTCCACTTCCATCTTGCCTTGGCTACAGCCCTGAGGACTCTTCCAGCTGGATTCAGCACTGCATTCTCAGACTGAGTGTGGGCAATCTTTGTGCTTGGTTTCCTCATTCCAGCTGCCTTTGACAGTGTTTGTTTCTGTCCTCAGCTGATTTTGGCCTCTGCGCTCAGCTGAGCCCTGAGCAGGAGCAGCGCAGCTCCATGGTGGGCACTGCTCACTGGATGGCCCCAGAGGTTGTGACCAGTTCTCCTTATGGCCCCAAGGTGGACATCTGGTCCTTGGGCATTGTGACCATCGAGATGGTGGAAGGAGAACCTCCTTACTTCGAGCACACGGCGGCCATGGTAAGAGGCAAATTTCCCAGAGTTTGCAGAGGCCTGTGAGCACAGAGGGACCCCGCCCTGGGAGGAGCAGCCGGAGGGCTCTGCCCTTCGGGAAGGGAATTCCCAGAGGATTGGAGCCTGAGCACAGACCAATATTCTGCAGTCTCCAGAATTTGCTGTAGGTTTTAAGGTGTTGCAGCTCTTCTGTCTGTGAGGATGACCTGAAAACATGAAGCCAGAGCATCAGCTCTAATCTTCTCTTGCAGAAAACCCCAGACCAACCCCAAAACCCACACCCAAAGCCAACAAATTTTCTGAAGGAGTTTCTGAAAGAGGTTCTGTGAGATGAACTCCCCCTGACTCTTCTCACTGGGGAACTTGTCTAAAACATGAAGATGATTGTTTAACATCCCCATAGTCTAACATATTTCTTTCCTAGCCCAAGCTACTTTCTCCATGTCACCAAGCCTGAGCTTTCAGCAACCCAAACCTCAGGTTTCTTGCCTGGCAGTTTCTGGGATGGAACATCATGAATGCATTTACTTGAGTGTCAGTGGCACTGCAGGGATGCCTTTGATGTAAGAATCCTTGGAAATAACACAAGCAGACTCTTGCAAATGGCCTGTAAAGCTGGTGTCCGTATTTGGAGAAGCAAAATGGGCTATTTCTGATGGAGGTTCCAACTAACAAAGTCAGCCAATGACATTGGCTCTCAAGGCAAGATCATCTGGATGTTGGAATGGCTGTGGCTGCAGCAGTGTTTGGCTTTTTTGGTTGGCATAGAAAAATGAGCTCTGAGCAGCATCTCTGCCAGGGAGGAAACTGTCCCCAGAGACTGGGGCTGAGAAACTGGGGTCGCTGTGAGCACTCGTGGGTGTGAAGGAAGCTGGCAGAGCTTTTTCAGAAGTGTTTGCTTTTCGCGCAGGCTCGCTGTCTGATCCGGCAGAACGGGACCCCGCAGCTGCAGGAGCCCAGGCGCCTGTCGGCTCTGCTGCGGGACTTCCTGGAGTGCAGCCTGGAGCCGGACGAGGAGCAGCGCTGGTCTGCCCAGGAGCTGCTGCAGGTGGATGCGAAGCGGCTGCAGGGGAAAGAGCAGCGCGAGGGAGGGGTTTTCTCGTGGGGCCCCCCTCCAATAGTCTCCGGTCTCGCTGCTTTGCACATGCAAAGCCAGCAGAATCCTCGCCTGGTTTGGCTTGGCAGGGTCCTTTGCAGGTCATCTGGACCAGGTGCCCCGCAAGGAGCAGGGACATCTTCAAGCAGATCAGGTGGCTCAGAGCCCTGCCTGACCTGAGCCTGGATGTTTCCAGGGAGGAGGCACCTCCCACATCTCTGGGCACCCTCTGCCCGTGTTTCCCCACTCTTCTGATTAAAAAATTCTGCCTCACATCTAATCTGAGCCTGCTTCCCTCTCCTGAGTTTCAAACCATTCCCCTTTGTCCTGGTGCAACAGAGCCTGTGAGGAACTTGACTTGGGAAAGTAACAGTTCATTTCTTTCTTTTTCATCCTTTGGGCAGCACCCATTTTTATCATCAGCCAAGCCTCTCTCCAGCCTGAGCCCTCTGATCACCACAGCAAAGCAATTGAGGGAGCAGCGGAGGACCTGAAGCACCTGGGGACAGCTTTTCGTTACAGTAGTTAGAACAAGTGGATAGTTATGGTAGTTAGCACTGCTAGTTAGTTATGGTGGTTAGGACAGCCTGGTAGTTCTGGCAGTTTTTTGAATAAAAACTCTGTTAAACCTCAAATCCCTTGATGTGTCCCTTCCTTGTCCCCCTATGACTCAGCTGCCCGGAGCAATGCGAGGGGAGAGCGGGCCCAGCCTTGCCCAGAGCTGAGCCCCAACAGAGCCCCGGCAGAGCCCAGAACAGCCTCAGCATCGGCAGAGTCAGCCTGGAAGGAGGCGCCTGGAGCCTTCTCGACTGCAGCCGACTCTTGTTTACAAACCGCATGGGGTGGGAAATGCCACTGGTTCTGCCAGAGGCCAGAGGGGGCCCGGGGAAGGCCCAAATGCGAGGGACAAAAACCTGCCCAGTGCTGAGAAAAACCACGCCTTTTTCCCCTCTCACATCGGCCAAAACATTGAATCCTAAACCAAGTCAAACGGGGCAGGGGAGGGGCCCAGGCCCTTCCGCCCCTGCAAACCAAAGCGTCCCTTGCATGGCTCTGAGCCCCGGCGCAGGTGGCCCCGCGGGCGTTGGTTTCTGTCGGGCTCGCTGCCGCCAGCCCAGACCCAGCCCGGGACAGGGCGGGCGCTGGAGGCTGCAGGCAGGGAGATGCGATCCCGGGACACGCATTCGGTGGCACCTGCGAGCGCAAGCAGGGGAGGGGCTCCGGCAGTGAGAGGGGGGAAAGGAATAAGGTGAATGTGACTTAAACAAACAAAGCCCGTGAATCTGCGTTAGATAGGGCCAGGGAGCTGTAGGTAGGAAGGAATGAAAGAAACTATCACTTCCAGAAAATGGTACTGATTGCCATGAACTGCTGCTCAGCCAAGGCCGTGTTAAATTCCTGAACTTAGAGAAGAAGAACAAAGACTCAATGGAGTTATTAATATTGTTTTGTTTTACTAAAACAAACAAAACGGGTGTGTGCATATTGGAGGGTGGATTGGGAAGTCTGAACCTTCCAAGAAACAGTCCTGGCACAGCAACCAGGACGAGCCAGCACTGCTCCGGCACTGGCTCCTGCCGAGGCATCAGCGGGAAGGCGACCGCGGGCAGCCGCTCCCGCAGCACCCTCATGCCAGGGCGAACACGGCGCCCACACGGCACAACGAACCTGCCACAGCCCCCTGCCGCCCCCTCCGCCCGCAGCCAGCCCCGAGCCCCACCAGAACCGAGCGCGGCTCCCACCTGCGCTGGGGCCGCCTCTGAGCTCCGCCGCCGCCGCCTCAGCGGTGGTTCCCAGTCACCCCCAGTATGATCCCGGCATGATCACTCCCAGCATCATCCCAGTCGCTTAGAGTCACTCCCACTGTGTTTTCAGTATGGTCCCAGTTGCTCCCAATAAGATCCCAGTTGCCTGCAGCATGGTCCCAGTGGCTCCCAGTCACACCCAGTATGGTTCATTTCACTCTCAGTAAGAGTCCAGTGTGGCTCCAGTCACTTCCAGTATGAACCCAGTCACTCCCTGTATGATTGTACTTGCCCCCACTGTGGTCCCAGTTGCTCCCAGTGTCTTGGTTTGAAAGACAGGTGTCTGCCAAGGAAGGCAGGAGTCTCTCCTGAAATGGAAGAAAAAAAATTGCAACCCCCTTCCCTCTGAATTATTATAATTTGGAAATTAAGGAGCTTTCAGGCAAAGATATGGGAAATAGGAATAACTGTTCTTTACTAATATATATCTTTATGTGTATAACCAGTCAAACAAACAGCAATAACTATGGCAGTAACAGCAAACAATCCCAAACCCAGTGCCAGCCTTCTCGGCTGTCAGGCCCTTTCCCCTCGGGTGCAGTTCCGCTCGCAGCCGGCAGGGGCGCTGGCGGCTCCCGGTGAGCAGGGCAGGTGCGATGGTTCCCCCGCGGCTGCAGGGGGCGCTCCGGAGCGAGCTCGGGGAGCACGCGGCACCGGTGCCCTGGGATCCCGGGAAGGGATGGAAAAAAGGAGCTTCACAAACCCCTGGGCAGCCGATCCCGGTGTCCGGCCGGACCCTCAGGACCAGCAGGCTGGAGCGGCAGGGATGAGCACAAATCCTGGGTGGCAGACAAGATGTATCAAAATTCTGGAGCTGTGGTGGGAACCTGTGGAGGTCTGGGCAGGCAGGGCGAGCGGGGCTAGAGAGTAGCGAAGGCTCGAAGCAATGGCAGGGGCAGGGCGGCCACGGCCTGGCTCCCAGCGGGGCAGGGAAGGCAGGCTTGGGAATCCCGGGGTCTCTCCGGTAGAAGGAAGGCAGCTGAAGGAGCAGCCTCTCTCTCCGTCATCCAAAACATTGGGGACTGACTGCCCACACACCCAGGTGAAAAAAAGAGTAGCAAGATGCACCCCACCCCTATGGCCAGGTCTTTTGTTTTTCTTAAGCATCCAGTAATTTGTCCCTGTGGCAACATCTATGGGGAAAACTCCTTTAACAGAAAAAAACCCCAAGGAGAACTCCTAAAACCCCAACATTCTGTTACGAGCTTCCTGCAGATTGTTCCATCTCTGCTGACCATATGGAAAGATACAAAGATCCCTTTCTGTTCACACAGTTAAATGTCTGACGGGTCACACGGTGGTGCCTGTACAGATACACGTCTGGAGAGAAAGCCAAACATCCATCGCACTCTCTCAACACCCACAGAGCCTGAACCAAACTCTACAAGGCCACGCAGCTTTACACAGAAATTCATACATCGATAAAACTGTACAATGGGATGCAGGTTTACACAGAAATTGATACACAGGAAAACACAACAATCTGTGCTGTGTGAATACACTGACTTCTGTGTAAAAATGGCTCCACACGGCGGGAACCGATCCAGAACTGTGCGATTACCAAAGGACCCATCGACACTTCCATACCCTTGTAACTAAAGACACAGGACTGTAGAGCTCTCCAGCTCCGTACATTCCTGTCTGGGGGTGACTTTATGATGTGTATCCCCTATGGCTGCTCTCTGCCCAGAAATCAATCCTGTGCCTTTCTGTGCCTTTAAACTGAGCCCGACGGGGGAGAGAGGAAAACCCGAGCGAACTTTTCAAAGCGGTTGTTCAAGGACACCGACACACACTCCTCTGCGTTCTGCTGCGGCAGCGAGAAGAGCGGAGGGAGCGCCCTGCTTGCTTTGCAGCGCGCTTTCGGCTCCTTTTCTCCGGAGGGAGACGGAGAGTTGAAGTTTGTTTTCCTGGGACTTGGGCTTTTTCCCTTCTTCTCTTCTGGACTCTTTCAACATCAGAACACACCGGGAGAATTTTCCACCGAGGCCCTGGAGGACACCAACCCAGCTCCAAGGAGGAGGAGAGAGAGCACACCTACAGAAGGACTCTGAAATCTTCCCAGGTTTCTCTCCACAGCGAGAGGTTTTAGTATTCAGCATTATTATCCTTTTCCTGTCTGTTTGTTAAATAAATAGGTTCTTTTTCTCTTTCACTTTCCTCAGAGGAAAATATTTTTTCCCAGACCTGGTGGGAGAGGGCTGGTTGTAACCTGCCTCTGTCAGAGGATATTTTCCTCCAAATTTGTCCAAAGCAGCACACTAAAATAAGTCAGTATTTATTTGGAGGGAAAATGATTTCTAATGGCATTTTGAGGGTCAACAAAGATAATAATAATAAGGATAAATACAAAGAAATAAATACAAAGAAATACAAAGAGGTGAAACAGGACTGGAGCTCACTGGACTGGTCCTTGGCAGCGCCCGGGCAGACGCTGCATGAATTTGGCTGCCTGAATGCAGCTCTTGCCCGGGCCCCAGGGGTGGCCCCCTCTGGGTGTCTCTCCCAGCACCACAGGGATGCTCCTGCCCCTTCCCTGGTGCCCCAGGGTCCTGCAAGTGCCTTCTGGGGCCACCCAGACACCTCCCTGGGCCTCTGGAGGCCCCGTGGCACAGTGCAGACAGGGATCGAATCAAAGCTTCCTTGGAAGATGGAGGCAGGAGAATATTGCCCACGATCTTCTTTCCAGCTGCCCTCCACACTCCTGCAAATCCTGCTGGGACACTCAGGCTCTCCATTCCGGGGCTCTGCAGCTCCCATGCAAACCCATCCATCACTGTGTCCCCTCTCACATGGATATCAAGAAAACGACACAGCAAGATCTAGAAAATGCGAACTTGATTAATTTGACTGCTCTAAAATTCTACAACTCGAGGGTGACTGGAAGACTACGGGGAGAGAACCTTATGCCTCCAAAAAGGGTCAACAGTTTGGAACTGGAACACTCAGGGAAACTTCAGCTTCTGGGGGAAAAGGTGCCCTTCCTCCTCTCTCCCTTTGCTTTATACATCCGATCTGGAGTCATATGGTTGGAACATCCCCTTGGCTGATTTGGGTCAGCTGCCCTGGCTGTGTCCCCTGCCAGGATCCTGCCCACTCCCATCCCCTCTGATGGGGGAAGGAATGGCAGAGGGACAGCGCTGCTGGGCAGCAGCCAGAACACCGCTCTGTTATCAGCACCTGTCCAGCTACCAATGCAAAGCACAGCCCTGGAAGGCCCGTGAACTTTCCCTCAGGCAGACGCAACACACGGGACTTGAGCTGCCAGCAGCCCAGGTCACCCTCTGCCAGCCCCGCTCCTTGGACCTTGTGTCCCCACAAGCAGACACAAAGTGTTTCTGCTGCTCCCCCTTCTGCACAAATCCACAGAGAGCTGGGATTTTTCCAAGTCTCGTGTCTCCGTTGTGCCGTATTCCCAAAGAAGCAGCAGCCCCTCCCGATGAACACGGTGAGTTACGCGGATGCTTGTCAGCTCCACTGCCTGCCTAGAAATCTGGGAACTGCTTCTAAATGCTGCTCCCTTCAGCTCTTGGGCACTGACTGACACAGAGCTGGGAAACAAATCCCCTGGCTGCTGGCTGACAAGGTGAGTTCCGCCAGAGTCAGAGCTCTGTGGGAAATCTCTATCCACGCCTCTCCTTTGAATAGATCCGCACCCGGGGTGCGCAGGGACGTGTCCTGTATGGAAAGGAAGGAGTGTGCCAGCACCGTGACTGACACTTTCCCTCTCCGTGTGCGTTCCAGAGCCACGGGTAGACAGACGTGATGGAAACCCTCGCACAGCCAGAGCCTTCTGTCCCTGCAGAACGGAGCGCGGCGGGTGGGGGCGGTTGGTGGGCAGCGAGTCCCGGACAGCGGGCGAGATCCGGCTCCACAGCTGCCAGGCCCCGCTAAGGCTTAATGCCGCCTCCTCGGCAACAGGAAAGGCCTTCAGCCTCGTCCCTGCCCAGAGGGGCAGCGCTGGCCTGGCTGCACAGCTCGTTTTCCCCACAGGTCACAGGAGATGAGATCACAACGCTTGCAAACACCGAGTGCGAGCCACAGCTCTGGGTGCTCACCATGAACCTCAGCTCTGCGAGCGCTGTCTGCCCCAGGCTCCAGGGGATGCAGTTGGAGCCCGGCTGGGCTCTGCCCTGGGACCATCCTCCAGGGACAGCTGCACACAGGGAGCATTTGGTTGCCACAAAGAGCCAGGCCATGGCTGCAGGGAGCTGCTCTGGGTGCAGCCTGCACTGCTGTGTGCTGCGCTCTGGGGCTGCTGCTCCCCGCAGAGGGGACTGCACTGGGGTGCCAGAGGAGACAAAGAAGCTCCAGCTTAAGCCTAACTGAGCTGGGTGGCTGGGCTGGGAAGAGTGGTGAGGGTCAAGGGCATTCACAGAGCTCATCCTGCTCTGTGAAGAACGAGGAAAAGGGAGTGGGAAGCCAGCAGTGAGCAGAGCTGAGGCCTGGAGAGCAGCTCTGAATGACACCCAAATCTCACCAGACCTCTGAGACATTGCTGTTCTTCAGCCAGTGACAACATGAGTCCCTAAACCTGGGGCTCACTCTTCCTCGTGGCCAGGGGCATCAAGGAAGGCTACAGTGCAATGGGGACTGTGGTGAGTTGGGAACTCCCTGGGGGAAAGAGGGAGCACTTGTGGAGCAAAAGGCAGGTGGGGGAGAGAACTGTTCAGAGAAGGGCTGAGCTTCAGCTTGAGCAAGCTGAAAAATGTCATTGAGGGTCATCCCAGGCTGATTTCATTTCAGAAGTTACTGAACAAGTTTGTTATTGGGGGGTGTCATATTTTCCCCTGCAGGTGCACGCTCTGCAAACTTGTGCTGCACTGCCGAGCTGCTCAAGCACGTCTCTGCTGCAGGTCACGGCGTTTCTTCTTTGGCTTCTCGTGGCCCCAGGGCTGAGCCACAGTAGAGCCCTGGCAGAGCCCAGAGCAGCCTCGGCATCCACAGAGCCCGGCTGCAAGGAGACAAAGCAGAAAGCGCCCGTCAGCTGAAGGCTCCCGTCCCCCTTGTCCCAGCCGCCCGCGGTGCCCAGGCCGTGCTGGCTGTGCTCAGAGCACTGCCCAAAGCTGCCCAGCATTGCTGCCTCTGGCAGGAGAGCAGGAGGGCAGGACACGTGCCCAGCCTGCAGCCGGCCGTGGCACAGCCACCTCCTCAGCAGCTGCCCAGAGCGGGATGCTGCTGCGCTCGCTGCCGTCTCCCAAAAGCCCTTATCCCAGCCGTGCCAAGAGGACGGGCACCCACCTCACGCCTCCCGCCGCCAGAAGAAAAGCTGCTCCCAAACGCTGTCCTCAGCCTTCTCCAAGGGCACGTCCCACCCACGCCGCAGTGTCTCCCAAGCACTTCCCCATCCAGACCAGACAGCACCTAGAACGCTTCCTTTGGAAAAACAAACCATAAATCAATGAAAAGAGATTACAGACAAAAAGGGGAAACAAGGAAAAAGGTAAAAAATCTTCTCTCTGCTGGGGCCTTGAGGAAGGCCCAAGCCTGCCATGCGAGGGAAAAACCCACCCACGGGCCAGGGCAGCCCACGCTTTCTCCCTTCCCCCTGCACTGCCCCCAAAAGTCATGCTGAGCCCAAAGCCAACAAGGGCAGTGGAGCAGCCCAAGCCCTTCCTTGCCTGCAGAGCAAAGCAGCCCCTGCACAGCTTCTGGTGTCCAACCTCTGCTCCCACCATGGGGCTTTGTTTGTGTCGCGCTGGCTGCCCCAGCCCCAGCCCAAGCGCGGGCCACGGTGGGTGCTGGGGGCTGTTGGCAGGGCCAGGAGCAGACTCCCAGTTCAAAACCAGCCCAGCCCATCCCCCCAGCCCTGCCAAAAAGCAGCTTGGCAGCCGACTGAAGAATTGGTTGCATCCGCCCCAGCAAAGGGGGGAACCTTTGCTTCCCGGCCAGGCTGTGCAATGCCCACATCTGGGAGCATCCCCCTGCGTGTGGACTCATCTGCAAATTCGCTGTGGAGCCTGGCTTTGGAGAAGGTGCCACAATTGAAGTCCATCATCTTCAGCTTGCCAGGTGGAGGAAGAGCTTGTCATCCTTGATGTCACCTTCCATGTCTCCAGCAGCAGCAGCCGCACCTGGCACAGCTTCTCCAGGGCCTCCTTCTTCCCTGGGGCTGGAGCAGGCTGTCAGTGCTCTGCCCAGGGCCCCAGCTGTCGCTGAAGCAGGACAAGCAAAAGCAGCTGGCATGGGGGCCACCAGTGCTGGGAAGAGCAGCTCAGCTCCAGCAGCAGGGCTGTGCGTGCCCAGCTGAGGAGCCCTGCGCAGCGATTCAGGCAGGACAAAAACTCTGCCTTTCTTTGCTGCTTCTTGCCAAGGCACGTGTGCAGCTGGAACTTACCGGCTCCCTGGCTCAAAGCGTGCGTGTGGCTCTCTCCCTTCTCCTATGGCACGCGAATATCCTGCATCCAAGGATCACAGGACAGGTCTTCTAATGAGGGCCTTTCCGAGGAGAGCACGGATAAACACCGTCGGATGAGATCCTGGCACTCTGCAGAGAGAAAGCAGAAAGCACCAGTCAGTTGCAGAAGGCTCCTGTCCGCTTTGCCCCACTCTTGCCATGGCCAGGCCGTGCTGCGTGTGCTCAGGGCTGTGCCTAAACTTTGCCATCAATTCTTTCTTTTGGAGGAGAGCAGGACATTGCCACCTCCTCAGCAGCTGCCAGGGTGGGATGCTCCTGAGCCCGCTGCTGTCTCCCAGCACTGCTATTCCCCCCGTGCTGCAGAGACGAGGATCCACCTGGAGAGAGCCGTCGTGGGAGCGAGAGCCGGCCCCAGGTGCTGTTCCAGCCCCTCCTGAAAGGGTGCTCCCCGCAGACCATCTGGTGCAGCACGATGCCCAGGGACCAGACGGTCGCTGCCTCGCCGTGGTACCAGCCCAGGTGCGTCCATTCCGGGGGGCTGTAGGACGGTGTTCCTATGGAGTAGAGATGGAGTTCTTCAGGGGGACGCTGCCTGCTCCCAGAGCCTCGCCCCAGCATCCCCGGGCATGCGGGGGCCGCACCAGCGGCACGCAGCGTGACCCGCTGCCCTCTCGCCAGCACCTGGGGCTTGTGTACAAACTGGGGGTTGGAAAAGAAGCCGCTGGTGTCCCAAGAGGGCAGCGGAAGCCCTGGCAAGGCCCGAGCATTCCATGCAAAGGAAAAACCCACTTGGTGCTGGGGAAAACCACGCTTTCATCCTCCCTGCCTGCACTGCCCCAGAAACCATTCTTAAGCCAAGGCAAGCACGGGCAGCAGAGCAGTCCGAGCCCTGTCTCGCCTGCACACCAAACGGGCTGGAGCACAGGTTCTGGCCCGCCCTCTCTGCTACCCCCACCCACGGGTGTTTCTGTGGCGCTGGCTGCCCCAGCCCCAGCACCAGTCCTGGGCAGAGTGGCTGGCAAAGGCTGCCAGCAGGGCTGGAAGATGGCCCCTCAGCCAGCGCCGCTCAAAAGCAGCAAGGCTGAAGACTCCGGCTGCCATGACTGGCAGCAAAAGGGAGAATCCCCCCTGCCACAGCCGGCTTGGGCTGTGAGCTGTTGGGCTCTGGGATGCCGCTACCAGGAGCCTCCCCCTGCCTGGGCTCACCTGCAAAGCTGGTGTAGGCTGCGGCTTGCAGGTAGGTGCCACAGCCAAAGTCAATGAGTTTGGCCTGCCCGGTGGCCAGGTCAACCAGGATGTTCTCCGGTTTGATGTCCCGGTGCAGGACCCCGCAGCTGGTGCAGTGCCGCACGGCCTCCAGCACCTGGCGGAACTGGTGCCGCGCCACCTCCTCGCACAGGAAGCCCCGTGCCCGAATGAAGTGAAGGAGGTCCTGAGACCGCTTCGGGCGCTCCAGCACCATCACCACGTTGTTGGGGAGCTCCAGCCACTCGTGGAGCTGGACGATGCCAGGGAAGCCAGCGGACACCTTGTCCAGCAGCACGATCTCCAGTGGTGCTCGGGTGCCGTCGGGCTGTGGGAGGAGCACGATGCCGTCAGCGGGGCCGATGCCGTGCCGGGGCTCGGCAAGCCCTCAGCCAGCCGGGGACGCTCTGCGCGCTCCGCTGGCCCCACGGCCGCTCTCCCTCGAGGCGTTCTGGCGGCTTCCACCCTGCCGGGCCTCGGCTCATTCCCGCCCGTCGCGCCTCGGCTTCTCCCGCTGCCCCTCGCTCACTCACCAGCTGGCCCCAATGGTGGATGCGGTTCCGTGGCACACGTTTGATGGCCACCTGCAAGGCAAGGGGAGCAGCGGGCTGAGCTCGCCGCCCGCCGTGCCGAGCCCCATGCTCCTTCTCCTCCTCCTTTGTCCCCCGCCTCCCGCGCCCGCCGCCGGCCCCGCCACTCACCGGGGCGCCGTCCGAGAGCCGCGTCGCCGCCAAGACGCTGCCGAAGCCGCCGCGCCCCAGCAGCGAACCCAGCCGGTAGCGCTCCTTCAGGCCCTGCTGCGCCTTCCGTGCCGGCGAGACGCGGCCGTCAGCGCTCGGCCCGGGGCCAGGAACGGCCCCCGAGCGCCGCTCAACCGCCCCGGGCCGGCCATCCCCACATGTTGGCTCTTTTGAAGCGGACACCGGCGGCTCGGGGCCGGCGGCCGCGCTCAAGAGCGGCGGAGTTCGGAGCGGGGAAGACGCTGCGGAGGCGGCGGGAGCGGCCGCGCCGCCTGTGTCCCCGGCGGGCCCCGGGAGGAGCCGAGGCCGGGGTCGGGGTCGGGGTCGGAGTCGGGCCAGCCAGAGCCAGGGGCTGGCGATGGTGCCCAGGAGCCAGGCACTGATGCCCGCCCAGCAGCGCCACAGCCAGGACGGCGAGAGCCGGGCGGAGGCGGGACCGCGGCGGGACGCCCGGGGGCGGGGAGGGGGCAGCCCCGCCCGGGGCCGGGGGCGGGCCGGGGGCATGGCCCGGCCGGGCGTGGGGAGAGGGAGGCCGCGGGAGGGGGGGTTGGGGAACGAAAGGGAGAGCGGGAGAGGGTGCGCGACCCTGGGAGAGGGAGAGGAGGAGCAGGAGAAGGGACGCAGAGGGTTCGTGGACTCGCTGCTCTTGTGCTGCTCTTGTGCTGCTGCCGCTGCTGCCGCTGCTGCCGCTGCCGCTGAAGCGCTGGGAGCGTTTGTCCGCGTGTCCGTGTGTCCGGTGCCCGTGTGTCCGTTGCCCCCCGCGCGCCCCACGGCCGAGCCCCGCGCGCCCCGGGGCAGCACGGGCCGCTCCGCTCCGGGGCCGAGGCGGAGTCCCGGAGCATCTCTTCCTCCTGCAGCCACACCAAACCCGCTCGGCCATTGGGAGCATTTTTGCACACGTTTCCCTTTGAAGGGCTCCTCTCTACTCCCATTTCCAAGGAGTCTCCCTGGGGTTTTGGCACCTGCAGCGACAGGGCAGCGATTGGGCTTCAAACTGCAAGAAAGACATGGAGGGGCTGGAGCACGTCCAGAGATGGGAATGGAGCTGGGAAAGGGTCTGGAGGACTTCTGAGGGGCAGCTGAGGGATCTGAGGGGGCTGAGCCTGGAGGAAAGGAGGCTCAGGGGGGACCTGGCTCTCTCCAAGTCCCTGACAGGAGGGGGCAGCCAGGAGGGCTGGGGCTCTGTTCCCAAGGGAAAGCACGAGAGGAAATGGCCTCGGGGGAACCTTTGGGGTGGATGGTGGGGAAATTCTCATCCTCCGTGTCTCGACAAAGGGGGAGGGGGTGAGGGGTGGGGCACGACCTGGGGACACGGGGGTGGTGACGCTGGGCTGGGGGCACGGGAAAGGGCACGGGAAGCCAAAGCCCCGCTGAGCGCTGGCGCTGGGCTGGCACGGGGTGAGCCGGCAGCAGGGCCCCACAGCCCTGAGGGACTCGCCCCGACGCCCGGGGAGAATTGATCCTGGTCTCTAAAAAATGAGACTCAATAAAATATCATTAAAAGATGCCTCCTTCTCCTTCTCCTCCTCCCCCACCCCTTCTCCTTCTCCCCCCGGGCCCAGCGCCCACCCTTGGCCCCCCGTTTTCCCAGCGCGGTCGCATACGGCGGGAGGAGCCGGGATGGAGCCGGGACAGGTCGGGCTGGGGCAGGGCTGGGCTCTGGGCCCGGCCGAGCGCCCCCCACGCGCCCCCTCCCCAAATTCCCCTGGCGGGGGGCGCTGGGGGCGAGGGGAGGCGCAGGTGGGGTCCGGGTGGGGAGCGCTGGGCGTTGCGGGTCTGCCTGGCAACTGGTGAGTCACCAGCGCCGCGCGCTCTGATTGGCTGAAGGTTGTTCAGCGCCTTCTCTGATTCTCTGATACTCGCGGGGAATTTTGGTTGGTCCTTGGGGGCTGTGGGGCGGCTTAGGGGGGGGTCTCTGCGCCTTTGGGGTTCGCTGGCTGCCGATTTGGGGTTGAGGTGCCTCCCAAGGACCCCCCGGGGGGGGCGACACAGGGGTCACACATGGGGGTCCCCATTCCCGATCCATCCTGGGGCCGGTTCTGCCCCCTCCACTCTCGGTCCCCCCGCGGGATCCCCCAAAGTCCCTTCCCACTGTTCCCCAATAAACGGGACCGGGGCGAACTGGGAAGCCTTCCTGGGAACACAGGGAGCAGCCGGGCGGGGGCAGAGTGACAGCGGGGCTGGGGGGGACACACGACCCCCCAAAATCAGCGCGGGGACGGAGCGGGGGGTCCCGGCCGGGCCCGAGGCCACGGGGAGGGGCTGCGGCCGCCGGCGGCTCAGGAGCTCTGTGGGCAGAGCAAAGGGGGTGACACCGGGCAGGGGGGCCCTGGGGGAGCACAGAGCTCCGGGGGAGGGGGGACACGACCCCCGGGCCCCTCCCGTCACCTGCTTGCACAGGTAGAAGCCGAGCCCCAGCGCCAGGAAGACGAAGCCCAACACGAACCCCCCGATCCCCGTCAGCATCTTGGGGGGCGGGGGGGCAGCTTGGGGGTGGGGGGGGGAGGATCTGGGAAACAGCAGCGGCTGCTGGGAAGGGACCGGAATGGACTGGGACAGAATGGGATGGACTAGGACAGAATGGGACACCAGGATACACTGGGACCAGGACCGGGACTGGGCAGGACCAGATTTGGAGCACCAGGGACTATACTGGGATATATTGGGACCACACTGAGGGCTACTGGGAACATGCTGAGGGCCAATGGGTGCTGCTGGGATATACTGGGAGTGATTTGCACCGTACTGGGAATGACTGGGATTGTACTGGGAGTGACTGGAACCACAATGGTGGTGAAAGGGAGCAATTGGAAAAATGCAGGGGGCAACTGGGATCATTCTGGGAGCAGCTGGCCCATGCTGGGGTCATACTGGGATCATACTTGCAGTGACAGGGTCATGTTGGAGTGACTGGCATAGTTCTGGGAGTGACTGGGATCATACTGGGGCTGACAGGAGTCAAACCAGGCTCATACTGGGAAGTTACCTGGAATCATACTGTGGGTGACTGGACTCATACTGGGATCATGCTTAGAGCAACTGGGACCATGATGGGACAAAAGGCATCACAGAGGGACTGACTGGGAGTGGCTGGGTTCATAGTGGAAGTGACTGGGGCCCTACCTGACTCTACTGGGAGGGACTGAGAGTGAAAGGAACCATACAGGGCATGACTGGGAACAACTGGGACCATGTTGGAGGTAACTGGGATCTTATTGGGAGTGACTGGGAACATAAAAGCTTGAGTGGAGTTTTTATCCCGTGGCATTCCCGGCGAGCAGCGGCAGCTCCGCGCCCCCAGCCCGGGGGGTGGGAGCAGGGGAACCGCTGGCAGCACCTTCGGGGCACAGCCGAGGGCTGGGGGGCTCCTCCCCCACTTCATTTTCTCTGCCCAATTCAAATCATCCCCTCCCATTCAAATCCCCTCCGTTCACATCTTCTCCCCACCATTAAAGCTTCCTTGCCCCAATTCAACTTTTCTCCCCAATTAAGCCCTGAGGCCCCTCCCTGCCCCCGGCTCCTCCCGGCTGGACTCGGCCGGGACCTTCTGGAAACAGCAGCAGAAAGAGTTCCAAAATTCCTCATTACTTCCATCGATTTCCTTGGTTTCCGGGGCATTTTCCTGCGGCTGCTCCGGGCCATGGCTGAGGGGTCCCCTCGGGCTCCAGCCCCTTCCCAGTCCCTTTTTCCAGCTCTTTTCCTCAGCTGACGCAAAGCTGCGGATTTTGGGGGGTGGGAAGAGTCGCTCTGGTCGGGGGTCCCCGCGGTGCCCCAGGGAGGCCCCGAGGCCGCAGCGCGGTTCCCTCCGGCCCCTTGGAGCGTTTGCAATCTCCAACTCTCAGCAATCGCTGTCCGTGGCATTCAATCCCCCCTGCAGGGTTTTCCCCCAGACCGGCTTTCTTTCCAGAGGGTTTTGTGGTTTCGCTTCGAGCCGGGGCCTGAGGGCACCGGAGCGGCCGCGGGTGCCGGGGCAGGAAGGGCTGAGGGACAGCACCGCCCCACAAACCTCCGGGAGGGGGACAAGGGCTGGAGGAGGCAAAGAGAGAATAAACACGGGATTTCAGAAAAAGAAAAAAAATCCAGTAAAATATAGATGATATCTAAAATATAATAAAAAGAACTCTGAAAAAAGGAAGTAACAGCAGAACTTCTTCTCCTGGGACTTTCGGTTTCTTGTCCCAGCTCCGAGCTGGGTCTGAGCCAGAAACCAGTGGCTGGGAGAGTTGCATAGGCTGCTGAAGGGCTTCCTATGGCCAGAACTAAAGTGTCGAGTATCATGGAAGAGCTTGAGGTTACAGAAGCGCCAGCGCTCCCGTTGGATTCCCTCGTTTGAAGCTGAAAGCGGAGCTCCGTCTGTGTCTCTGCTTTGTAAGGATTGAATGTAAAACTCCAGAGCAATCCCCGTTTCCCTCCCTCCTCTGGCCAGCGGCGCACGGAGAAGGGATGGGAGTTTCGGTGAGTTCGTGCTTCCCCCCGAGGGACAGGAATCCTTGCCGTGTCCAGCGGGGGTCCCTCCCCAGCCGTGCGGTCACTGCCCGGCCCGGCCCTGAGGCGCGGGGCAGTCGCGGGGCAGCCGCGCTCCGGCCCCGTCAGCGGCACCGCCGCTTCGTGCCGGGCAGGAGCGGCAGAAGGAGCCGGGCGGCGGCGGGGGCTGAATCCCGGCAGGAGGAGGAGGAGGAAGAAGAAGAAGGGGCCGGGTCGGCCTGCGGTGTCCGATGGCCGGGGAGCAGCGGGGAGGCCTCGGGGAGCGGCGGCGGGCGGGGCTCTGCTGGAGCCGCCCCGAGGGGTTTCTGCCGCGCCGGGTCCCTGAAGGAGTCTCTCCGCGGGACGGGCGAGCTGGGAACGAAAGGAAATACAGAGAAGAGAATAAAATACAATCGAAGAGCCGCAGCGACACGCGTCTCCCTCGCCCGCGTCTGAAGGAGCTGCACCGAGGGACGGGCGGAGGGTGAGTAGAATAAAATACAGAGAATGGAGTAAAATAGAATAAAAAACTGCACCGGGATGTCCGCGGGGCCCGGTGTCACTGAAGAGCCGCACCGCGGGACGGGCGCTGTCGGGTGTGCCCAGAAGGGCAGCGCCGAGGAGGTAGAGAGGTGTGAATAGAAAAACAAAAAAATAGAGAGGATGGAATAAAATGCAATAAAAGAGCCTCACCAGGGGATCTCCGCAGCCCCGTGTCACTGAAGAGCTGCACCGAGAGAGCGGCGAGAGGTGACGGTGGTGAAAAAGCCGCACTGGAGGGGCTTGGGATGGGAGGCTGGAGTGGACTAAACTCTAGAGAATAGAATAAAAAAATAACACAAACCCCGCACCGGGAGTGGCCGCTGCCCGTGACTGAAAGAGCCGCACCGAGGGACCGTCGGGGCAGCACCGGGGGCTCTCGGCCGCCCCGTGTCACCGAAAAAGCCGCAGCCGGGGGCAGTTCTGGGGTCTTCTGGAGCCGCCCCGAGGACTCTCGGCCGCCCCGCGTCACTGAAGGAGCCGCAGCGAGGGACGGGCGGGGCGCGGCCCGGATCGAGCCCCTCCAGCTGCGCCTCGAGCGGCGACCCCGCGGGACCGCGCCGGGGCCGGGCGGCGGCGGCAGCCGGAGCCGGGAAAGCGGCTTGGAGCGGCGGAGACGAGCGGGGCGTTCCCGACCAGCTCCGCTCAGCCCTCGGGCACCGGGGGGGGTTCCGGGGGTTGTTCCCGACCAGCTCCGCTCAGCCCTCGGGCACCGCGCTGGGGCCCCGCGCACTTTTCACCCCCGGCCGCCCCCACGGGCCGGGCCCCGCGGCTCCCGCTGCCGCTGCCTCGGCCTTATGAACTCCCCTCCCCTCAGACCCTCCCGGGCACCGCCGGGCATTAGCGCAGCTCCCGGGGCCGTGTCCCGGCCACACTTGGGTATTAAATCCGACACATTTGAGGAGCGGGCACAGCCCTAGAAACCAGGGCTTTGCCCTCGGCAGCTTGGAGCGGCACGAGGGGGATAAAGGATCCCCTGCACTCACCGATGCCTCCTGAAGCAGCTCTGCCCCCGTAAGAACGGGGCTGTATTTGGGAGAGGGAGGATGGCTGGGATGGGATCTGGAATGAGACAGACACATGTTGGCATGAAGAGGTTTGAAGGGGTCCCGTCACTGAGGAGGTTTTGGGGCACCCTCCTGCAGGAGCTCAAGATTTTCAATCACGGCACCATCTATACGCCTTTCCCAACCCGCTTGCCATAGCAGACTCTGTGTGGGTTTCAAAAAGATTTCTGCCAGCTTTCTACAGTCAAACGGAGTCATTAAACCACCAGTAAAAATATGGTGCAACAAAGTTTGCACGTCCGGGTTGGTTAATCCATACTGCATCCCAGCTTTTTGTCCTTCTCGGACGAGCTTCCAATTGAGCCCCGCCCACTGGCGTTGGTTCGGATTACCGGGGGCAACAATTCCCGGGAACGCTTGTGCAATAAATTCACCCTCAATCAAAGCCTCCCGTATGATTCCCTGCCACCGCCGAGCAGGACTGTCGGAAGCAGGGCGGCTTGGGGAGCCGCGGGCAGGACTTTCTTTTTTCCGCTGCGGCCTTTGAGCCGGGGGATCAGTCGTTCTCCGGATTCCCCGGCTCCGCTCCAGCTTTTGCCCCGGTTGGAATTTCCCTGCACCCCCTTCTCGCTCCCGCGGTTTTCCCCCCTTCTCTGTTCGCCAGCTGTTTCCTCGGCAGGAGTCACAGGGCGGACGGACCCCGACCGGGGCCACCCCCCCGGGGAGCCGGGCCCGCGATCCCCGCGGCCAACGCCGGCCGAAAACTCGGCACCGCGACACACATTCAGCAGCTGATTCAGGATTCTTTCTCCCCTCCGCCACCAGTAGCGGTTTCTGGTTTTCTCTTTCTTTCTCCTGCCGCTTGTGTTCTCAAAGCGGCTCAATCGCTCTGCCTTTGAACACCCGCCGTTCGCATTGCAATCCCCGCTCTGGCTAAGCCGCGGTGAGTCAGACGGCGATGGGGGCAGCGGGGGACACACACGCCCCCGCAGTGCTAAAGTTAACTCTTCGGGGGACACCACGGGACACCTCCGAGGCAGTTCTGGTGCTTGCGGAGAGGGGAGCTCATCCACTCCCATTTTCTCTGGTTCCGGTGCGGGCTGCGGAGCCTGTAACTCCGTCTCTGCGGGTGCAGAAGGCAGGGACGGTATAACTGGGTCTACTCCCCCAAAGAATTCTCGTGCTTACATCGGAAAGGCAGCAGCGGGACGGCCTGGCTCTAGACAGGCTGCTGCCTCTACCGCAGCTGTTTTTTCTGCCTCTATTTGCCTCAGCGCCGTTATTATTAACTTCCATAACATACTAAGCCCCTTAGTCTCTTTTAATCCATCGCTTATGGTGTCCCAAAGAGTGATTCCCAGCCTTTCCCACTCAAGAGTGCTGAGAATGCTCCCATGGGTGGCAAAAAATCCTCTCTCCTGACCCCATCTTAACAGTCTTTTCAAGACCTCCGGGTCATGCTTCTCTCAAAGAGAATGTGCTGGAGGACCCTGAACGTGGCCCGCTCCTCTTTCGACAGACCCTTCCCCATCCTCCAGCCCCCGGCCTCTCACCTCTTTGGGTGCACCCGCTGCAGCGTACGTTTTCCGGAGTTCTTTCCCCAGGAGCTTTCTTCGGTTCCCCCAACTCCAACGGAGCCGTCCTCCGACTCTCCCCTCCACGGTCCAGCCGCGGCAGGCTCCGACCGGGGCCTCCTGCCTTTTCACTCCACAGACCCCCGACAGAATCCAAAGGGTCTGGTCTGCTTCATTATCGCAGCGTTTATCACGTCGCGAGGTCACCAGCATGCGGGAGCTCAGGACTTCTGAACAACAAACCAATATGATTCCACAGAAGACATTTTATTGTTTACATTGCACTCTACTTATGCATTTTGCAACTGCTGTGCACACGATCACGCACTTCTTGATTGGTCCCTCGATTTTGTCCACGCGTTCTGCACACACTTTTCAGAAAACAGGATTGGTTCTAGTCCAGTGCAGCACAGTCCTTCTTTATCCATTTCTCACTGCCTTGGTATTCTGCTTCTCAGCTTCTTCTTTCCCAATTGAGTGCTGCTTACATTTCAGTTACCTTGATGCATTCCTGGTGGCTCTGATAAGAATCACTAAAGATGGTTTGGCTGGGGCACACTAACAGGGTTCACACACATTACAACACCCTCCAGTCCTGAGGGATGTGTTACTGGGAGGGGAAGACACACCTGGCTTTTGCACTTGCCCCCACGGGGAAGGACATGGGGAGCCCATTTTAGGGTAGATCCTGCTGCTTTCCACCAATTTTGGCGGGGGATATAAACGGCTCTGGGAGATTTCCCAGTCATTTTAGGAGGCGGAGGTGATCCCTTTTTTGGGAGGATCCTGATGCTTTCCACCACTTTTGGGGGGTTCTAAATGGCTTGTGGTGTGTCATAGGTTAGCAAGCATAGTCCCGGAAGGGATGTCCTTGCTAAGGGGTGCTTACAGCTTCCTCTGGGACCTGATAGAATCTAACAGCTGGCCAGTTTGAATATGGACAATTCTTTAAGCCACTTAAATTTGTGACCGCCTCTGTGATCCACACTTAAGAATAGACAAACTCCCCCCCAAGCCCTCTCTCGTTTCTGGTGCTGGCACAGGTGGCTGCGGGCCCCGTGTGGGGGCCAGCGGGCCCAGCCAGGCCCTGCTCAGGCCAGGCCAGGCTGGGCCATGGCCATCCTGGAGTCGATGGACCTGTTCCAGTCCGTGTGCAGCCGGATCGGCTCGGCTCTCCCCCCTCTCCACTTCGATAAGAAGCATTCAACATTCCAGCTGCAAAGCTGCAAGGCCGAGGTGAGATTAACCCTTTTATTGCTGTGAAGAGCTGAAAACCTGAGGGAAGAGAAAGAGGAGATGCTTAAAGCTGAAATTCTGTTGTGAAGCTATGATATATCAGAGTATCCCGTTGTAATTTCATGAAGATATGGGGGGTGGAGTGTTCAACTCATAGGCAAAAGCACCTGCGCTGAGATAGGCAGATGCTGACACAGCTGTAATTTCATGAGAAGTTTGGACAGGGAGAGATGGACCAGATGAGGACTTTGGCTCCAAATGGGAAAGGAGAAAACCTCAGTCCCGAGAGATGCTCCCAGAGATAGTCCTAGAGATGAAGATGAGGAAGACCCTTTGCTCCCAGGGAAGGAGAAGGGCCTCTGTTTTTTGTTTCTGAACGGCTCAACCTTAAAATTGTACCCCAAAAAACTTCAAGAGTGGACCCTCGAAAGCAGTTGCAGGAAAAGCTGCAAGTTGGGGGAAGGGACTCACATGCGAGCAGAGAGACTCCTCTTCCTAAACGGACTGAACAGCATTTGGAAGTGGGTGGCTGGCTCGTTGTGATAATGTTTTCATAGCACGAGCAAGAAGAGACTTCTCTTTCTAAATGGACGGAACAAGGTTATTATGGAAGTGGTAACAGACTGAACATCTCAAGGGTTGTCTTTTCACATTGTCAGTGGGAGAAGGGAGGAAGGTGGGGGGAGGAGGAGAGCTCTGAAGGTGGTATAATTTTTTTTTCCCCCCCTCTTTTAGGTCTGTTAATAAACTTCTTTATATTCTTTCAAGTTTGGTGCCTGGTTTGCGTTTCTCCTAATTCTTATCTCACAGAAGATAAACAGTAATGAGTATTCTGGGCCAAACCACTACATGGTGGAACCATTTTTGTGGGTTCTGATGCTGCCCACCCATGCTCTGCACTGGTCTGGACTGGTGCTCCCAGTGCCACATGGGGCAGGGCCATGGGGACCCCTCCACGGCACAGCGTGGCTGCTTTGGGGCTGGCGGCACTTGCCCGGCGCTGGCCATGGGGCGTGTGCTGGCAGCTGGGGCCGTACTGGTGGTACTGGTGGTGCTGGGAGCTCCCGTGTCTGGGGGCAGTGGGACTCAGGTGAATGTGGGTGTCTCAGGGGTGTGGTGGGGACGACAGGAAAATATTGAGAGAGGTGGGAAAAAGGGAGGAAGAGAGCAGAAAATTGGAGCTGGAATGCCCAGACCAGGAGTCCAGCCCAGGGGTCTGTGGCCTGACTGCCCCCAGCAAGTGGCTCCCACAACCCCTCACCCTGTCCCCAAAATCCCTTGGCATCCCACACCCATCTCTGTATTCCCCCTCCAAAATCTCCAGGCTCCTGCGGTGAGACCAAAGGGGTCCAAGTCCCCATCTAGTGTAACCACAAGCCCCAAACTTTTTTCTCCACACAACAATCTTCCCTCTTTTCCCCTTCCCAGCTTCCCCCACGGCGGGTGGGAGCAGCCAAGAGCCCAGCGCTGCCCCAGCCCGACCGGCCCTGGCTCCATCCCTGCTCCTCCCGCGGGATGCGATGGATCTGGGGGGAGGGGGCCAAGGGTGGGCGCTGGGTCTGGGGGGAGGAGGAGCAGGGGTGGAGGAGGAGGGATGAAGGAGAAGGGGGAGAAGGGATGGAAGGAGGAGAAGTGGAGGAGGAGCGGGAGGAAGAGGAGGGATAGAGGAGGAGCGGGAGCAGGAACAGGAGGAGGAAGAGGAGGCAGCACGTGCGTCCATCGCTCCCCGTATCTGCAGCCCCCCTGCCCCGGGAGCATCACCCCCCCCGCATTCTGCAGGGGACCGTGAGGGGAAGCTTGCCCCAAGTATCTTGGGTGGTCCCTGGGAGGGATTTTTGGGGGGGGTTCCTGCTGGTGGCTCACAGCAGAGCCCTGGCTGTGGGTGGGGGATGCAGGGTCTCCCCCCACATGTGGGTTGGTCTCCCTGGGTCAGGCTTTGGTACCACATGGCGATTGCCCGGTGCCGGTGCGGCGTGAGAGGGACACCGGTTTCAGGGACACCGGGTTCGGGGACTGCCTGGGAGAGCCAGGTTTGGGGGAAGCCTGAGAGCCACGGAGTGGGAAGAGTGGAGAGGGGCAATCCTGGAGCTGGGGGACTCCTGGCAGCCTGAAGGGAGGGGGAAGATGGAGAGTGGGGGAACCAGGGACCCCCGGGATTCCCCGGACCCCTGATAGCCCAGAGAAGGTGGGAACCCCAGATATGGGGGAACCTCAAAATACACAGGACCCCCAGAAACCCAGAGAGAGGGAACCCCTGAGAGGTTATTTTTGCTCAATCTTGGAGTTTTCTGTTTGAATTTGGATCTCTTGGGCTGAATCTTGATATTTTCTAAATTTTGGGGGTGAGAGAAGGAATCTGTTGTTTCTGAGGTTTATTGGTCTAAATGTTGGTGGTTTGGTTTTTTGAAGGGCAGAATTTTCCTATTGTGGAGGAGTTTTTCCTGTATATCAAGATTTTGGGAGTTTTGGGGCTGTGTCTCTGTGTTTAGGGCTTTTGTGGCTGGATCTTAATATTTTGAAGGGTTTTATGAACACAAATGCTTGGTGACTTCTAGAGATGGACTTGGGCTGGAGGAACCCTCAACCTAACACACTCACCCCTTGGTTTTGCCCTGAAAACAGGATTTGTCATTCCAAAGCTATGGCCAGATGGAGAAGGAGGCTGCAAGAAAGAGGAAGATGCCCCGGGACACCCAGGCAGGTGAGGAGGAAGTCAGTGCCCCTTTCCCCCTCTCTCCTGCTCCATCTCCCAGCCCAGCATCGCCCCCGGCTGCAGGACAACCCCGCTGCCGACGCCGTCCTGCCGGGGACAGACTGGGGGGATCTCCTTGCCCTTCCCTGTGGCATGGAGGCAAATCCCATCCTCTCCTTCTCCACTCTCCTTCCTCTCCTCGTTCTGTCCTTATTCCTTCCACTTTCCTTCCTCCTCTCCTTCTTCCCTGGTTTCTTCTTCTTGTTCCTTCCTCTCCTTCGACCCTTTCCTTTTCCCTTCTCCCTGTCCCTTCCTCTCCTTCTCCTTCCTGCCCCAGGCACTGAGCTGCAGATGGAGACCAGGGGGAACAAATCCCTGCGGCAGAACCTCGTGGAAGAGGCCGCTTTGAGCAGCTCCTCGGTGCAGGAATCCAGCGGGGAGGAAAAACTGAAGAGATCCATGAGGAGGGGCTGCAAACCCAGCCCAGGGAGCTGCGAGCTGGAAAGAACCCCCGTGAGACAGAAAGGCAGCCGGAGATCCAGCCACAGCTCAGAGCTGATGGAGAAGCCTCAGGGTGGAGAGAAGCCCCACAAGGGCTTGGAATGTGGAAGAGATTTGGAAATCCACGGGGATGCAGAGATACCCCGCAGCCCCTGGAGGAGCCCCCACCGGAGCAGGGGGATGCCTGAGGAGAGGCTGTGAGCCCGTGGGAGACCCGTGGACAGAGGGGCCCTGATGGAGCAGCCTGTCCTTGCAGGGGCTGCAGCAGTGTGAGGGGACTGCTGCCCGTGGGACGGACTCAGGGTGGAGAAGTTCCTGGAGAACTGTCTGGTGGGAGGGAGCCCAGAGTGCAGCAGGGGAACGACTCCTGTCCCTGAGCAGCGGGAGAAGGCATGGGGGATGAACTGAGCATGGCCCCCATTCCCTGTGTCCTGCACTGCCGGGGTGGGAGGTGGAGATGGAAGGAGGGAGGGGTGGGAGGAAGAAGTTTTGAAGGGCCTTCTTTTAATTCTCCTTATCCTGCTCTGAATTTGTTAGCAATAAATTCAATTCATATCTCCAGTTTCAAGCCTGTTCTACCTGTGACAGTGTTTGATAAGAGAAATCTGTTGGTCCTCATCTCAGCTCATGAGCCCTTGGTTAAATTTTCTGTCCCCTCTCTGGCTGTGGAGGGCAGGGAGAGAGCGGTTGTGGTGGGTGCCTGGCATCGGGCCAGCGTCCCCCCACTCCAACGGGACATGTTCCTCTGTGGCCCTGGGCTATGGTGCCACGGTTGCTGTTGCTTTTGTCTTCCTTATGATTTTATCTTTTGCATTAAACGCTTGTGAAGTGCCCCCGCTGTCCCTTGTGCCCCCTGAACACCGACAACCCCGGCCCTTGCCCTGCTCCCCCTCCCACGTTCCATCCCGGCTGGCGGAGCCTTGGAGCTGCCGTGGGGCTGACCCGGGGGCTGCGCCCCGAGCCGGGGCCCCTTCCCAGTGCTCCCAGTCTGCCCATCCAGCCTGGAGCAGCCAGCGAGGGCTTCAGCTGGGGCGGCAGAGAGGCGCTGCTGGGGGGTCCCACCTCTGCTTGGCTTGGGTTGCTCTTCCCAAGCTGGGCATAAACGACTTTGGGAGTTTTCTGCCACAAATCTCTCCCCTCGTGCACGCAGCCAAAGGGGGTTGGGGCGGTTTTCCCTTTCTCGGGGAAATCAAAGCCATGCACTGATGCTCCGAATTAGGGGCGGGAGTAGCGAGGCTGCAGGGCTTCCCAAGGAGCCGGTGCCACCCCACACGCAGGGCTGGGCAGGTCGGGCCGGGAGCAGCGGAGAGCTTTGTTTCTCTTCTCAGCTGAACGGCGGCTCGGGCCGGGCCCGTTCCAGGGCTGTTCCTCAGCTGCGGCTTTCCCCTCACGCAGCCCGGGGGGCGCTGGGAGCGCGGGGCGGGGCTGGGCCGTGTGCAGAGCCCGCCCCTCGCTCCGATTGGGCGCTGCTGCCGTCAGTCGTGGTTCTGGCGCGCTGATTGGTCGGAGCGGGGAGCAGCCCGGGCCCGGAGCCGCCGGCAGGGCGGCCGTGGCGCAGCAGAGGCGCCATTGGCGGAGCGTCGGTGCGGGCCCGGGAGCGGCGGCGGCGGCCGGAGCCCGCTGAGGCGGCGGCGGAGCTCGGAGGCGGCCCCAGCGCAGGTGGGAGCCGCGCTCGGGGCTGGCTGCGGGCGGAGGGGGCGGCAGGGGGCTGTGGCGGGTTCATTGTGCCGTGTGGGCGCCGTGTTGGCCCTGGCGTGAGGGCGCTGCGGGAGCGGCTGCCCGCGGTCTCCTTCCCGCTGCTGCCTCGGCAGGAGCCGGTGCCGGAGCAGCGCTGGCTCGTCGCGGCTGCTGTGGGTAGGACAGAGGTGGCTGCCCCGTGGCCGGGAGTGTGCGGGAAAGTTCCCGTGGCCAGAGGTTTGTGTCCCCAGAGGAGCCGGAGGAGTCTTGTAAAAGTAACTTTATTCCTGGGCAAAGGGAGAGGCCACGGGGCATTTCCCGTGGGGTCTGTCCAAGTGTTGGGAGGACGCAGCCTCCTTTTTGTCCCGATTTGCCCGGCCGCATCTCCGTGTCCTTTTCCCCAGTGGCTGAGGTCCTTGGAAGGCACAGACTTCCCGATCCGCCTGCTGCATGTGCCCCTTAAATGTGCACCCCCACTTTGTATAACATCCGATATTCATGGCTCTGTGAAGGCTTTGTTCTTCTTCGGGAAGTTCAGGAATTTAGCAGGACCTTGGCTGAGCAGCAGTTCGTGTCAATTAGTAACATTTTCTAAAACTGATGTTTTCTCCGGTGACTTCCTTATCTCCAAGTCCCTGGCCCTATCTCCAATGGGATTCACACCATCTGTTTGTAAAGACACGTTCATTTTTTTCCTTTTAATTCCCCACTTCTTATTATCTCAGTACTTCTCTTTACAAACTTTAAAAATGCCTTAATCTGTTCTTCCTGGGCCTTCTTTGGTTTTGGGATTATTCTCAGTGACCTCGTTCTGTGTCCTTCTGTAGCCGTTTCTGGGTCAGAAGGCCTGGCTGCCACCTGCATGCCCTTGATCCCCTGCTGAATGAGCTGCACTGAGCAAGGTGTGGTGCATGGTAAAAAGATGAGCGTTGCTGCAGCACCTGAGAGGAGAAACAGCATTGGTTTAACGCATGGTCTGCCAGGGAACCACGAAAACGTGTCCCATTCCCATCCTTTCCACATTTGAACAGGGATATGAGCTGCTTTCTTATTTTGTTTGTTCTCTGTTTCCCCACTTTTTCTTGGCCATCTCTTTGCCAAGAGCAGTTTGAGTCATTTAATTTTCCACAGCCTCCTGGTCCTTCTGCTGGAAGAGAATCTGATGCCATCCCAGGGTGAGATGTGGCGTTGCTCATGGGAGTGGATTGGTGGGTGAGAAGGTCAGGAGCTGGAGCTGTGTGCTTGGTTATGATTTGGAGGACAGCTTGTAATCTAATGATGCATTGAAATGATCAGTGGGTTCTCTGGCACCTGGTATGAATTTGTTCGGGTTCCTAGGGGCTGCTCCATGGTGTTGTAGGATTTGTTCTGGTGGCCGTTGATCTTTTCCCCGTTTTTGGGTGCTCCCTCCAGCCAGGGATGCATCAATTGACCGCTTTTCTCTGATTAAATCATCGCATCCTTGGATTCCCAAGTGATTTCGCTGAACTTGTGGCAGCAAAAGCAGCCCAGTGGTCAAACCCGCCCTGTATAACACAGACAGTGCCAGCAGATGTTGGAGTGGGGAGAGGGATGATTCTCCCCCGCTTTTGTGAGTGAAGTTCTCCCAACATTCTCCGTTTGCTGTTTTCCTTTGCAGCTTCAGGGATTTCTGTTGCAGAGTCAGAGATGCTCAGTGTGGGCTCTGCCTTTAGCGATGCAAATTCCGTCTGTGCAGGGAGGCAGAGCTTGGGGTGAGGGGCAGAGGGAATCAGCCCAATTCCTGTGGCAGGCAAGGAGAGCCTGGGACATTGTGCACACTTCCCCCAGCAGAGTTAATTTGCATTTCTAAAGCTCCTCTGCTGGCTGCCTGGAAGGAAGCTTCTCTTCCAGGGCAGCCATCAGGTGACTCACAAGTGGCCCCCCCAAAAGCAGCTTTCTTTTTTTCTTTAGTATTTTTTAACTGTTTATGAGGAAAAGGGTCAGTTTTAAAGCTCTTCCAGTTTTGCAAAATGCAACCTAAACGTGAACATCGAAAAACTCATTCCAAAATTCTGCCATCACTAACAGACACACATACGCATAGACGAAAAATGCCCCAAAGCAATAAAGATTTTTGCTACTTCTCCTCGGACTAAAAATTGACTCTCACACCTTTGGCCCAAACCCAACTGACAATATCAAAGTAGGATTATTAAGAAAAAACATTCTAATGGTGTCATCCTGTCACAGAAACTGCAGGAAGAACAAAAACTCTCCAACGACCTTTTCAGTGTTAGAGGATCAAGGCATTACTTTATTCTGGCCAGGATGTGCAACAGAAATCATTTCATGCACACAGAGCCCGGGTGTGCAGAGAAAATCATTCCATGGCACACGAGTTTTACTCAATTTTTCCTCAACTTTATGCAGTCTAAACCCATAGAAATCCATAGGTTTAATGTTCATTGGTTCCACGTTGGGTAGTTCTTAGTATTTAGTTTCCTATTGGCCCCGGATTGCTTGGCCTCTGATGTTAATTAGGTCCACACTCCTTGATTTCCTTCTCGGCCTTTTCCAGAGCAGGGGTCTCCAGCTGTGCCGGGGGCAGTGTCTGGGGTAGCTGTTCCTTGATGTTTGCTGATGGGCGTTATCTTTTGGGCTATTCCCAGTCTGTTGAGATGTTAAGCTCATCTCTGTTGAGTGGTGTAACATCCCTTAACAAACACTTTCAAATTCCTTTCCCCAAGGCAGAGGCAAACGAAGCCTCAGTAGCGAAATAAAATTTTAAAACAATTCTGAACTTGGTATATTTTCCAGCAATCGAATCCCACCCAGCCCAGAGTGTGAGTGTAACTGAGAGCCAGAGTGGAATTCTCCCGCTGTCTCCCGCAGCAGCTGTGGCGAGTGCAGGCACAGAAAGCTCTGAAGCTCGCCCGGTGCCAGCGAGGATTGGTCCCCAGTGCCTGGAGATGCCAGAGGAGGTGCCCAGCCAGACTATTTCAGCAGAGGATCTGTGGGCAGCCCCCGGGGTTTCCCCCGCTGTGGAGCCCTGGCTGCTGCTGCGGCCCCTTCTGTGCAAGGTCAGTGGCGGCCTCGCATGGTCCTCCTGCAGCCGGGGAGTGCAAATCCACGGGGCTTCAGAGAGCTTGAGGCGAGGCTGAGGGGTCCCCCCGTGTTCAGCTGTGCTGGCGGCTGTTTCTGTGCTCGGGGACACTTGGAATGGGCCACGCCCTTGGCCACCAGTGGTGCTTCTTTGCACTCCAGGACCCGATGTCCTGGTTGGATGTTGTGGACAGCAAAGTCCCCAGGCAGGGTCTGTGCCAGCCGAGCTTCCTGTGGAAGAGATTTCACAAGAGACAGGATTCTGGCCACAGACTGCTTGAAACAGATATCCCTGGTCTCCATCCCCCAGCAGGTGGGGAATTCCCAGGGTGAGGAATTGGAAACATCAATTCCAGGGGTGATAATTGAGTATCTGGCCTGGGTCTGGCTCTTCTTCTTGCCAAAGCCAATGGCAGCAGCCGTACCTGGGGCATCTTGGTTTCTCTCAGCAGCTTCAGAAGGTGTTTCTTTATTTCCCCATTCATTCTTTCCACCCGACCCGAACTCTGGGGGTGCCAGGGCGTTTGGAGGTGCCACTGTGTTCCTAAAGCAGCCAGAACACCCTGAAGGATCTTTCCTGTAAAATGAGTTCCCCTGTCTGAGTCTATTGCTTCCACAATCCCATAGCTTGGAATTGTTTGTTCCAAACATGCCTTAAGAACTGATGCAGGGATTGCTGAAGCAGTCGGAAATGCTTCTGCCCTGCTGTGAGCTGCCATGCTGTCAGCAGAAGATGTTGAAGCCTCCCTGCTCAGGGCATTTCAGTGCCAGGCTCTTCCAAGCACCCCCAGCTCGGCCCTTTGAGCTGAGCATGCGGGCGCTGAGCTGCGCTTTGTCTCATTCCCTTTCCTTAAGAGCAGCGTGTCTTGTCACTCTTTTCCCTTCTGCTGCCCTTGAAGAGCCATCCCTAAACACATTTTCTCCCTCAGGCCAGGGAATGTCTGGTAAATCTCTGCTAGCCCAGGTCTGGAGCTCTGTCACTTGGCTGCAGCCATGGGTTTCTTGCCAGCCCCGTGTCCAGGGCCGTTCAAACAGGAGGCTGGGTTCAACCCTTCCTCTGTCCTCAACTCTGAATCCTCCTGTTCCTCCAACAAGTTTCATTCTGTAAGAACCGAGTGCTGCTCATCCGTTTAGAGGCTCCTTTGGTTAACAAAGCTTTAACTTGATGCCAGGCTTGAACAGCCAGAGATTCTGCTGCTGTCAGTTTTCAGGCCTCAGTTCCCATTAAAGCCGGGGCTGCACAATTCTGCAGACAATGAGGCCACTCTCTGGCCACTGGGTTAAACATTTGAGCCCAGGAATTCCTTTGGCATGGCCCTGATTAACATCCCCATGCAATTCAAATGGTTTTTCTCTGTCTGGGAGGGCCAGGGCAGGAGGCTCAGTTCATCTGCTTTTGAAGCCTTGAAAGTTGTGCTTTCCTTCTGGTGTCCATGATCGGGTTTCTTGCCTGGCAGGAGAGGAGTGTTGGAGGGAGAGATGGCTGGCTCCAGAAGCCCTGCCTTTAGCAGGGCCTCAGTAAGAGGCTGTAACCCCTTCCTTGCCTCCCTTGGAACAGGGTACTGCTTTTAGACACCACTTGTCCTGGATGCTTCAGAGGAATTTGGAGAGGCTCCATATCTGATTTTCCCTATTTCCGTGGGGCTGCCCACACTTCTGGGTTCCCTTCAGCAGAGGCCTTCGCAGACATTTGACACAAAGGTACAGCAGCATTAGCCTCTGTAGCTCCTTTTACAATATGAATTTGCATTCCCACTTGAGCCACCAAATCCCTTCCCAGTAAATTACAATCACAAATAGGAACAAACAGAAATTGATGCATTTCAAACCCATCCCCCACATCTACTGATAGTGGTTGAATAAAACCCCCCTGCTCATCTTTCCCACTTATTGCCGGAATAATGAAAGAACTTCTTGACAATTTCCCCCCTTAGGTCTCAGATTCAGAGTGGATCGAGAGGCCCCTGTGTCCATCAGGAGCGGCCTCGTCTCGATCCAGACGTGCCCTGAATGTTCTCAAGGGCCCTGGTGCGGTGGGTCCCTGGTGTGCTGGGAGCTCTGAGAGCCCTGACAATCCATGTCCATCAGGGGTGCACTTGCTCGTGCTGAGGGTGCTGCTGTCTGTGCTTGCAGTGTCCTTGTGGCCTGCAGCTGGAGCCCTGATTCCTTGCCAGGGGCTGTTTGGGTCGGCTCTGCCGTGCCGAGGAGGGCAATGCCTGTGCCAGGTGCTTGTGGCCGCCGCCGTCCCCTGGGTGCTGGGGCCCCCTTGGGCCCTGCGGTTCATCCCTGGGGGGCTGTAGAAACTCTGCCATGGCCTTTGCCTTCACCTTGGCCTTTTGCTCATCCCTTCTTACATTCCCCTGCTGAGCCTTTCTGGCCAAGTGCTGCAGGGGCTTCTTGTGCCTCTCCTGCAGCCCCCTCAGTGCCTGTGGGTGCTCATCCTCTGACAGCTGCTGAGCTTTCTGCAAAATCATTCGTTTCTCCAGTGACCCAAACAAGATCAATGAAAGAAAATCCTGATCCTTCCACATCCCGCAGCCTCCTGGGGGCCGGGGGCCACTGCCGGCCCTGCCCGGGGGGTGTTGGGGTCAGGCAGTGCCCGGCGCTGAGCCCCGGCTGCCCCACAGCCCCGGCCCGGCCCCACAGCTCCCCACAGGACCCCAGCCCGTGCTGCCCTGTCCTGCTGCTCCCCACCACAGAGAAACCCCCTGAAATCCTGACCTCCTTGTTTTCCTGTCCTAGAAAGCAGGGATACAAAGGAGGTGGAGCTGGCTGTGAGGATAAGAGGGTTTTGGCCCTCTTGGAGGGTAAGACTGGGAATGATGCTGTAAAACATTCCAATTCGCAGTATTTTTCTCTTCCTCCTTTTTTCCGTCTTCCTTTTCCTTTCTTACCACATAGATTCCTCCTGCTGCTGTTTGCCTTAACCATATTCCTGCACACTCCCTTCAACCAATCCCTTCCCAGCACACCAACACCATCCGTCCCCTGTTGCTGAGACCCCTTCTCAACTTCCCTTTTTACCCCCGCTGGGTGTCCATGTCCTTAATTACCTCTGGGAGAATGTGCAAACTGGCTCATCATTGTCCCCTTTTGTATAGGAAACGATGTCCATGGTTCTGTTCCGGCTTTGTTGTTGTTCTGGAAGTCGAGGAATTGAGCAGGACCTTGGCTGAGCAGCAGTGTGTGTCAATCAGTACCATTTTGTGGAGCTGATGGTTTCTGGTGTCACTTCCTTGTGTCCAAGTCTGTGTCCCTGTCTCTGAGCAGATTCAGAGCATGTGTTTGTAAAGAGCTGTTGTTGTTCTTCCTTCCATAGGGGTCTCCTGTGTGCCGGTTTCATCAAATTTAGAAATATATCCTCTGAGAGAAGGCACAAGCACCCCTCGCCCACCAGGTATGGGAAAAAATAAATTTTCCTCAAAGGAAAGTGAAAGAGATAAAACCTATTTATTTAACAAACAAACAGGGAAAGGATAATAATGCTAAATAATAAAACCTCTCGATCTGCTGAGAGAAACTTGGGAAAATTTCAGAGTCCTGCCATAGATCGATCTCTCCCCCTCCTTGGAGCTGGGACGGGGTGGTGGGCCCACCTCCAGGGCCAAGGCCTCAGTGGAAAGTCCTCCCATGTATTCTGATGTTGAAACTGCCCAGCAGAGAGAAAAAGGAAAAAAGAAAAAAGTCCCAGAAAAAACAAACATTCAAAAAACTGAGGAAAAAAAACTGCTGAAAGCTGGCTGGAAAGAAAAGCAAGCCGGGTGCTTCCCTTCCCTCTCACTCTCCTGCCACAGCTGAAAAAAAAGTATCTCTGTGTGACCTTGAACAAGCTGCAAACTGCTTTGAAAAAGTTTTGCTCAGTTTTTTCCTTCCCCCTCTCAGGCTCAGTTTAGAGGCATAAAAAGGCACAAGAATTAATTTCTGGGCATAAGGCAGCGATATGGGATACACATCATAAAGTCACCCCAAGACATTCCACCCCTTATCCGATATCGTTGGCTCAATGCCCAAACTAAGATATTCTAATTCTACACACACACATTAATACATAAACATATATATATATACAGCTATGTACAAACAGTGACAGTGACAATCAGCAAGCAGTGGTACACAGGCATTCCACATTACAGATGGTTCTCACCCAACAATCAGATCTCCCTGTGGTACACAACGTGATGTTCCATCTTTCTGCATTACCCACTATGTGCAACCAGGTCCCTGAGCAAAGACAACCCCACGGATGGTTTTTCTGTACTCGAGGCAGAATTGATCCACACAGTCTTTCCTATCAGACCTCTGACATGCACTACTGGGACCTTATCTCCATCTGTTGTATGCAGGGATTCAGATTGGGCTGGCCCAGCTCTATTGGTGGAACCTCGGGTGTTAACTAACCAGGTGGCCTTTGCCAGATGCTGTTCCCAATTTTTGAAAGTTCCCCCACCCACTGCCTTCAAGATGGTTTTCAACAATCCACTTTGCCTGCAGCTGGTGCATGGTAAGGGATGTGGTACACCCACTCTATGCCATGTTCTCTAGCCCAGGTGTTTATAAGGCTGTTCTTGAAATGAGTCCCATTGTCAGACTCGATTCTCTCAGGGGTGCCATGCCTCCAAAGGACTTGCTTTTCCAGGCCCAGGATGGTGTTCCGGGCAGTAGCGTGAGGCACAGGGTAGGTCTCCAGCCATCCAGTGGTGGCTTCTACCATTGTGAGCACATAGCGCTTGCCTTGGCGGGTTTGAGGCAGTGTGATGTAATCAATCTGCCAGGCCTCCCCATACTTGTATTTGGACCACTGCCCACCATACCACAGGGGCTTCACCCGCTTGGCCTGCTTGATCGCAGCGCATGTCTCACAATCATGGATCACCTGGGAGATACTGTCCATGGTCAGATCCACCCCTCGGTCTCATGCCCACTTATAGGTGGCATCTCTGCCCTGATGACCTGTGGCATCATGGGCCCATCAAGCTAGGAACAACTCTCCCTTGTGTTTCCAGTCCAAGTCTACCTGTGACACTTCTATCTTTGCAGCCTGATCTACCTGCTTGTTGTTGCGATGTTCCTCATTAGCCCTACTCTTGGGGACATGGGCATCTACATGGGGGACTTTCACAACCAGCTTTCTTACTCGGGCAGCAATGTTTTTCCACTCTTCAGCAGCCCAGACTGGTTTTCCCCTACGCTGCCAATTAGCTTTTTCCCACTTTTCTAACCATCCCCACAGAGCATTGGCTGCCATCCATGAATCTGTGTAGAGGTAAAGCTTTGGCCACTTCTCTCTTTCAGCTATGTCCAGAGCTAATTGAACGGCTTTGGGTTCAGCGAGTTGGCTTGATCCACCTTCTCCTTCAGTAGCTTCTGCAACCTGTCGTGTGGGACTCCAGTGGCTGTTGTCCACTTTCGTTTCATCCCTACGATGCAACAAGAACCATCAGTGAAAAGAGCATAGCGTGTGTCTTCTGATGGCAGTTGGTTGTACGGTCGAGCTTCTTCAGCACATGTCACTTATTCTTCTTCATCAGTGAGACCAAAGTTTTCACTTTCAGGCCAATTTGTGATTATTTCCAAAATCCCAGGGCGATTCAGTTTTCCGATACGGGCGCTGTGTGATGAGAGCAATCCATTTGCTCCATGTGGCATTGGTGGCATGGTGCGTAAAGAGAACCTTTCCTTTGAACATCCACCCCAGCACCGATAGTCGGGGTGCCAGGAGGAGTTGTGCCTCTGTGCCGATTACCTCAGAGGCAGCTTGGACTCCTTCATAGGCTGCCAAGATTTCTTTCTCTGTGGGAGTGTAGTTGGCTTCGGACCCTCTGTAGCTTTGGCTCCAGAATCCCAGTGGTCGGCCCCAAGTCTCACCAGGCACCTTCTGCCAGAGGCTCCAGGACAGACCATTGTTCCCGGCTGCAGAGTAGAGAACGTTCTTCACCTCTGGTCCTGTCCTGACTGGGCCAAGGGCTACGGTGTGAGCGATTTCCTGCTTGATCTGGGCAAAGGCTTGCTGCTGTTCAGGGCCCCAGTGGAAATCGTTCTTCTTGCGGGTAACCAGGTAGAGAGGGCTCACGATCTGGCTGTACTCGGGAATGTGCATTCTCCAGAAACCTATGGCGCCTAGGAAAGCTTGTGCTTCCTTCTTGTTGGTCGGTGGAGACATTGCTGTGATCTTATCGATGACCTCGGTGGGAATCTGACGTCGTCCATCTTGCCACTTTACTCCCAGGAACTGGATCTCTTGGGCAGGTCCCTTGACTTTGCTCTTCTTGATGGCGAAACCAGCTTCCAGGAGAATTTGGATTAATCTCTCTCCTTTCTCGAACAGTTCTGTTGCGGTATTCCCCCACACAATGATGTCATCAAGGTACTGCAGATGTTCTGGAGCCTCACCCTTTTCCAGTGCAGCCTGGATCAGTCCATGGCAGATGGTGGGACTGTGCTTCCACCCCTGGGGCAGTCGGTTCCAGGTGTACTGCACGCCCCTCCAGGTGAAGGCAAACTGAGGCCTGCACTCTGCTGCCAGAGGAATGGAGAAGAATGCATTGGCAATGTCAATAGTGGCGTACCACTTCGCTGCTTTGGACTCCAGCTCGTACGGGAGCTCCAACATGTCCGGCACGGCAGCGCTCAGCGGTGGAGTCACTTCATTCAGGGCACGATAGTCCACAGTCAATCTCCATTCCCCGTCAGACTTGAGCACAGGCCAGATGGGGCTGTTGAAGGGTGAGTGGGTCTTGCTGACCACCCCTTGGCTCTCCAGCTCACGGATCATCTTGTGGATAGGGATCACAGCATCTCGAGTTGTCCGATACTGCCGGCGGTGCACTGTCGAGGTGGCAATTGGCACTCATTGCTCTTCCACTTTCAGGAGCCCAACTGCAGAAGGATTCTCAGATAGTCCAGGCAGGGTGTTCAATTGCCTAATGCCCTCTGCCTCCACAGCAGCAATCCCAAATGCCCACCTGAGTCCTTTTGGGTCTTTGTAATAGCCATTCCGGAGGAAGTCTATGCCCAGAATACACGGGGCCTCTGGGCCGGTCACAATCGGATGCTTTTGCCACTCCTTCCCAGTCAGGCTCACCTCAGCTTCCAAAAGGGTCAACTGCTGTGATCCCCCGGTCACCCCAGCAGTGGAGACAGGTTCTTCCCCCACATGTCCCGATGGCATTGAAGTACACTGTGCCCCAGTATCAACCAATGCATCATATTTTTGTGGCTCTGATGTGCCAGGCCATCGGATCCACACCGTCCAGAAAACTCGGTTCTCCCGTGCCTCTTCCTGGCTAGAGGCAGGGCCCCTCTAGCCCTGGTTATCATTCTTTCCCTGGGTGTACATGCTCGAGGTACCTTCAAGGGGATCCGACATATCATCTTCCCTTCTGTAATACCTGGCAGCTCGGTCACGGAGGCTGAGGCTACTTTCACCTTGGTGGAACCCCCTTGGTTAGTGCCTCCCTCCTTGAGTTCACGCACCCGCGCTGCCAGGACAGAGGTGGGTTTCCCATCCCACCTTCTCATGTCTTCCCCATGCTCACACAGGAAAAACCACAGCTCAGCTCGTGGGGTGTACCCTCTCTCTCTAGCAGGGGGATGACGGGCTCTGACTTGGGGGCCTGTGACTCACACTGGTGCCACACTGACCTTCCTCACCTCTTTCCTGATCTCCTTCATCTCCTCTTTGAGGTCCTGGACCACAGCAGAGACATGAGCTTTCAGCGGGACACTGACCATACTGTCATAATTCCTGAGCTTGTTGGCGACAGAGCCCACGGTTTCTCGGGTATTGTCAGCATCAATCGTTGCAATGAAGGTGGTGTATTGCGATGGCCCTAGCCTTGCCAGGTTCCACATCATCTGTCCTGTGCACCTGACCTTATCGGGGTCATTATCATGCTGTCCATTCTTCCCAAAGAGTACCTCTAATATTGCCACTTCTCTTAGCTGTTGGATCCCTTGCTCGAGTGTCTTCCACTGCATTCTATGATGATACTCCTGCATTCTTTCTTTGTGAATGAACCTTTCTCTCACACTCGTTAAGAGCCGCTCCCAGAGAGAAAGAGGCCCTGGCTCCCTCACAAATATCTGGTCCACAGCCGGGTCCTGGGTCAACGATCCCAGATACCTTGCCTCGCCACTATCCAGTTGCACACTTGTGCCCATAAGGTCCCAAAGCCGAAGCAGCCAGGTGGTATAAGGCTCACCCCCCTTCGCGCAATGTCGTTTCGCATAGCACGGAGACTGTCGTGCGACAGGGACTCGGTGATGATTTCTGGCTCTGGCTCTCCTGCTGGTTGTGAGGGCCCTGGCTGCCCATCATCATTAACTGGTCGTACTGATTTGGTCTTACACCTCCTTTGCACAGGGGCGACTGCTGCTGGCTGTGGTTGTCCTTGTGGTTCAGCTGAAGCCTGGACAGTTGTAACATCCGTGGGTTCCACTGCTGCACCATCGGACTCACCCTCTTTGGGGTAGGGAGAGGGTTTTTCACTAGCTGAGGAGGTGTATTCCCTTAGCAATTGGCATATCCCCTGGCGCACCTGGCCCATCTCCTGGCATATCCCCTGGTGCACCTGGCCCATCTCCTGGCATATCTCCTGGCACACCTGACCCATCTCCTGGCATGTCTCCTGGTGCACCTGGCCCATCTCCTGGCATATCTCCTGGTGCACCTGGCCCATTTCCTGGCATATCCCCTGGCGCACCTGGCCCATCTCCTGGCACATCTCCTGCATCCTTTTTGCCAGTACCCCCACCCAGTTCGTGTAGTCCATTTCTGAGGTGGGCTGTTGGGCGGTATCAGGCTGTGGGGCAGGGTCTCTAGTGTCTGGGGCTGTGTCAGGCTCTGGGGCAGGATCAGGCTCTGGGGTAGGAACTCTACTCTCTGGGGCCATGTCAGGTTCTGGGGCAGGATCAGGCTCTGGGGTAGGATCTCTGGTCTCTGGGGCTGGTGTCTGGGTAGTTATCCAAGCCAATCTCAACTTATCCTTGAGTGCTAAAGAGAGTAGGCCTACCAGCAGTAGGTGGTTAGTTCTCAGAGGGAGTCTAAACCCTTCGAAAATTGATGGGGTGGGTCCAAAGAACTGGTTGAGGTGTTGGGGGAAAACTTCCCCTGGTGTCATTTCCTCACAGAAGGTACCATTTTTAACATAACCCCAAAAACATGCGCTCAGTGTGTGATAGCCGTTTATCCATGTGCCCACATTCCGGAGGAAGTTTAAAAGCCATGAATTCCTCACCTTCTCGACCCATAGCGCAAGCTGGATAACAGCAACGGTAGCCTTAGTCAGAGGACCCATGTTTAGGTAAGGAGCTGCAAAGGGGAAGAATAGAGCCACGGCCACCTGCCACCTGAACCAGGGTAAAGTAGACCACACAGTGCTGCCTAACAAGGTTCCAATATCCAGTACACAAAATTAAGTTATCCAGGAACTGTTATTCCTTTTTCAGCTCTCTCTCTTAATGCCTTCGAGCCCCCCATTGGGCACCAAGGTCTATCTTGGTTTGAAAGACAGGTGTCTGCTAAGGAAGGCAGAAGCCTCCCTAGGAATGGCAGATGTAACCCCCTTCCCTCTGAGTTATTATAATTTTGAAATCAAGGGCTTTTAGGCAATGATGTGGGAAAATAGGAATAACAGTTCTTTACTATTATATATATAACCAGTCAAACAAACAGCAATAACTATGGCAGTAACAGCAAACAATCCCAAACCCAGTGCCAGCCTTCTCGGCTGTCAGGCCCTTTCCCCTCGGGTGCAGTTCCGCTCGCAGCCGGCAGGGGCGCTGGCGGCTCCCGGTGAGCAGGGCAGGTGCGATGGTTCCCCCGCGGCTGCAGGGGGCGCTCCGGAGCGAGCTCGGGGAGCACGCGGCACCGGTGCCCTGGGATCCCGGGAAGGGATGGAACAAAGGAGCTTCACAAACCGCTGGGCAGCCGATCCCGGTGTCCGGCTGGACTCTCGGGAACAGCAGGCTGGAGTGGCAGGGACGAGCACAGATCCCAGAGGACAGACGAGATGTATCCAAACGGGGAACCCCCTGGAGGTCGGGCAGGCAGGGCAAGCACGGCTACAGCGTAGCGAAGGCTCGAAGCAGCAGCGGGGCAGGGCGGCCACAGCCCAGCCTCCAGCAGGGCAGGGAAAGCGGCTTTGGGAACCCGGCGTTGCTTCCAGCAGAAAAGAAAAACGGCTGAAGAAAAAAAACCAGCAGCTCCTTTCTCTGCAGCTTCTCTCTCCAAACTCTGAGAGTGAACTGACCCCACACCCAGGTGAAACAAAGGAGTAGCCAGGCCCACCCCACCCCTAATGGGCAGCTCTTTTGTCTTTCTTAACTACAGCCATTTGTCCCCTAGCAACATGCATATGGGAAAAAATTCCTTTAACAGGAAAAAAAACTAGGACTAAACTAAAACCCCAACACCCAGGTATAGCATGGAAGGAGAAAAAGTAGGAGTGAGAGTGAGAGAGACCAATTATCAAGATTTACACAGCCTTTTAAAGACATTTTTAACCAATAGTTACTAAAAACGTACATTATTTTTACTTTCTTACCAATTATTCAGTAACACAGGCAGGAACTGCGGAATTTTCTATCCAATCATTCCAAACTACTTTTACTGCAAAATATGGAGTGGTAGAAGAAGGAGAAGAAGGTCTAGAGAACAACAACAATCCTCCATTTTGATATTTTTTACTCTTATCTATTTACTACAAAGAGAAACCTAAAACCTCTAAATTTTTCACCGTATGAAAATCTTACATAATAGTCTATAACCTAATTCACACCACTGTATTTTCTAGCTGTTGTCTGACTGTTGGTAATTTTTTCCAAGGTTTAAAGCTATACCAGTGGTGTCCAGGGGGGTAAAACCGCTTAAAAACAGGCAGAGAAATAATCTCAGCACTCTGGGTTCCTACAGTGGAGTGTTCAACCCATAGGCAAAAGCACCTGCGCTGAGATGGGCAGATGCTGACACAGCTGTAATTTCATGAGAAGTTTGGACAGGGAGAGATGGACCAGATGAGGACTTTGGCTCCAAATGGGAAAGGAGAAAACCTCAGTCCCGAGAGATGCTCCCAGAGATAGTCCTAGAGATGAAGATGAGGAAGACCCTTTGCTCCCAGGGAAGGAGAAGGGCCTCTGTTTTTGTTTCTGAACGGCTCAACCTTAAAGTTGTACCCCAAAAAACTTCAAGAGTGGACCCTCGAAAGCAGTTGCAGGAAAAGCTGCAAGTCGGGGGAAGGGACTCACATGCGAGCAGAGAGACTCCTCTTCCTAAATGGACTGAACAATACTTGGAAGTGGGCGGCTGGCTCGTTGTGATAATGTTTTCATAGCACGAGCAAGAAGAGACTTCTCTTTCTAAATGGACAGAACAAGGTTATTATGGAAGTGGTAACAGACTGAACATCTCAAGGGTTGTCTTTTTCCATTGTCAGTGGGAGAAGGGAGGAAGGTGGGGGGAGGAGGAGAGCTCTGAAGGTGTGGTAGAATTTTTTCCCCCCCTCTTTTAGGTCTGTTAATAAACTTCTTTATATTCTTTCAAGTTTGGTGCCTGGTTTGCGTTTCTCCTAATTCTTATCTCACATAAGATAAACAGTAATGAGTATTTTGGGCCAAACCACGACACGAAATTGGTGTTTCCGCCCGGTTACAAACCCAACCCGCTACATCGTGCTGCTTCTTGGTTTCACATTATTGAGCCTTCCTTTCTTCTTCTATTTTTCTTTCCTTTTTTCATTGTCTTGTAGATTTCTTTCAGTATTCTTTCTTTCTTCATTTTTAAATCTGTTTTCTTTCTTTTTCCTTTTTTGATTTTGTTGCTTTCTTCTTTCTCTCTTTGCTTTCTTTCTTTTCTCATTTATTTTTTCTTCCATCTTTCTTTTTTGCTCTTCTTTCCTTTCTTCCTTGTTTCATTCTTCTTGTTTTTTCTTTTTTTTTTTCCTCTCATATTCTTGTTGGTTTCATGGTATTTACTTTGTTAATTTCTTTCTTTCTTCTTTTCTTTTTTCTTCACTTTTTTCATTTTCTTGTTAATTTTTGTCTTCTGATTTTCTTTCTTTCTTCCTTTTTTTTTTCATTTTTATGATCTTTTTGCTTTTTTATTCCTTTCTTTCTTTTTTTTTAGTTTTTTATTGTTTCTTGTTGCTTTCTTATTTCTTTCATTGTTTTCCCATTTTTCTTGTTGGTTTCACGTTATTGAGTCTTTCTTTTTTAATCTATTATTTTTCTTCACTTCTTTCATTTTCTTCTTGATTTCTTTGAGCTTTCTTTCTTTCTTCATTCTTTTATTTTTCTTTTTCCTATTTTTTGTTGCTTTCTGTCTTCTTTTCTTTTTTACTTTTATTTTTTCTCATGTTTTTCTTTCTGTCATTTTTTTCTTTTTCTGCTTTTTTCTCTCTTCTTTCTCTCTTTTTTTAAAATTTTGCTTCTTGGTTTCACAATATTGAGTCTTTTTGTATTTTCCTTTGCTTTTTTTCATTTTCTTGTTGATTACTTTTAGTTTTCAGTCTTTCCTTTCTTAATTTTTTTGTCCTTTTTTTTTTGATGCTTTCTGTGTTTCTTCTTTCTTTTTTAGCCTTCTTTCTTTTTTTTCTTTGTCTCTTTCTTTTTGTTCTTTTTTTCCTTTCTTCCTTGTTTCTTTCTTCTTTTCTTTTTTCATGTTCTTGTTGATTTCTGATGTTTCATGTTATTTCTTTCTCTTTCTTATTCTTCTTTTCTCTTTCCTTTTCGTGTTGCTGTCTGTGTTTTTACTTAAGTTCGTTCTTTCTTTCTTTCTTTCTTTCTTTCTTTCTTTCTCTTTCTCTCTTTCTTTTTTTCTTTTTTATTTTTTTCTTATTTTCGGTTCTTGTTGTTTTCTTCCTTTCTTCCTTTTATTTTTTATTCTTTTGTTTCCTTTTTCCTATTTTTTCTTTGTTGTTGCTTTCTGGTTTTCTTTGTTTCCTTTTTTCATTTTCTTGCTGATTTCTGTCTTTTCATTTCCTTTCTTTCTTCCTTCTTGTCTTTTTTCCCTGCTTTCTTGCTTTCATTTTGTATCTTTTTGCTTTTTTCTTCTGTTTGTTTCTTGTTGCTTTTCCTTTCTTCTTTCCTTCTTTTATTTTTTCTTCTGTTTTCATTTTCTTTGTTGATTTCTGTCTTTTGATTTTCTCTTTAATTTTTTTATCTTTTTGCCTTTTTTCTTTTGTCTCGTGTCTTTTTTTCTCTTATTTCTTTTCTTTCTCCCTTGTTTCTTTCTTTCTTCTTTTTTTGACTTCTTTTAACATTTATTTTTTGTTGGTTTCATGTTATTTAGTCTTTCTTTTTTTCTTCCATTCTTTCTTACATTTTTATTATCTTTTTGCTTTCTTTCTTCATATTTAATGTGTTTTTTAAATATGGTTCCTTGTTGCTTTCTTCTTTCTTTCTCTTCATTTTTCTTCTTGGTTTCACGTTATTGAGTCTTTCTTTCATCTTTTCTTTTTCTTTGCTTTTTTCATTTTCTTGTTGATTTCTTTTAGTTTTTTTCCTTCATTCTTTTACCTTTTTTCTTTCTTTTTTCCTGTTTTTTTTGTTGTTTTCTGTTTTTCTTCTTTATTTCTTTTTTCCTAGTATTTTTTCTTGTGTCTTTCTTTCTGTCCTTGTTTCTTTCTTCCTTCAGTTTTTGTCTTTTTAAAAAAATTATTTTCTTGTTGGTTTCATGTTATTGAATCTTTCTTTCCTTCTTTCTTATTTTCTTTTTTCTTCCTTTTTTTTCATTTTCTTGTTGATTTTAGTCTTTTGATTTCCTTCCGAATTCCTTCCTTCCTTCCTTCCTTCCGAATTCCTTCCGAATTCCTTCCTTCCTTCCTTCCTTCCTTCCTTCCTTCCTTCCTTCCTTCCTTCCTTCCTTCCTTCCTTCCTTCCTTCCTTCCTTCCGAATTCCTTCCTTCCTTCCGAATTCCTTCCTTCCTTCCTTCCTTCCTTCCTTCCTTCCTTCCTTCCTTCCTTCCTTCCGAATTCCGAATTCCTTCCGAATTCCTTCCGAATTCTTTCCTTCCTTCCGAATTCCTTCTCTCTCTTTCTCTCTTTCTTCCCTCACAAGTCGCTTCTCACCCCATTGAAGGGTTACAAAGCAGCAGGATCCCCTCCCAATTGGGGTCCTCTCACCCTCCCAAAATGTGGGGAACTTCACCTCAGCCCCCCAAATTGCGGGGGCTTTACATCACCTTCCCCAAATTCCCTGAAACCTCCCAGAAGACACTTAGAGGCCCCAAAACTGCCAAAAAGAAGCAGGAGCCTCCCCAAAAGCAGCTCCTGCTTTCCCTCCCTGGAGTGACACACACCAAGTGCCCAAACCACACCATCACTCCCAAACTTCATCCCACCCCCACAATGCCATCCCCATCCCATGCTATCCCCATCCCATCCCATCCCATCCCAGCCCTCCTGGACACCAATTCCCCTTCTGTGGTTCCTGACTCCCCACACACGGGGCTTGGGGCTGACGGATCGAGCCATTTGCAGCTGCCATCGACACATTGGGGCTGGGATTGAGTTTATTGGAGGCAACCGCTCAATCCCTCCATCCAAAATCGGAGGTTGGAACCTCACCTCAGGCCTCGCTGTGCCCATGGGCTCACCTCAAGTCCCAGAATGAAGCCAGGGCCCCACAGCCCATTCAGAACCTCTCAAAATTGCCAGAAACAGCAGCATCCTTCTCAAAATGGGCTCCCCGCATCCCTGCCAATAGGTCCCACTTCCAAGTACCAGAGCCCCACTCTCAGAACCCCTCCCGAAGCATTGGGGAGACCCCCAAAGTGCCTCAGGAACGGGATATAGCCTGACATCCCTTCAGGAATGGGGGATATCCCAGAACCCACTGAGGAACGGGGTCCCCCCGGCCTCATCATGCGCAGCCTTCAGCTGGCTCAGCCAGAGCCCATCCCCCCCTCAGCAGCCCCAGCCCAGCCCAGCCCAGCCCTCCTGGGCAGGAAGCCCCAATGGCCGAGCCGGCCTGGGACACTTGCAGGGATGCGGGGGCAGCCGCAGCTTCTCGGGCCAGCCTGTGCCAGGCCCTGAGCGCCCTGCCAGGGAACCATTGCTGCCCCACATCCCATCTCAGCCTGCCCTCGGGCAGCGGGAAGCCGTTCCCTGGGGCCCGGCCCCGCAGGCGCTTGGCAAGAGTCTCTCTCAGCCAGCAATTGCTGCTCCTCCCTGCTGCGGGGCCCAAGCTGCAAGTTGATTTTCTGCCGCTGGCCCCAGCCCAGCCCCGAGCCAGGGCCAGGACCTTGCCCTGGAGCTCTGCGGGCGCTGCCTTTGTGCGGCCGCAGCGCAGCGGCCGCAGCTCGGAGCTGCCCTTTGTGTCCCCGCCGGCAGCTGCCAGAGCTGGCGGGGCCGGGCCAGGGCCGGGCCAGCCCCGGCCTTCCCGGCTCTGGGACACAGCGGCGGCAGCCCCAGCCTTCCAGCCCTGCACATGCTCCCACACAAGCCTCCAGAGCCGCGGCCACGCAACGCAACTGACCGGCCGCTGACCCCCCAGCCTGGCCTGATGGCCATTCCTCTGCCCACACCTCGGCCAAGCTCCCCTTGGCCACCTCCTGAGCCACAGTGCCACAGACAAGTGGCACATACACGTACAGAGCTCTGCCCAGAGCTGGCAGGGAACGTTCATTCAACATAAAAAACACACCAAGAAAAAGAGAACTCCCCCCAGCAGAGCTGTTCCCTCCTGCAGTACTTACACCTGCACACCCACAGCGCCTGAGACTGCAAGCAATGAGCATTCCCTGGGCACATCTGCAGCCCAAGCAGCTCGAGGACAGCCTTGCAGCAGGACTGCTCTCAGCTGAGCCAAAAAGGCCCCTCTGGCAGCTGCAGGGCCATTGCAAAGGGCAAGGGCCAGAGCCTCGGCCCACACGGGAGGAAAGGGCTCTGAATTCCCCTGCCCTGGCACAGAAACCCTGTTCCCAGGCTGCTTCCCACACAGGATCCTTCTGGAGAACTGCGGAAAGCTGAGAGTCAGCTCTGGCTTCTCCACTTTCCATGTCCTAGAGCTGCCTGGCAGAAGAAATGGAGGGACAGCTCTGGTGGCACAATCCCTCCCGGCCCAGGGCACAGCGCTGGGAAGGTCTTTCCGTACTGAGGCTTTGCTGAGGCCAAGGAAAGCTCCTGGCTCAGGGTCACCTTTCCTGCTGGGCCAGACCCCCCGAGTGGCCCAGCAGCAGCAGAGAATTCCAGCACAGCCCCGGCACGGGCAGGGCGGCCCTGGGCGGGCTGCGGGAGCCGGCAGCGCCTGAGCTCAGAGCAGCTGAGCCCGGGGGCTCTTGGCCAAGGCCGAGGCCCAGCGAGCATTTCTCAGGTCACAGGGCGGCCTGGAAAGGTGCTGGGGGGGATAATTCACCCCCCAGTGCGGTCCCAGTCACTCCCAGGATTTCCATGTCCTTGCTCCCAGCGCTGCTCCCAGCCCCGATCCCTGGGGATGGGAATGTCCCGCTCCCTTCCCGGGGCAGGCTCACACCTGAGCCAGGTGTGCCCGGCAGGACCTTGCCCTGAGCCCAAGCCCTGTCCCCCTGCAGGATCTGCTTCCCATCGGCCTCTTCCTCCTGCGGCCCCAAGCCCAGCTCGGTGCTGACCGAAGGGCGCTGGGCCGGGGTCATCCCCTGGCGGGGGCTGTGCACCCCCTCTGCCCCCTCCCCAAATTCCCTCCCGGGGGCAGCAGGGCCTGGCTCAGGAGCCCTGTGGGAGGGAAAAGGGGGTGACACCGGGATGGGGGGGGTCACACACGCTCTGGGGGGGACACGCACGGCCCCTGGGGACACCCCTCACCTTCTCCCGCAGCGCCAGGAGGATGAACCCCAACGTGGAGCACCCAAAACCCAAGCAGCATCTTGGGGGGCAGGGTCTGGTGGCAGTTTTGGGGCTCTGGGGAATCACAAGCGCCCCAAAACTCCCTCCCAGCCCCACAGCCACTCCCAAACCCCTCAAACCAACCCACAGCTCTGTGCTAGGAACCCCCCCAACCATTCCCTGCAACATAAATGACCCCAAGAACCACCCAAATTCTCTCCAAGACACACAGCCCAGTAAAGACCCCAAAACTCCCTCAACAACCTCCCCAAAAGCCCCCTCCAAGCACCACAAATGCCCATCAAGAGTGACAGAAGCCCCTCCCAATCCCCCCACGAGCCCCTCTATCCCCTCCCAGCCCCCCATGGCACTCACCAGGAGAGCTTGGTGGACAGGAACATCCCCAGCCGGGACCAGCTCAGGCACTTCAGCAGCGATTTGGGCACTTTGGAGGGCACACCCCAAACGGGGAGACCCAGACCAGGGACTGGGACAGACACCCACAAGCCCTGGAGAACAGACGGGCTCAGGTGGACACGTTCTGCCAGCACAACTACGAGATCGTGGCCCCGTCTGCCCAGCCCATGGCCTCACAGCACCCAAATCCTCCCGAATATTCCCCTGAACCAATGCCAAATTCACCCCCAAATCCCGGGAAAATGGTGCTGCTTTAGATACCTTTGTTGAATTCCTTTATTTCTACCCCAATTTTGGTTGTTTTGACAGGATGAAGGAGGAAACTCTTTAGGTTGAAAAAGACCTCCAAGATCATCCAGGATTGCTGGATGCCAACAGAAGAAACAACTGGACAGAGCAGGTAAGAATTTTTGGGCCGTAAACTCAACAAATCAGCTCTTCCCAATGAATTTCCGAGTTCAATCAGAGTCCCGATGGATGTTCCAGCCCCTGCATTCACCCAGGTGCCTACGGGGATCCAGGAGGACGTGGAGAGCACCAGCCAGGGCTCTTCCCAAACTGGATCACGGGGAATGTGGGTCACCAGGGCTCTGCCAAACGTGGGTCCCCCACTGGGGGATGAAGTTGGAGTAGAGGATGAAGCTCTTCCTGCACTCGGGGCACTCGCAGGGCTTCCCTTACCGGTGCCTCCGTTGGTGTTGGGTCAAGTGAGAGCTGTTGGAGAAGCTCTTCCCACACTGGGGACACTCGTAGGGTCTCTCCCCGGTGTGGATGCGCCGGTGCCTGACGAGGGCGGAGTTGTGCCTGAAGCCCTTCCTGCAGTCGGGGCAGCGGAAGGGCCTCTCCTCTGTGTGAATCCGCTGGTGCAGGAGGAGACTGGAGCTCTTTGGAAACCTCTTCCCACACTCGGAACACTCGTAGGGCCGTTCCCCAGTGTGGATCATCTGGTGAACAATCAGGTTGGAGCTCCGGCTGAAGCTCTGCCCACATTCCCCACACTTGTAGGGCCACTTCCCCGTGTGGATCATCTGGTGGCGGATGAGGCTGGAGCTGTGGCTGAAGGTCTTCAAGCATTACTCACACTCATAGGGCCGTTCCTCACTGTGGATCCTCTGGTGGGCAATCAGGTGGGATCTCTGGCTGAAGCTCTTCCAGCATTCCCCACACTTGTAGGGCTTCTCCACAGTGTGAAGCTGCTCATGGACCACCAGGTCTGAGCTCTGGCTCGATCTCAGGCTGCCTTCCCAGCACAGGGTTGGTCTGTCCTCCTCAGAGCATCCTGGGCTGCATTTGCAGCCCCTCCTCCTGCGGGATCTCCGCGGCTTTTCCTCCCCATTGGATTCCTGTGCCATGGAGCCACTCAAAACGGCCTCTTCCACCAGGTTCTGCTGTGGGGATTTGTCCTCCCTGGGCTCTGTCCTCAGCTCCTTGTCTGGGGAGGAAGGACAAGGAGAGGATGGGATTTGCCTCCGTGCCACAGGGAAGGGCAAGGAGATCCCCCCAGTCCGTCCCCGGCAGGACGGCGTCGGCAGCGGGGTTGTCCTGCAGCCGGGGGCGATGCTGGGCTGGGAGATGGAGCAGGAGAGAGGGGGAAAGGGGCACTGACTTCCTCCTCACCTGCCTGGGGGTCCCGGGGCATCTTCCTCTTCCTCACAGCCTCCTCCTCCATCTGGCCAAGGTTTGGGAATGGGAAATCCTGGTCTGGGGGGAAAACAAGAGATGAGCATGTTGAGTTTGAAAGTCCCTCTGCCCAAGTCCATTTCTAGAAGCCACCAGGCATCGTGTGTCCATAAAAACCTGCTCAGGAAAAGCCTCCCAGGAGTTCCCTGTCTCTGGTCCCTCCCCTTTGGTGTTCGGGGTTCCCCCTGTCCCAGCTGCTGGGGGTCACGCTTGTATTGGGGGTCCCCCTCTCTACTTGGTCCCCGCCCTCCCCAGGCTGCTGGGAGTCCCAGGAATCCAAAAAGCTCCCCCCTCTTCCATCTCCCCACTTAGGAATGCTGTGGGTGATGGGCTCCAAGGAGTCCCCCCTGCCCCTCTCCAGGCTGTTGAGGATCCTCTCCCATCCCTCCTCCTCCTCGTGCCCCGTTCCCGAGCCCCTCGCAGCCCACGGGAGCAGCGGGGATGGAGCCGGGACAGGTCGGGATGGGCAGCGCGGGGCTCTCGGCTGCTCCCACCCGCTGGGGGCGGGGGAACCCGGCCCGGGGAAAGGGAGAGGGAAACTGGGAACATTGGGGGCTGCAGATCCAGACTGGGCCTTGCTGGGGACCCTGCGTGGGGACTTGCAGCCCTTGGGGCTCCTCTCGAGAGCCTGGAGAGCCGGGAGGGGGAACGCAGAGAGGGCTGGGGGATGCCAGCAGTGGCAGCACTGGCACTGACTGGTTTGTACTGGGATAACTGGAACCTTACTGGGGCCACTGGGAGTGACTGGGAATGACTAGGAGCATGCTGAGGGCAGCTGGGATATACTGGGAGCATCTGTCAACCCTACTGGGAACGACTGGAACCACACTGGGAACAACCAGGACCATGCTGGGGAGAAATGGGGCCACGCTGGGGGTAACTGGGAGCGAGTAGGAGTGACTGGGTCTGAACTGGGGGCAACTGGGCATGACTGGGAGCATGCTGGGAGGAACTGGGATCATATGGGGAGGGACTGGGACTATACTAGCGACAACTGCACTGGGATCATACTGGATCATATTTGGGGCAACTGGGACTGCATGGAGGGTGACTGGGAGTGGCTGTGAGACACTGGGATCACACTGGAAGCAGCTCAGGGCATCAAGGAGTGACTGGGAACATGCTGGGAGCAACTGGGATGCACTGGGAGAGATTGAAACCACAGTGGGCATAAATGGGAGCAACTGGAACCACACTGGATGATAATGGGAGCAGCTGTGCCCATGCTGGGGTCATACTGGGATCCTACTGGGAATGACTGCAATAGTACTGGCAGTATCTGAGAGTGCCTGGGATCCTACTGGAATCAGACTGGGACTGACTGGACAGGTGCTGGCTGTGACTGGAACCATACTGGAATTGACTGGGAGCAACTGGGCCCAGACTGGGAGTGAAAGGGAGTCACTCTGGGCATGACTGGAATAATACTGGGAATCTCTGGGAGTGACTGGGGCCATACTGGGAGTGACTGGGAGAAACTGGGCGCAGGCTGAAATAATTCTGGGAGTGACTCTGGATCACACTGGGAGTGACTGGGTGCAACTGGGATCATCCTGGAAGTGGCAGGAAGTGACTAGAATTATACTGGAGGCTACTGGGATCATACTGGTGTTGAGAGGGAGCAACTGGGATCACGTTTGGGGAACCTGGCATGATACTGGGAGTGACTGGGATCATCCTTGAAGTGACTGGAACCATACTGGGAGTTGCTCCGGGTCCTATTGGATCATCCTGAGAGCCACTGGGATTACAATGGGTATGAATGGAACCTGACTGGGAGTTACTGGGAGCTACTGGGCCCATGTTGGGAGGAAAACGAAGACACATTAGGAGCAACTGGGATACACTGGAAAGTACTGGAACCATACTGAGGGGACTGAGACCACAACTGGGGCAACTGGGATCATACTGGGAGCAGCTGGGACCACACTTTGGGACACTGACAGAAACTGGGACTGTCCCAGAGGTAACTGGGAGAAACTGGGAAAGACTGGGATCATTCTGAGGTAACTAGAACCTTACTGGGGCAACTGGGAGTGCCTGGGAATGACTAGGAGCATGCTGAGGGCAACTGGGATCTACTGGGAGTGTCTGTAACCATACTGGAGTGACTGGAACCACAATGGGAACAGCTGGCCTGATGCGGTGGATCTACAGTGTAGGCAACTGGGATGAATTGGACCATGCTGAGAGGGACTGGGACTATCCTAGGGGCAACTGGGTTCATACTGGGATCACACTGAGGGAGCAGCTGGATCCATGGTAGGTGAGACTGGGATCACACTGAGGGTGACTGGAATCATACTGGGAGTGACTGGGAATGGCTGTGAGCAACTGGAATCATGCTGAAAGAAACTGGGATTATGCTGGGGGTGACTGGGATATACTGGGGGAGACAGGAAGCCCCGGGGATCATACTGGAGGCTCCTGATAGGGAGCAACTGGGAATAGACTGCGGGCTACTGGCATCATACTGGGAGTGACTGGGATCATGCTGGGAGTGGCTACAATCACATTGGGATAATGGTGGGTGTGACTGGACCCAGACTGGGGGTTACTGGGAGCTGCCAGGCCCATGCTGGGAGCTACGTGTGCACACACTGGGAGGAGCTGAGAATAACTGGGAATGACAGGGTGCATGCTGGTGACAACTGGGATGTACTGGGAGTGACTGGGATAGTACTGGGGGCAAGTGAACCATGCTGAGGTAACTGGGAGTGCCTGGGAATGACTACGAGAATGTTCAGAATAACTGGGATATACTGGGAGTGCCTGAGACCATTCGCGTGGGGACTGGAATCACACTGGGAGCAACTGGGAATGTGCTGGGGGGAACTGGGACCAAGCTGGGGACAACTGTGGCAAGTGGAAGTGACTGGGACCCGCGGCGGCACCAACCCCTCGGGGCGGCTCCAAAGGGCCCCGCCCGCCGCCGCTCCCCGAGGCCTCCCCGCTGCTCCCCGGCCATCGGACACCGCAGGCGGCCCCGGCCCCTTCCTCTTCTTCCTCCTCCTCCTGCCGGGATTCAGCCCCCGCCGCCGCCCGGCTCCTTCTGCCGCTCCTGCCCGGCACGAAGCGGCGGTGCCGCTGACGGGGCCGGAGCGCGGCTGCCCCGCGACTGCCCCGCGCCTCAGGGCCGGGCCGGGCAGTGACCGCACGGCTGGAGAGGGACCCCCCGCTGGCCAGGGCAGGGACTGAGCCCATGGGAGGGACCCCCCGCTGGCCAGGGCAGGGACTGAGCCCATGGGAGGGACCCCGCGCCGGAGCAGGGAAGGATTCCTGTCCCCGAGGGCGAAGCAGCGGCACGAACTGACCGCGACTCCCATCCCTTCTCCCTGCCCCGCTGGGCACAGCAGGGAGGAGCCGCGGATAAAGGGAAGTCCGGCAAGGAGAAAGAGGTCGCGGGAAGGTTCTGTTCCAGGGTTTATTTTACTCCTCACTCTCCTGTTCTGATCCGCTCCGTCCCAAATCCAGTTCATCTCCCCACGGCGGGGCTCTTGTGGCCGCCATGGCGATCCCTGAGTGAGCTCTCCCTGCCCTTAGCCCGAGCCACGAGGACTCGGATCTGTTCCAGTTCCGTGCAATTCACGGGCATCTGGGGCAGCTGGAGCGAAGCAGCTGGAAACCACAGCGGGCTCGAGAGGGACTCAAGCAGGGCACGAGCCGGGGCTGCCCCGAGGGAGCTCTCCCAGCACGAACCTTCCCGGGCTCTTTCTAGGGGAATTTCCTTGAATGTTTCCATTCATCGCTACAAAGCAGAGTCACAAGTGGAGCTGAGCTTTCACCTTGAAATGAGCGAATCGAACGCGTGCGCTGGGACTGCTGCAAACTCAAGGTGTTCCTTGATCCTTTAATCTTGCAAATATTCAGCCCCTCAGCAGCGATGTCTCTGCCAGCCCACCGGTTTCTGGCTCAGACCTGGCTCGGAGCTTGGAGGAGAAATCCAAAGTCCCAACAGAATCACCTCTGCCGTCGTTTTATTGTTTTCATAGGTACGTTATGCTGTCTTGTTGTATATTCTATTTTACTATATTTTTGCTCTTATTCTTATTTTCGTTTTTTTCTTTTTTTTTCTTCCTATTTTATTGTGGGTTTTTCTCCAGTTCCCTCCCCCCCCCCCCCCCCCCGCAGTTGTTCACCTCCCGGAGGTTTGTGGTGAGGTGCTGTCCCAGCGATTCTCTCCCGGAAACCAACGAAATCAAATCAATCGAAATAATGATGACTTCTTGAATTCTTTCCGCTGCTGTTTCCAGAAGGTCCCGGCCGGGTCCTGCCAGGAGGAGCTGGGGGCACGGAGGAGCCTCAGGGCTTAACTGGGGAGAAGAGTTTAATTGGAGTGAGAGAACTTCATTTCTGGGGAGAAAATGTGAATGGAGGGGATTGGAATGGGAGGGAACGATTTTAGGTGGGGAGAGAAAAGGAACTGTGGGGAGGAGCCCCCCAGCCCTCGGCTGTGCCCCGAAGGTGCTGCCAGCGGCTCCCCTGCCCCAACCCCCGCGCCGGGGGCGCGGAGCTGCCGCTGCTCGCCGGGAACGTCACGGGATAAAAATTCCATTCAAGCTTTTCCAGCCGCGGCAGCGACGCTCAGCGTTCCTTGGACCTTCCACGGTCCTTGGACATCCCGTGTCCCTTGGCTGTTCCGTGTCCGTGAGAAAAAAATCAAAGTAAAATAGTACATACAATAAAATAACACATCGTACCTATGGAAACAATAAAACGACGGCAGAGGTGATTCTGTTGGGACTTTGGATTTCTCCTCCAAGCTCCGAGCCAGGTCTGAGCCAGAAACCGGTGGGCTGGCAGAGACATCGCTGCTGAGGGGCTGAATATTTGCAAGATTAAAGGATCAAGGAACACCTTGAGTTTGCAGCAGTCCCAGCGCACGCGTTCGATTCGCTCATTTCAAGGTGAAAGCTCAGCTCCACTTGTGACTCTGCTTTGTAGCGATGAATGGAAACATTCAAGGAAATTCCCCTAGAAAGAGCCCGGGAAGGTTCGTGCTGGGAGAGCTCCCTCGGGGCAGCCCCGGCTCGTGCCCTGCTTGAGTCCCTCTCGAGCCCGCTGTGGTTTCCAGCTGCTTCGCTCCAGCTGCCCCAGATGCCCGTGAATTGCACGGAACTGGAACAGATCCGAGTCCTCGTGGCTCGGGCTAAGGGCAGGGAGAGCTCACTCAGGGATCGCCATGGCGGCCACAAGAGCCCCGCCGTGGGGAGATGAACTGGATTTGGGACGGAGCGGATCAGAACAGGAGAGTGAGGAGTAAAATAAACCCTGGAACAGAACCTTCCCGCGACCTCTTTCTCCTTGCCGGACTTCCCTTTATCCGCGGCTCCTCCCTGCTGTGCCCAGCGGGGCAGGGAGAAGGGATGGGAGTCGCGGTCAGTTCGTGCCGCTGCTTCGCCCTCGGGGACAGGAATCCTTCCCTGCTCCGGCGCGGGGTCCCTCCCATGGGCTCAGTCCCTGCCCTGGCCAGCGCGGGGTCCCTCCCATGGGCTCAGTCCCTGCCCTGGCCAGCGGGGGTCCCTCTCCAGCCGTGCGGTCACTGCCCGGCCCGGCCCTGAGGCGCGGGGCAGTCGCGGGGCAGCCGCGCTCCGGCCCCGTCAGCGGCACCGCCGCTTCGTGCCGGGCAGGAGCGGCAGAAGGAGCCGGGCGGCGGCGGGGGCTGAATCCCGGCAGGAGGAGGAGGAAGAAGAGGAAGGGGCCGGGGCCGCCTGCGGTGTCCGATGGCCGGGGAGCAGCGGGGAGGCCTCGGGGAGCGGCGGCGGGCGGGGCCCTTTGGAGCCGCCCCGAGGGGTTGGTGCCGCCGCGGGTCCCAGTCACTTCCACTTGCCCCAGTCGTCCCCAGCTCGGTCCCAGTTCCCCCCAGCTCATTCCCAGTTGCTCCCAGTGTGGTTGCAGTCCCCACGCGAATGGTCTCAGGCACTCCCAGTATATCCCAGTTATTCTGAACATTCTCGTAGTCATTCCCAGGCGTAGTTCAGTTGCCCCCAGTACTATCCCAGTCACTCCCAGTACATCCCAGTTGTCACCAGCATGCACCCTGTCATTCCCAGTTTTTCCCAGCTCCTCCCAGTGTGTGCACAGGCGGCTCCCAGCATGGGCCTGGCAGCTCTCAGTAACCCCCAGTCTGGGTCCATTCACACCCACTATTATCCCAGTGTCATTGTAGCCACTCCCAGTATGATGCCAGTCACTCCCAGTTACTCCCAGTATGATGCCAGTAGCCCCCAGTGTGATCCCAGTTGCTCCGTGTCAATGCCAGCATGACCTCAGGAGCCTCCAGTATGATCCCTGTGACTCCCTGTCTCTCCCAGTATGATCCCAGTCACTCCCACCTCCTCCCAGTTGCTTCCAGCTTGATTCCAGTTGCTCACAGCCACTCCCAGTCAATGCCAGTATGACTCCAGTCACCCTCAGTGTGATCCCAGTCTCACCCACCATGGATCCAGCTGCTCCCACTGTGGTCCCAGTATGAAACCAGTTGCCTCCAGAGTAGTTCCAGTTGTTCCCAGTTCCTCCCCCTATGAATCCATTTGCCCCTAGGATAGTCCCAGTCCCTCTCAGCGTGATCCCAGTCATCCCAGTTGCCCTCACTGTAGATCCACTCCATCAGGCCCAGCTGTTCCCATTGTGGTTCCAGTTCCCCCAGTATGGTTACAGACACTCCCAGTAGATCCCAGTTGCCCTCAGCATGCTCCTAGTCATTCCCAGGCACTCCCAGTTGCCCCAGAAAGGTTCTAGTTACCTCAGAATGATCCCAGTCTTTCCCAGTTACCTCCAGGACAATCCCAGTTTCTGTCAGTGTCCCAAAGTGTGGTCCCAGCTGCTCCCAGTATGGTCCCAGTTGTGGTCTCAGTCCCCTCAGTATGGTTCCAGTACTTTCCAGTGTATCCCAGTTGCTCCCAATGTGTCCCCATTTTCCTCCCAACATGGGCCCAGTAGCTCCCAGTAACCCCCAGTCAGGTTCCATGGACACCCACTGTAATCCCAGTGGCTCTCAGGATGATCCAATAGGACCCGGAGCCACTCCCAGTATGGTTCCAGTCACTTCCAGGAAGATCCCAGTCACTCCCAATATAATGCCAGATTCCCCAATCCTGATCCCAGTTGCTCCCTCTCAATGCCAGTATGATCCCAGTAGCCTCCAGTATAATTCCAATCACTTACCACCACTTCCTGTATCATCCCAGTTGCACCCAGTCACCTCCAGTATGGCCCAAGTCACTCCCAGATACTCCCAGTATTATTCCAGTCACACCCAAAGTGACTCCCTGTACTCCCAGTCTGGGCCCAGTTTCTCCCAGTCACTTCCAGTATGGTTCCAGTCACAGCCAGCACCTGTCCAGTCAGTCCCAGTCTGATTCCAGTAGGATCCCAGGCACTCTCAGATACTGCCAGTACTATTGCAGTCATTCCCAGTAGGATCCCAGTATGACCCCAGCATGGGCACAGCTGCTCCCATTATCATCCAGTGTGGTTCCAGTTGCTCCCATTTATGCCCACTGTGGTTTCAATCTCTCCCAGTGCATCCCAGTTGCTCCCAGCATGTTCCCAGTCACTCCTTGATGCCCTGAGCTGCTTCCAGTGTGATCCCAGTGTCTCACAGCCACTCCCAGTCACCCTCCATGCAGTCCCAGTTGCCCCAAATATGATCCAGTATGATCCCAGTGCAGTTGTCGCTAGTATAGTCCCAGTCCCTCCCCATATGATCCCAGTTCCTCCCAGCATGCTCCCAGTCATGCCCAGTTGCCCCCAGTTCAGACCCAGTCACTCCCACTCGCTCCCAGTTACCCCCAGTGTAGCCCCATTTCTCCCCAGCATGGTCCTGGTTGTTCCCAGTGTGGTTCCAGTCGTTCCCAGTATGGTTGACAGACGCTCCCAGTATATCCCAGCTGCCCTCAGCATGCTCCTAGTCATTCCCAGTCACTCCCAGTGGCCCCAGTAAGGTTCCAGTTATCCCAGTACAAACCAGTCAGTGCCAGTGCTGCCACTGCTGGCATCCCCCAGCCCTCTCTGCGTTCCCCCTCCCGGCTCTCCAGGCTCTCGAGAGGAGCCCCAAGGGCTGCAAGTCCCCACGCAGGGTCCCCAGCAAGGCCCAGTCTGGATCTGCAGCCCCCAATGTTCCCAGTTTCCCTCTCCTTTTCCCCGGGCCGGGTTCCCCCGCCCCCAGCGGGTGGGAGCAGCCGAGAGCCCCGCGCTGCCCATCCTGACCTGTCCCGGCTCCATCCCCGCTGCTCCCGCGGGCTGTGAGGGGCTCGGGAACGGGGCAGGACGAGGAGGAGGAGGGATGGGAGGAGGGGGAGGGATGGGAGGAGGGGGAGGTGGGATTGGGACGGGGCGGGAGGAGGAGGAAGAGGAGCAGGAGGAGGGAGGAAGAGGCGGAGCGGCAGCGGGAAGCTGGAAGAGAGGAGGAGAGGCGGAATCACGCGGCTCCAGCGCTCGCTGAACTCGCAGCCCCCCGGGCCCATCGCCCCCCATCCCGCAGGTGCCGCTCGGGCGGACATGGGGGGTCCCCGGGAGGTGTTTGTGGGGGTCCCGGTGGCGGTGCCGGCAGAGCCCCGGCGGGGGCGGGGGGATGCGGGTCCCCCCGCGGTGGGGGTTGGGCTTCCCGGGCCGGGCCCTCCGAGCTCTGCCGGGGCCCCGTGGGGAGCGCGCGGGGTCGGCGGGGGCGGGGGGACACCGGTTTGGGGAGCCCCGGGAGCCCCGGCTTCCGTAAGCGGGACCCCAGAGAGAGGAGAGCCCCAGGAGCCCAAAGCGGGGAGCCCGAGAGGGGGGAGCCCTGGGATGGGCGGGACCCCGGCGGGGGGGTCTGGGGGCTGCAGGGGCGGCATGGCCGGGAAAGGGGCTCAGGGGTCCCGGGGCCCGGAGGTGGCTGCTCCCAGTAGGAGCCCAGTCAGTCCCAGTATGATCGTGGTCACTTCCCCTCCCTCCCTGCATGATCCCAGTTGCTCCCAGTAGGAGCCCAGTCACTCCCAGTCATTCCCTATTGTGATACCATTTGCCCCCAGCACGCTCCCAGTTGCTCCCAGTTCCTCCTCCAGCTTTTGTGCAGTGTGTTCCCAGTTGCCCCCAGTTGCCCCTAGGCCCAGTCAGTGCCAGTATGAAGGCAGTCTTTCTCAGCAAGGCCCCAGTCACTTCCACTTGCCCTCAGTTGCCTTAAGCTTGGTCCCAGTTCCCCCCAGCACATTCCCAGTTGCTCCCAGTGTGGTTGCAGTCCCCACCCAAATGGTCTCAGGCACTCCCAGTATATCCCAGTTATTCTCAACATTCTTGTAGTCATTCCCAGGCACTCCCACTTACCTCAGCATGGTTCAGTTGCCCCCAGTATCATCCCAGTCACTCCCAGGACATCCCAGTTGTCACCAGCATGCACCCTTGTGGCGTTTCTGTTGTCTGGTGTCGTGTCACGAGCTTCCCCAAAGCGCCTCCAAGAAAGCCTCTCGGTGCAGCCGGCACATTGCACACAGCCACGGATCGCCAGCAAAACAGTCCGGGGATGAAGGAGCAAGAAGAGTTTTCGCAGAAGGGTTTGCAGGAGAGCTTTAATGCATCCGCACTCGTGCAAGGTCTCAGAGAAGTCCCGGGGCAGAGCAATGGGGGGCCCAGGGTAAAGGAACTCGTCGGGAAGCTCTGAGGGGGTATCAGGTAACCAGGGCTGTGGCGGCCAAGGGAGCCAAGGAGGGGAGCAGAACTGGGGTACCTGAACAGAGCAGAACAAAGCATTCTGGGGAAGTTTTTCAGTCACCATGAGCTGGAAAGGGACCGAGGACTTATCCCACCGTAGGACTCCTTTGGTTCCTTGTCCAGCAGGCCCACCGGCCTCCACACACCCTGCCATTCCCAGTTGCTCCCAGTTCCTCCCAGCGTGTGCACGGGTGGCTCCCAGCATGGGCCTGGTAGCTCCCAGTAACCCCCAGTCAGGGTCCAGTCACACTCACTATAAACCCAGTGTGATTGTAGCCACTCCCAGTATGATGCCAGTCACTCCCAGTATGGTGCCAGTGGCCCCCAGTGTGATCCCAGTCACTCCCTGTCAATGCCAGTGTGACCCCATGTAGTGGTTTTGGTTCAAAATATTCATTACTTACTTATTTTCCTTCTGTGAGATAAGAATTAGGAGAAAGCAAAGCAGGCACAAACCTTAAAGAGTTGCAGTACAGTGAAAGAGTTTTATTACTAATAGAATTAAAAGTAAAGAGACAATAACAAAACAAAATTAAAGCAAATCCCCCTCCCCCCCCTTTCCAGCACTCCTCTCCTCTTACCCAACTCGCACAAAGGATAACAGAACATGGGATGTTAGTCAGTGTTGCAGTTCTTGAACAGTCTCTCTCTTATGCTTAAGGGAAAAAAGGGTTTTCTTCAGTTGCACGTGGTTCCCAAACTGCCACCACCAGCAGATCCGCCCGGAAACAAACAATCTGCTGTGTGTAGAACATCTCTCCCATGAAAAATCGCACAGTTCCTTCACACTGCAAAACATGGGCCATCACATGGGGTTATTCATCTTTTTAAGGATAAGTTCTTTTGGCCTGCACACAAAGGCTTTTCTTCACCACAAGTCTCTAGCAGCCTTTTACTACTTCTATATAGCCTGGTATAGGCATTCTTCACAATCTTCACAGGCACACGAAGATACTCCATCCCCCCATGTTCTTCAAATGGATTAAAGAGACAAACAGTTTGTGGTATTACAGTTTCTTACCACGGCATGCAAGAAGGTTTCTTTTAAGCTGCGCGCCAGAATCGCGGCACCGCCCTCTTTTCTCCCGTCGCCATGCTCAGCTCCGTCCCACGTGACTCACTTCTCTTTCTCTCTGACTCTGAAGCCACCATGTTGAAGAGTGTTCTTGTTCGGGCTTTACGGTGGGGAAAACCTCGCTCCCTTTGTGCTGCTGGCTGCGTGGTGTCTTCTTCAGTTCAGCACGAAGTGTGCTGGCTGCAGACAGGAGGCTCTGCCGGCTCCCGCTGGCTCCGCCGGCTCCGCATGGAGAGGAGAGGGACCCGCCGGTCCCCAGAAGCCGCGCTGGATGGGTTTAGCTGTGAGCAGTCCATGGCTGGTTTTAGCTGCCTGTGGCTCTGAGGCAGTCCCCCCCCAGCCACCCAGGGTCCGTGCCACAGCGTTGGGAAAGGGGGAAAAGGGCAGTGGCCCCGGCCCGGCCCGGCGGGGCCGGGAGGCTTGGAGCCCCCCCACCTCCCAGCAAGCGAACTCCAATAAAAAGGGGAAGTCCCGCCTTTCTGTGCGGTTTAAATATGTAAATTGTGAGAAGTGTAATTGGTCTTAAAGACTGTCCATCAACTCAGGGTCAACCGCTTACACCCCAAGAGCCTCCAGTATGATCCCTGTGACTCCCTGTCTCTCCCAGTATATCCCAGTCACTCCCAGCATTCTCCCAGTCACTCCCACCTCCTCCCAGTTGCTTTCAGTGTGATCCCAGTTGCTCACAGCCACTCCCAGTCACTCCCAGTATGACTCCAGTCACCCTCAGTGTGATCCCAGTCTCACCCACCATGGATCCAACTGCTCCCACTGTGGTCCCAGTATGAACCCAGTTGCCTCCAGAGTAGTTCCAGTTGTTCCCAGTTCCTCCCCATATGAATGCATTTACCCCAAGATAGTCCCAGTTCCTCTCAGCATGGTCCCAGTCATCCCAGTTGCCCCCAGTGTAGATCCAGTCACTCCCAGTTGCCCCCCAGCATGGGCCCAGCTGTTCCCATTGTGGTTCCAGTTCCCCCAGTATGGTTACAGACATTCCCAGTAGATCCCAGTTGCCCTCAGCATGCTCCTAGTCATTCCCAGGCACTCCCAGTGTCCCCAGAAAGGTTCTAGTTACCTCAGAATGATCCCAGTCTTTCCCAGTTTCTCCCACTTACCTCCAGGACAGTCCCAGTTTCTGTCAGTGTCCCAAAGTGTGGTCCCAGCTGCTCCCAGTATGATCCCAGTGGCCCCAGTTGTGGTCTCAGTCCGCTCAGCATGCTTCCAGTACCTTCCGGTTGTTCTCAGTTGCTCCCAATGTGTCCCCATTTTCCTCCCAACATGGGCCCAGTAGCTCCCAGTAACCCCCAGTCAGGTTCCATGGACACCCACTGTAATCCCAGTGGCTCTCAGGATGATCCAATAGGACCCGGAGTCACTCCCAGTATGGTTCCAGTCATTTCCAGGATGATCCCAGTCACTCCCAGATACTCCCAGTGTTATTCCAGTCACACCCAAAGTGACTCCCTGTTACTCCCAGTCTGGGCCCAGTTGCTCCAAGTCTCTTCCAGTATGGTTCCAGCTACGGTCAGCACCTTTCCAGCCAGTCCCAGTCTGATTCCAGTAGGATCCCAGGCACTCTCAGATACTGCCAGTACTATTTCAGTCACTCCCAGTATGATCCCAGTCAGTTCCAGTAGGATCCCAGTATGACCCCAGCATGGGCACAGCTGCTCCCATTATCATCCAGTGTGGTTCCAGTTGCTCCCATTTATGCCCACTGTGGTTTCAATCTCTCCCAGTGCATCCCAGTTGCTCCCAGCATGTTCCCAGTCACTCCTTGATGCCCTGAGCTGCTTCCAGTATGATCCCAGTGTCTCACAGCCACTCCCAGTCACCCTCAGTGCAGTCCCAGTTTCTCCAAGTAGGGTCCAGTATGATCCCAGTCTCCCTCTGCATGGGCCCAGCTGCTCCCACCATGATCCCAGTTGGATGCCAGTTGCCCCCACCATGGTTCCACTTGCTCTCTGTTCCTTCCAGTGTGATCCCAGTTGAACGTGATTCAGTATAGTCCCAGTCACACCCCATATGACCCAAGTCCTTCCCAGCATGGTCCCAGTCATGCCCAGTTGCCCTCAGTGTAGCCCCATTTCTCCCCAGCATGGTCCTGGCTGTTCCCATTGTGGTTCCAGTCATTCCCAGTATGGTTGACAGACGCTCCCAGTATATCCCAGCTGCCCTCAGCATGCTCCTAGTCATTCCCAGTCACTCCCAGTGGCCCCAGTAAGGTTCCAGTTATCCCAGTACAAACCAGTCAGTGCCAGTGCTGCCACTGCTGGCATCCCCCAGCCCTCTCTGCGTTCCCCCTCCCGGCTCTCCAGGCTCTCGAGAGGAGCCCCAAGGGCTGCAAGTCCCCACGCAGGGTCCCCAGCAAGGCCCAGTCTGGATCTGCAGCCCCCAATGTTCCCAGTTTCCCTCTCCTTTTCCCCGGGCCGGGTTCCCCCGCCCCCAGCGGGTGGGAGCAGCCGAGAGCCCCGCGCTGCCCATCCCGACCTGTCCCGGCTCCATCCCCGCTGCTCCCGTGGGCTGCGAGGGGCTCGGGAACGGGGCAGGAGGAGGAGGAGGGATGGGAGAGGATCCTCAACAGCCTGGAGAGGGGCAGGGGGGACTCTTTGGAGCCCATCACCCCCAGCATTCCCAAATGAGGAGACGGAAGAGGGGGGAGCTTTTCGGATTCCTGGGACTCCCAGCAGCCTGGGGAGAGCGGGGACCAAGTAGAGAGGGGGACCCCCAATACAAGCGTGACCCCCAGCAGCTGGGACAGGGGGAAACCCCGAACACCAAAGGTGAGGGACCAGAGATAGGGAACTCCTGGGAGGCTTTTCCTGAGCAGGTTTTTATGGACACACGATGCCTGGTGGCTTCTAGAAATGGACTTGGGCAGAGGGACCTTCAAACTCAACGTGCTCATCCCCTGTTTTGCCCCAGACCAGGATTTCCCATTCCCAAACCTTGGCCAGATATAGGAGGAGGCTGCAAGGAAGAGCAAGATGCCCCGGGACCCCCAGGCAGGTGAGGAGGAAGTCAGTGCCCCTTTCCCCCTCTCTCCTGCTCCATCTCCCAGCCCAGCATCGCCCCCGGCTGCAGGACAACCCCGCTGCCGACGCCATCCTGCCGGGGACGGACTGGGGGGATCTCCTTGCCCTTCCCTGTGGCATGGAGGCAAATCCCATCCTCTCCTTGTCCTTCCTCCCCAGACAAGGAGCTGAGGACGGAGCCCAGGGAGGACAAATCCCCGCAGCAGAACCTGGTGGAAGAGGCCGTTTTGAGCGGCTCCACGGCGCAGGAATCCAACAGGGAGGAAAAGCCGCGGAGATCCCGCAGGAGGAGGGGCTGCAAATGCAGCCCAGGGTGCTCTGAGGAGGAAAGACCAACCCTGTGCCGGGAAGGTGGCTGTAGATCGAGCCAGAGCTCAGACCTGGTGGTCCATGAGCAGCTTCACACTGGGGAAAAGCCCTACAAGTGTGGGGAATGCTGGAAGAGCTTCAGCCAGAGCTCCCACCTGCTCCGCCACCAGATGATCCACACTGGGGAACGGCCCTATGACTGTGGGGAATGTGGGAAGAGCTTCAGCCAGAGGTCCACCCTGATCGTCCACCAGAGGATCCACACTGGGGAACAGCCCTATGAGTGTGGGGAATGCTGGAAGAGGTTCAGCCACAGCTCCAGCCTCATCCGCCACCAGAGGATCCACACTGGGGAGTGGCCCTACAAGTGTGGGGAATGCCAGAAGAGCTTCAGCACGAGCTCCAACCTGATTGTCCACCAGAGGGTCCACACTGGGGAACGGCCCTATGAGTGTGGGGAATGCTGGAAGAGCTTCAGCCAGAGCTCCACCCTGCTCCGCCACCAGATGATCCACACTGGGGAACGGCCCTATGAGTGTGGGGAATGTGGGAAGAGCTTCATCTGGAGCTCCCACCTGCTCCGCCACCAGAGGATCCACACTGGGGAACGGCCCTATGAGTGTGGGGAGTGTGGGAAGAGCTTCACCACGAGCTCCCGCCTGATTGTCCACCAGCGCATCCACACTGGGGGACGGCCCTATGAGTGTGGGGAATGTGCGCAGAGCTTCAGCCAGAGCTCCAACCTGATCCGCCACCAGAGGATCCACACTGGGGGACGGCCCTTTGAGTGTGGGGAGTGTGGGAAGAGCTTCCGAGACAGCTCCACCCTGCTCCGCCACCAGATGATCCACACTGGGGAACGGCCCTATGAGTGTGGGGAGTGTGGGAAGAGCTTCAGCCAGAGCTCCAGTCTGATTGTCCACCAGCGCATCCACATGGGAGAGAGGCCCTATGAGTGTTCCGAGTGTGGGAAGAGGTTTCAGACCAGCTCCAGTCTAGTCCTGCACCAGCGGATTCACACAGAGGAGAGGCCCTTCCGCTGCCCTGACTGCAGGAAGGGCTTCAAGCACAACTCTGCCCTCGTCAGGCACCGGCGCATCCACACCGGGGAGAGACCCTACGAGTGTCCCCAGTGTGGGAAGAGCTTTTCCAGGAGCTCTCATTTGACCAGACACCAACGGAGGCACCGGTAAGGGAAGCCCTGTGAGTGCCCCGAGTGCAGGAAGAGCTTCATCCTCTACTCCAACTTCATCCCCCAGTGGGGGACCCACGTTTGGCAGAGCCCTGGTGACCCACATTCCCCGTGATCCAGTTTGGGAAGAGCCCTGGCTGGTGCTCTCCACGTCCTCCTGGATCCCCATAGGCACCTGGGTGAACGCAGGGGCTGGAACATCCATCGGGACTCTGATTGAACTTGGAAATTCATTGGGAAGAGCTGATTTGTTGAGTTTATGGCCCAAAAATTCTTACCTGCTCTGTCCAGTTGTTTCTTCTGTTGGCATCCAGCAATCCTGGATGATCTTGGAGGTCTTTTTCAACCTAAATAGTTTCCTCCTTCATCCTGTCAAAACAACCAAAATTGGGGTAGAAATAAAGGAATTCAACAAAGGTATCTAAAGCAGCACCATTTTCCCGGGATTTGGGGGTGAATTTGGGGTTGGTTCAGGGGAATATTCAGGAGGATTTGGGTGCTGTGAGGCCATGGGCTGGGCAGACGGGGCCACGATCTCGTAGTTGTGCTGACAGAACGTGTCCGCCTGAGCCCGTCTGTTCTCCAGGGCTTGTGGGTGTCTGTCCCAGTCCCTGGTCTGGGTCTCCCCGTTTGGGGTGTGCCCTCCAAAGTGCCCAAATCGCTGCTGAAGTGCCTGAGCTGGTCCCGGCTGGGGATGTTCCTGTCCACCAAGCTCTCCTGGTGAGTGCCATGGGGGGCTGGGAGGGGATAGAGGGGCTCGTGGGGGGATTGGGAGGGGCTTCTGTCACTCTTGATGGGCATTTGTGGTGCTTGGATGGAGCTTTTGGGGTGGTCTGTGAGGGAGCTTTGGGGGTCTTGCCTTGGCTGTGTGTCTTGGAGAGAATTTGGGTGGTTCTTGGGGTCATTTATGTTGCAGGGAATGGTTGGGGGGGTTCCTAGCACAGAGCTGTGGGTTGGTTTGAGGGGTTTGGGAGTGGCTGTGGGGCTGGGAGGGGGTTTTGGGGCACTTGTGATTCCCCAGAGCCCCAAAACTGCCACCAGACCCTGCCCCCCAAGATGCTGCTTGGGTTTTGGGTGCTCCACGTTGGGGTTCATCCTCCTGGCGCTGCGGGAGAAGGTGAGGGGTGTCCCCAGGAGCCGTGCATGTCCCCCCCCGAGCATGTGTGACCCATGGGCCGAGGCTCTGGCCCTTGCCCTTTGCAATGGCCCTGCAGCTGCCAGAGGGGCCTTTTTGGCTCAGCTGAGAGCAGTCCTGCTGCCAGGCTGTCCTCGAGCTGCTTGGGCTGCAGATGTGCCCAGGGAATGCTCATTGCTTGCAGTCTCAGGCGCTGTGGGTGTGCAGGTGTAAGTACTGCAGGAGGGAACAGCTCTGCTGGGGGGAGTTCTCTTTTTCTTGGTGTGTTTTTTATGTTGAATGAACGTTCCCTGCCAGCTCTGGGCAGAGCTCTGTACGTGTATGTGCCACTTGTCTGTGGCACTGTGGCTCAGGAGGTGGCCAAGGGGAGCTTGGCCGAGGTGTGGGCAGAGGAATGGCCATCAGGCCAGGCTGGGGGGTCAGCGGCCGGTCAGTTGCGTTGCGTGGCCGCGGCTCTGGAGGCTTGTGTGGGAGCGTGTGCAGGGCTGGAAGGCTGGGGCTGCCGCCGCTGTGTCCCAGAGCCGGGAAGGCCGGGGCTGGCCCGGCCCTGGCCCGGCCCCGCCAGCTCTGGCAGCTGCCGGCGGGGACACAAAGGGCAGCTCCGAGCTGCGGCCGCTGCGCTGCGGCCGCACAAAGGCAGCGCCCGCAGAGCTCCAGGGCAAGGTCCTGGCCCTGGCTCGGGGCTGGGTCGGGGCCAGCGGCAGAAAATCAACTTGCAGCTTGGGCCCCGCAGCAGGGAGGAGCAGCAATTGCTGGCTGAGAGAGACTCTTGCCAAGGGCCTGCGGGGCCGGGCCCCAGGGAACGGCTTCCCGCTGCCCGAGGGCAGGCTGAGATGGGATGTGGGGCAGCAATGGTTCCCTGGCAGGGCGCTCAGGGCCTGGCACAGGCTGGCCCGAGAAGCTGCGGCTGCCCCCGCATCCCTGCAAGTGTCCCAGGCCGGCTCAGCCATTGGGGCTTCCTGCCCAGGAGGGCTGGGCTGGGCTGGGCTGGGGCTGCTGAGGGCGGGATGGGCTCTGGCTGAGCCAGCTGAAGGCTGCGCATGATGAGGCCGGGGGGACCCCGTTCCTCAGTGGGTTCTGGGATATCCCCCATTCCTGAAGGGATGTCAGGCTATATCCCGTTCCTGAGGCACTTTGGGGGTCCCCCCAATGCTTCGGGAGAATTCTGAGAGTGGGGCTCTGGTACTTGGAAGTGGGACCTATTGGCAGGGATGCGGGGAGCCCATTTTGAGAAGGATGCTGCTGTTTCTGGCAATTTTGAGAGGTTCTGAATGGGCTGTGGGGCCCTGGCTTCATTCTGGGACTTGAGGTGAGCCCATGGGCACAGCGAGGCCTGAGGTGAGGTTCCAAGCTCCGATTTTGGATGGAGGGATTGAGCGGTTGCCTCCAATAAACTCAATCCCAGCCCCAATGTGTCGATGGCAGCCCCAAATGGCTCGATCCGTCAGCCCCAAGCCCCAAGCCCCGTGTGTGGGGAGTCAGGAAGCACAGAAGGGGAATTGGTGTCCAGGAGGGGTGGGGTGGGATGGGATGGCATGGGATGGGATGGCATGGCATGGCATGGCATGGCATGGCATGGGATAGCATTTTGAGGGTGGGATGAAGTGTGGGAGGGATGGAGTGGTTTGGGCACTTGGCGTGTGTCACTCCAGGGAGGGAAAGCAGGAGCTGCTTTTGGGGAGGCTCCTGCTTCTTTTTGGCAGGTTTGGGGCCTCTCTGTTGCTTCTGGGAGGTTTCAGGGAATTTGGGGAAGGTGATGCAAAGCCCCCTCAATTTGGGTGGCTGAGGTGAAGTTCCTCACATTTTGGGAGGGTTTGAGGGCCCCAATTGGGAGAGGATCCTGCTGCTTTGCACCCCTTCAATGGGGTGAGAAGTGGCTTGAGAGGGAAGGAAGGAAGGAAGGAAGGAAGGAAGGAAGGAAGGAAGGAAGGAAGGAAGGAAGGAATTCGGAAGGAAGGAAGGAATTCGGAAGGAAGGAATTCGGAAGGAAGGAAGGAATTCGGAAGGAAGGAAGGAAGGAAGGAAGGAAGGAAGGAAGGAAGGAAGGAAGGAAGGAAGGAAGGAAGGAAGGAAGGAAGGAAGGAAGGAAGGAAGGAAGGAAGGAAGAAA